>NW_011888820.1:10826537-10832161 GCF_000151845.1 Pteropus vampyrus | reverse complement strand
TGAAGTAAGTGGTCAATACCAGCTTCTTAATAGAAAATGGAATTTTTCTTCCAGAGAAATCTAAATGTTTTGTTGGATTCCAAGAGATCTGATTCAAGAAAGGAGTGTGAGGAGGCAGTTGCCATTCTCCAAGTTTTATAGTTATTGAGCCAGAGTTTAATAAGTCTTTATAGCTGTGAGGCAGAGGACTGGATTTTGTCCTTGGTGTCATGCACGGTGCTGCTTAATATGCTCAGTATTTTACATGCCTTAACAAGAAAGAACTTTTCCAACTGGTAAGAATTATCCAGGTCAATTTAAAATAGAAAATAAGTCAACCTAAACTGACCTCCCATGATTGCTCATTTAAATCTTGTAAGCCTGCAGAAGGCATTAAAGAATAGCTTTATAATCTCTTACCAATAGTAGAAGTTACTTTGAATATGCTTTCTTATCCATTTAATTGTTTTATACTTGTTAAATGATTACAAGCTGACTATAGAATTTAAGTTTTTCAAATAACTTTGCTAAGGAATATTCTGTGATGGCTTCAGGTCCACTAACTACCCACCTCTTGTCCAACTATCTCTCTGTCATTAATCTCACAACTTCTCAGTCATATCTCCATTCCCATTTTCTTAGTCCCATTTGACTACTGTTTTTCTCTCTTTTACCCTCCCTTTTTTGTGCTTCTTGTCCATCTATCACTCTGCCCAACTATTGGAAAATAGCCTGCGTTCAATAGCAAAGATTCAGTTGTGTTCAGGCATCTCTACTCCAAAATATCATCCAAATCCATCCACTTCTTTTCATCTCCATTCCCCTGGCTCAAGTCTCAAGCATTCTCTCTCCCAGTATCTCTCACCTGCCCGCCCCCCTGCTGGATGCTAAAACGACCTCCTCATGTGTTTGCTCATTCCCTCTCTGCTCCTCCTACAATCTGTTCTTCACACAGCAACCAGACAAATCTTTTAAACCATGGATCTAAAGTCTTCACGATTGTCATTTTAATCCATTGAATTTAGAATAAAATCCAGCTTCCTTCCATGGTTTACAAGATACTGCAGCATCTTCCCACTATTTCTCTAGCTTCATCTTCCATCACTCTCTACCGTCTACACTGTGTTTTGTTACTCTGACCTTCTTTAATTTGTCATACCAAGCTCTTTTCCTCTTCAGTGTCTTTATATGTGCTGTTCTCTCTGCAAGGCAGGCTCTTATTCATCATTTAGATCTGAAGTTAACTAAAAATTACTTCCTTAGTAGAGCTTTCTTTGTTCCTACACATCAAATTAGATTGTCCTTTTTTTTTGCTCTCTCTCTCTCCTTGCACCACGTAACTTTTCTTCATGGTATATAATAACAATATTTAATTTAATGTTTTGTGTTTAACATCTGTCTTCTCCACTAGACAATGGACTCCATGAGATCAAGAATCATATCTCAGTTTCTTCATTTATAATAAACTTTAAAAATCTATGCTAATTTTCCTGTTCTGGAATTCAGTAATATCTTAGAAAATGATGCTTTTCTTTTTCACGATAAGGGAACCAGGGATGAAATCCGCCATTACTAGAAGTCAAAAGGAAATCTAGCCCTGGTTTTCTTTCAGCTATTAAAAAGCTAGTTGATTGGATACCTCACAAAATGCTTGAATTAATACTTTTTGCCCTATGTTTGTGGCGTGAGCATTTTGGATCATAGGTCTGACATCTTAGAGAATTAGAACTGTGACCTTAGAGATGAATTAAAACACATTCCATTTGCCAGTTTACATTTACACTGAGACAAATGAGCACCTGTATGAGAGTTTAAATGTTTCATTTTTGTTTCTGAACTTTATTGCTATATTCTCTTGGCATGTAGATCTGGACGAATGTTCTAATGGGACCCACCAGTGTAGCGTCAACGCTCAGTGTGTCAATACCCCAGGCTCCTATCGATGTGCCTGCTCTGAAGGGTTCACTGGAGATGGCTTTACCTGCTCAGGTGGGTGAGAATCCTGAGCATGTTCTGGCATGGTTTTCTGGAAAACTCTATATGCTTTCCTTATTTGAAGAAAACTGTAGTTAAAGAAGGCCAAAGTCACTACTTCTGTTTAAAAACTTACAAGTGAACATGTATGTTTCTCTTACGTTAAACACAAAAACCCGAAAAATTTTCCAAGACATTGGTGGAAGTTTTAAAATAATGACATTTATTACTATCCTTTACTGTTACTAACTATCATTTTCTCTTATTTATTTATTAACACATTAGCCAAAAATATAGGCTCTGTCTGAATCAGGCCACCTGGACTCAGATCTTGCCTGTGCTGCTTACTGGCTCTGTAGCCTGAAGTAAATTACTTAACCTGTATAGTGTTAGTTTCCCCATTTTAAAATGGACATAGTAATAATAACAATTATGATACTATTTTTTTCTTTTTTAATCACTAAATGAAGAATATGTGGGAAAACTATTCAGCTTCTTAAGATATGATATATGACCTACCCAAGAACTGCTATTTAATGTGTTTATTAAAAACTAAGCTTATCGCATGGTATCGAAAGGACTAAATGGAATGATGCAATAAAGAGCTTAGAAAAACACATCATAAGCGCTCAATAAATGTTCATTGATACTTAGCTGCTATACATTCCACATTCCTTAAGGATAAAAGATCCACTCATTATATTCATACGTGAGACTAGATCATCTTGCTGGACGTAAAGTATGATTTTTTTTGTTTGTAAGATAGGTGTTTCTCAGTTGAATTTCAGTATATACTTTAAACCCATAATTAAAAGATAGTCAAATTCTTTTTCTAATTATTGACATTAAAAACACAGACTCATTTTCAAATACTTCTTTAAGAAAATAGGCCTATTCAATTTTAAAGCATTAGTATTTTTAAAACTTGGATATTGCACCTATCTTAATATTTCTGTGCACCGTGGTGTGAAGGGCATGGCTTTGTCAGACACAGCCATGCTTAGATCCTGGCTCAGCAGCAAATTAACTTTCTGTGACTCCCGCAGCTCAGATGGCTGCTCTTAGCTTCTGTTCTTCCTTTTCTGAACCTCTCAGGATTGGTGAACTAACTGAAAACGTGCATGTCAAACAACTAGTACACTACCTGGCAAGTATTGGGCCCTCAATAAATATTGGTTTCTGCTCTCCCCTCTCCTTTCCATTAGATGGAATTAAATAAATTGTCTGCATGGTCTATGAATAATGCCCATTTGCATGATTAAGATTAGGAATATTTTAATAAGATTATAATGCTGTGAAAGAAACTTTCCTCATTCCCACAGTGTCCCAAATTTGCTTAGAAATACTTGAACGGTGAAAGACGAGGTATTTCTTCTAATACCATAATGTTTTCAAGTGAATTAACACCATTTTAAGATTAATACTAGTATTCTTGGTCCTATCTAAATGATGTTGGTATAACAGTGACGCAACTTAGCATTAAAGAGAACTAAGACAAATGCGAGACACCTGCGTTCCTTCTTTTAATCGTGTTCCAATTTAATGTTAGGGTGTAGGTTACATAGTCCGCTATCAAGTTGTATACCCTTATTTAGGTGACTATGATTAATTGTTGTTTCATGTTAATGAACACTAATTTAAGCCAGTAAAGTGGGTTTCGTTATAGAGCAAGGAAGAAGTGTGTCATGAAATTTGGAACTTAATAGAGGTAATTTGTTTCTCCCCCAGATGTTGATGAGTGCGCAGAAAACATAAATCTCTGTGAGAATGGACAATGCCTCAATGTCCCGGGTGCATATCGCTGCGAGTGTGAGATGGGCTTCACTCCAGCTTCGGACAGCAGATCCTGCCAAGGTGGGTCACCAGGATTCCAACTCATTTCCAAGTTGGATCAACTACAGCAAATGGAACCACAAAAAGGGCTGGAACAGGCTCCACCTGGAAGCAGAATACACAGCACATGCTGCACATAAAAAAGTCATTCGTTTAAGCATGGATTATTTTGCCGAATGAATAATGAGGAAGGCGGCTTTCATCTCTTATGAAGTTTTCCTGGCCACGAGCCAATAGTTGGAAGTTTGGCTCATTCTTTTTTTTCTTTTTTTTTAACCATTTCTTTTTGTATCACTAAATGAATGACATGTGGAAAAACTATTCAGCTTTTAAAATATGATATACTACCTACTCCAATCACTGCCATTTAATGTGTTTATCAAAATCTAAGTAGCTCATTTTGGGCATTTACCATCATGTTTTGGTCTGCTGCCTTTATGTCTGCGACTAGCAGTCCTCTTCAGGGACTCATCAAGGACTGCACCTTTTGCTTGATAGCAATGTCTCCTTCCTCTAAGCTATGACATCACCACTCTTTCCTAGAAATGAGACTTTGTGACTAGTATATCTTTCCAAGAAAAAGACTTTGGATTTTCTTTTAAATTAGAGACTCAGTTCATATTACATATCATTCGGGCCATCATTATGTTCATAGGGAGTGCATTAGTATGTAAACGAAGAAAAGAAAAATATTAAAAACAATTCATAAACCGTAGGCTATAACAAAATTAGTGATTCATAGAACACCTTTTAAGAAGATAACTCAGGCTAACTGCTGGGCAAAGATTACAAAATGAAATCAGATTACAAGCTCTCTTTATACTACTAGTGTCTAATCAAATGAACAAAAACAGTAAATACCAGCACACACACACATATACACACACACACAATTCACCAGAAGCAGCCCAACAAAACCAAATTATACAATCTGGGTTGGCTTGGAGTAGAACCTAACTCTGACCCACTAACAGAAGTGGCACTGAAGAAAGAAAGTGTGCCTTAAAGATTGTGAAATTTTCTATTAATATCAATCTATTTTGAAGAGAATCAGATAAGAGAATGAATAGTAGGCCCTGGAGAAGATGATATTAGAAACCGAAAGCATTTGACGCTGGCCTGCTAGATTGGGCAGAATATAATCCACTTTACGCAAGGCAGCTGTAGAGTGAGCTTTGTTTTTTTTTCCCCAGTCCTGGTTTCTTCTAAGCACTGAAGCCAGCTAGTAGAAAATTTGAGTGAATGTGGTTATGGAATTACATGATTTATTACCCATGTCAGCTTGACAAGAGTTAGTGGGAAAGGGAACAAGTAAGCAGTGGCCAAACACTTCTGCCAACATAAAATTTTGAAATTAGTTCTTTATATATAAGACAGAATTTCCTCTTCATAATTCTATTCCTTTATCTGTGGCCTAGGCCCTTCTGAAACTTCTCCCATACCTCCCCCAAGTTTTTTCTAAGTAATTTTTATTTAGTATACTTCTTTCACTTGTTGATTTTCTCATAATATGTCATTACCACCAAGAGAAATCCCAACTGCCAGGGCTAATGAGCTATTGAGAGTAGCACACATGTAGTTCACCCTCAGTTAAACCGTCTGCTCCATTTAGCTAAATGCCAGCTTTTGAGATCTCCAAAATGTACTTTTATGGTTCTGCCTGTTTCTCCTTATTTTTGTCTTCCCTATTCCTGTAAGATCTGGTTCATCTAGACAGTTTCTACTAAATTTACTAATTTAATTCCTTGATGTCTTCCCATCTTATTATAAATATATACCCCTCTGAATTGACCCTCTGATTAACATTTTCCACTTAATATCAACTTCTCACCACAAAT
>NW_011888820.1:10820862-10825937 GCF_000151845.1 Pteropus vampyrus | reverse complement strand
CAAAAAAGGGGGGTCAGTACAGAAAAATTAGAGATCTATTAAATAGAAACATCAAAGAACAGTAGAGATAGCTAAAAATGTAATTGCTAGCATAGAGAATGGACTTGAGATAATCACGGTGAACAAAAAAGAGGGAGGAAAGAAATTAACACTGTGAGAGAAAAGAGAAAGACCAAAAATAAATATAATCAGTGTCTCTGAAGTGGAGAGCCCCCAAGAAATTGAATAGTAAAAAAATACTAAATAACCAAACATTTTCCCGAAATAGAAGAAAGAATTGAATGTACAAGAAAAGGTGAATCGTAAGACAAAGACAGCCTTATTACTTTTTTTGACTTAAGTCATAGAGAAGAATTCTTCAGACGCTAGATAGAAAAGGCAAGTCATGAACAAAACCACTCAGTACCAAAAGACACTAGAACGATGCCCAGAAAGTTGTGAGGACATGTGCAACTGAAGAATGTTATACCTCAGCAGTTAATTATAAAGGCAGTAAGTGTATTCTCACATATGAAATAATTCAGAAAGAAAACACCTGTAGGCTTTCCCTTCTGGAGGGGGCGCGGAAAACATCAGCAATGAAACACAGCCAATCAAGAAGTAAACGGAGAAGTTGCGGTTAAAACATATTGATTCCTTTAAGTAAAGAATTAGTACTAAATGCTGTAGATATTATGGTAAATACCATAAACATTTAAAAAGTGAAAATAATATAAATAACAAAAATGAGTTGGAAGCATATATGAATGCTAATTTTCTTATTGTACAGTTTCCATTAATACTACCTAAAAAATTATATTTGAATTTTAATATAAAACCAAAGGATGATAAACTTTTAGTGTTTTTTAAAATCAATTCTTAAATTGAGAAAGTATTTCAGGAACTGTCAAGATTTTAAAAAATCAATCTGATGCATGCAAATGGTTTCTGCTTCACTGTTTGTGAATATCCATAGAGAAATATTTGAAATGTTGTTTATCAATGATAATTCTTTCTGGCTAGAAGCATTTTGGAGTGACTCGCTTTTGCTTTTTTATTTTATGTATGGTTTTCTATCTTTTCTGTTTGCTATCCATACTTTTCTGAATTTGAATTTCTGAGAATACATCAATTTTATAAAAACAAGACAGTATTTTCTTAAAATACCTATTTTATACAATATTACATTATTTAAATGGAAGTTATTTCTAATAAAGTTCATTTAAAAGTAAAACACATGCTCAGCTGATAACACAATTTCTTCAGGTTAACACAATTAAATGATAAACTAGCTTAATTAGTCTTTATTTAATTTATATAAAGAGAATAACTTTATTTCCCCAACACAAGAAGAGACACCTTTACACATCAGTTAAACTTTTAAACACAATTTGAACCATACCTTAAATCTGAGATAATTGAAATTCATTATTTTAATGATCATGATTGACCAGAAGACTCTTTTAGACTTAAGATAGGGGTAACTGCCTCATGATAACACTTTAGATTGACTAATGTAGTCTAGCCTAAGATGACATGCCTGGGCTGCATTCTCAGAACATAGAGTAATTTGTGTACGAAATGTCCACCCTCTTGCCATGAGGGGAAATATATACTATTTCTACAGTTGTACACACACACATATGCCTTCATTTTCATGTGAATAAGGGGTGATTTCTCATTTACTGACTTTGAGTTAGAGCCTCATAGAGGAGTTTCACCAATTAAATTTCCGACTTCAATGGAGTTATTTTAATGAGATTTGTAAGAATGTGGGGCAATGGATAATATTATTATTATGCTCTTAGAAAGAAAATTACTTCCCTGTTTATAACTGACTATGATAACAGGTCAGACTATAAAGACATTTTAAAAAGTTGAATTTAAATAATTTCACATCTTTAATATTAAAAATATTATGTTGTATATTTTGTATGTTGTAGATGTTTAAAAAACATCTTATGTTTGCACTAAATTGTTGAAATCTTTGAACTGGGTTACAGCGTTCCTGGCTGGAAACCCGCCCCTCCCTTTGGGGCGTACTGTCTTATCTCTTTACCTCCTAAGTTCCACAGGGCTGCAGCCTTTCCTGGTGCATCCCCGTCTCCTTCTAAAATATACTTTTAATAAATATTACTTTTTCTCAAAAAAAAAAAATCTTTGAATTGGTTTTTATAACTTCATTCTTTTGACATATTTTTTTATGCCTTAGGTGAATTATTTTTATGTATATTATAACCTAAGATAGTTAAAATACTGTCAATAAAATAAAATAATAGTTCTTTTATATTTTGTACAATATATAAACATTAGTTGCTTGTCATTTACATGACTTACCTCGTCAAAGAAAAAGAAATTTTTTACTGCATAAAAACATCTGAGGAGATAGAAAAATTCATAATGTTATACATTAAATTAAAAATTTTAAGTCCTAGTAAACAAGAGATTAATGTCGCTCTTTTTTATATTTTCAGATATTGATGAATGCTCCTTCCAAAATATTTGTGTCTTTGGCACATGTAATAATTTGCCTGGAATGTTTCATTGTATCTGTGATGATGGTTATGAATTGGACAGAACAGGAGGAAACTGTACAGGTATGGCCAGTTAAGGGCTCATTTATGTTCTTATTAGTTGAAATGAATATTTTGTACGAAATTCTTCAGATTTCTACTTAGCTAAACTACGCCTTGGGTTATGCATTTTTTGAAACAAAATTACATTCTGATACATTTATTTTTAACTATGGAATTGACCCATTTTTATATAAACAACCTAATATGAAATATCTAACATGAAACTAGGAAACTATTACTGTATATATTTTTGTATTTGCATGCATACATACATATATATGTATACACACATATGTATAAAATTTTAGTTAAGCAAATAGTGACATACTTCCCTCAGAATTCCAACATTTAATTATTATTTGTCTATTAAGATTAAATGACATTATCATAAATACCACATGATTATGTGGTATTTACAAAGGTTTATACAAAGGTTTAGTCTTTATTTCATTGTGCTAAATCCTTCATAATGATCTGTAATCTACTAACTTGCAAGAAGTCCACTGAATTCTTTGGAACAGCAGTATGCATAGAGAACATAAAGATCTTAATGTGGGCATTTTAATTGTTTTTCCTAGATATTGATGAATGTGCAGATCCCATTAACTGTGTTAATGGCCTATGTGTCAACACACCTGGTCGCTATGAGTGTAACTGCCCACCTGATTTCCAGCTGAACCCCACCGGTGTGGGTTGTGTGGGTAAGTAAAAGCTATCTGAAACAAATAGAATTGTATAGAGTTGAATAGTCAAAATCTCTTGGTAATGAACTATGATAAGTATTTGCTCCAGTTAATCTGCAAACAAAACAGTTCTTTCCTTGAAGAAACTCTAGATTACCAAATCATATGATCATTATATCATGGCTTGGAGAGGTGCCGTGCTTTGTTCAAGGTCTCAGAGCCTGCAAACGGTAGAGCTGAGATACAATCTCAGATTGCTTGGTCACCTGTCCAGTGCATTGGCCAGGACAGCCCAAAGGGGTAGAGCTAATGGTCTATACATTTCACTTTCCTATAAGAAGGGTCAGGTAGTAATATAAATCAAGTAATGAGAAGAGAGGAATTGGAGAACTGGATTTCTTAAGCCATTGGAGTGGAGCAAGTTGTGAGATCGGGGAGAAGCAAGAAAAGCAATAATAAAGGTTCAGAATCTCTCATCGTCATTCCTACATTCCTGACATCTTCGATCTTTAGAAAACAATTGTCCAGCTTTTGCCATCTGCCCTATTTCTGCACTGTAGTGAGCGTTTACCTAGATGAGTAAATGATCTGGAGAATTTCCTGGCAGAATACAAAAAAAAGAAAAGGAAGGAAGGAAGGAAAGAAGGGAGGGAGGGAGGGAGGGAGGGAGGGAGGGAAGGAAGGAAAGAAAAAAAAGAAAAAGAACGGAGGGAGGGAGGGCAGCCAGTGCAAAGGGCCTGTGGCAAGAGAACCCCAGTGTTGTAGACGCAGCAATGAGACTGTGTAGCAGGAGTGGGGTGGGAGCTGAGGATGAGGAAAGGAGGCAGAGAAGGAGCAATAGCCTGGATCACAAGATGGTTCTCGACTTCAGATATGCAGTAAAATTCAAGAAATAAAAATTAAAACAATTATATAAATATCACTTTATAGCTAATAGACTGGCAAAAATTACAAAAACCTGGATAATGTGGTGAGTTTGTCTCATGTACCTCAAGGGTCCGTCTGTTCTGCTGGTGGAAGTGTAGACCAGGAGGACAGTGCACTACAGTACTCAGATTACTTGTCAGCATATAATCAACCTCATTTTTGAGTTTCTCAGAGCAGTTCTAACTGTTACATGGATCAATACTTTGTGGCTTTAATTTTTCTTAGAGATTTTCCAAAGAACAAAGACTCAGTCTATCTCACAAATGCCATAAGGGTCCACCCTACCCTTTTATAAGTCTAAGATACGTTAGGAGATGTTAGTGATCTTATTTTATTTTTCCTTTGTCTCAAATGAACCATTTTATTATCCTAGGTTTTGTTTTATCATTACTCATTAGTTATGCCCAATGATTCTAAAAACAAAGATGAATATAATAAGAATGTGGAAAATGGTGGCATCACCTAGAAGGATGACACGATAGTGAAAATGTCACTGTTACATCACCCTTCAGTTTTTTTGCCGTGTTGCCCAAGGGATTATGTCATCTTTCAGGCAGGTATAAAAATGACTTGAGACCGTATATTTGGTCTGTTCTTTGAACATTTATTGAACACAATTGAGAATTCAGAAGTTTTCACTTTCTGGCCATAATGGCAAAGAGAAGAAAATAGACAGTGGGGAACATTTTACTCTTGTTAGATGTTTCAGAAGATGAATGCGTCAGAAACCAGTTCTCCTAGTCTAGATTCTGAAGATGATGGTTAGATGATATAAGCAAAATGTCAGGCCGCGAGTCTTCAGAGGCCAATATCCTAGATGAAATTTTTCTAATTCAACAAAGAATGAGTGAACAATATATATTTCTATAGACAAAGGAAATGTGATATTCTTCTCTGTAGGTGAATAAGA
>NW_011888820.1:10815493-10819272 GCF_000151845.1 Pteropus vampyrus | reverse complement strand
CTGTGTTTTATTCCTGGAGTCAAGGGTATTATGCCTTATGTTGAAATGTAAGTTCTGATATGGACATAGATGAAACTTTTGAATTGTCACATCTTTGAGTTTTCATTTTCTAGCCAAAAAGTTGTGATATAAATTACCTGCAAAGGAGTTTTTTCTTTAATTAAAAACAAATAGTTTTTATTATTCCATCTATATGATTTATGAAGTAATGATCTCGTTTCAAGTGAAATGTAATATACTTTTTAAATGTATTTGAAAGGGCACTAAAGAACATGTAGATACATCCCTTAGGATATGTGTTTTGAGCCTGGCAATTGCTGAATACTTGTTCGTTGTCTCAGCCACTTGGACAGAGTTATCAAATCTCTTCTTTTCCATCGTTTCATAGCTGAATATTACACCCTGTGTCCTGGAGGTGAGGGCTTCAGACCTAACCCCATCACAATCATCTTAGAAGGTGAGTACAGCTGAAATTGTCACCCCAGATTTAAACAAAGTAAAGAGAAAAGCTGATGGAAAAGTTTGTGTGGAGGAATTCCAAGAAGATTATTTTGCAAAATTATAGATGGACAATCAATCCCCAGGATTCTAAGAAACAACTTGTAAGTCAGAAAGATATGGCCCATTGCAGTGATCCGATGTCTGATTGTTCTGCAGAGAAACTCTCTTTACCATTATCCCCCATCTTTAATCGTCCCCAGATTGCTCTACTCACTCTTCTCAGATTGTAGCACAGTTCCACGACAAAGCCAGGAAAATCTATGCTCAGGGTAAACCTACCGTTTTAGTATGTGCGTTCACGTGGATGCGTGGACGTCTGTGGGTCTTACAGGATTACTCATTTGTAAGCGCTAACGCTAACACTTGTCTTTCATGATGGTCTTCATTGTGAGTTGTCTCCCCTTGTGCAGATATTGATGAATGCCAGGAGCTACCAGGTCTCTGCCAGGGGGGAAACTGCATCAACACTTTTGGGAGCTTCCAGTGCGAGTGCCCACAAGGCTACTACCTCAGCGAGGAAACCCGCATCTGTGAAGGTGAAGTGGATTTGACCTAAAAAACAATCAAATCAGTGCTATTTAAAACAAAATTCCCCATCAGGCCTGGGAAAAGGCTCCATCCTTACATTCTATCAAAGGATCTGTTGAGATGAATTTGTAGCTTTTTTCTTTTTATATCAACACTACTGATACATTAATTTACGGCTCATTTGCTATAATTTACTATGGTTTTTCTCTGAGTAAGTGAGTTGATTAAATATCAGTAGGGAAAGCTGGAATAGGATAGACACATCCACTATCTAATAAGTTATTAGTTCAAATATTGACAAGGATTTTATTTTACATAGTAGGGAAAATAGGTAAGCTTGACTAAGACTATTAAGTTAATATTTTCCAGTAATTTTTAAATGTTGGATTACGTGTTGGAACACTATGAAGAATTTCAAAGGTTACTCAGATGCCGTTCATGCTTCCATCTCCCCCAGTTATCACATGATACAACAGTCATACTTTTAGGGGCCTGTCTTCCCACTAGATGGGGAGTTTCTTAAGAAAAGGCCCACAGCTTATTCATCTTTACAGCTACAAGTCCTGGTTTACAGTAAATCTCAGTATTTATTTATAAAATGAATGAAAGCTTCTAACAATGAACATTAAATTTGTAAACATTTCCATTATAAGCCTTCTTTTGGAACGTGTTAGATAAATGCATCTGGAAGAAATATGATTTAATAAGGAAAACAACCAGCGGCTACACTGCTTCTAGAATCTCTTGAGTACTAATTTGAAAGGAACTATGAACATAAAGGCTCTCCTAAATGGATTCACCTTAAAGATGGCACTAAAATTTGGTTTAAATGACATAAGAGGAAAGCAGGCTCTACAGCAGTTCCATTTGAAGAATATGAAATTTCAATTTAAAAAGTTATACTTGCCATTTAAGTTATTTTTTGTCTCTTTGAAATAATTTCTTTTGATCTTTTTTATTTTTGAGTACTGGTGTTTTTTCTTTTAAAGAAAGACATACTTTGTGTCATATAAATGCATATTTAGGAGTATTTTTTATGTAATTGCTTTAAATTCTGAACTTTATGAAAATATAGATTTGAGGAATCTGGTACTCTACATAGTCTAAATAATATGAATTCATAGGAAAATATCTTAATTAATGGATATTCTTGCCTATTTTAGATATTGATGAGTGTTTTGCACATCCTGGTGTGTGTGGGCCAGGGACCTGCTACAACACCCTGGGAAATTACACCTGCATTTGCCCACCTGAATACATGCAGGTCAATGGAGGCCACAACTGCATGGGTAGGTAAAGGTCTCTGAAATTAATTAGGTCACGGTTGTTGGCTTCCCACATAAGGCATTCATGTCTCAATTATTGTTCATAAAGTTTGAAAATTAAATCTTTATGAATGATTATGTATTTCAAAGTCTTATAAACTTCTGGTTCTGTATTATGTTTTTAAACATTGGCTGTATAGTTACATTTTTTGTTACCCTTTGATTCCATATAAAAGTAAATAAGTCACAGTGATATAATACAGCACAGGGAATACAGTCAATAATATCTTAATAACTTTGTATGGTGACAGGTGGTTACTAGACATGTTGTGGTGATCACATTATAAGGTACATAAATGTAGAATCACTAAGTTGTACATCTGAAACTAATATAATATTGTATGTAAACTATTCTTTAATTTTTGAGAAGCAAATTATGTAGTTACATTCTAAAAGTATGAGTTTGAGGTAGAAAAATTTCATCAAATGTTAGAATTACACATTATTAAGTAATTTTAATTTTTCTTTCATATACAGTGAACATTGTTTTACAAATGAGAACATTTCAAATTTAATATATACTGCATTTTTTAAATGCCTTTCAGTAGAGAAACAAATATCTAACTTTGTTTCCCAAAAAAATTATAAACGAAATCCCTTTTTTGAAAACAGGAGGGATGCTAATCTAAAAAATGGTTTATGTTCAACTTAATAATTTTAAGGTAACTTCCAAATGACTGAGAAAGTTTGGTGTCTTCAGGTGTGTAGGCTTCATTATCAGATGCTTGCTGATATGATTGGTTGGCTTATTTGTTTTTCAATATGTAGACATGAGAAAAAGCTTTTGCTACCGAAGCTACAATGGAACCACTTGTGAAAACGAGTTGCCTTTTAATGTGACAAAGAGGATGTGCTGCTGCACATACAATGTGGGCAAAGCCTGGAACAAACCTTGTGAACCATGCCCAACACCAGGAACAGGTAAGCACACAGCTCATGCTTCCGCTGAAGGCCGAGTCAGTGACACACACTTTTATGTGACACTGTAGTAAGAACAAATCTGTACTAAAACCAGATATGCTCAATTCTGAAACTCGAGTGGCCCTCTTTGAGATTCAAACACTAATTTCTGAGGGGTCTGGATCCTGAAAATAAGCTCCATTGCCATAGTTTTGTTTTGAAAAATCAAGTAGAAACATTTTTACAGTTCTCTAATTTAAAAATTCCATCAATTAGGAATTTAAGATCACTGGTTTGTAGAATGAAATACCACTTTTTTTTAAGAGGAAGTAAAGGGCTTAGGTTTGAGAGACAATTCTGTATTTAAATTGAAGCTCTGCCACTTATTGTCTGAACTTATGTAGATTATTTATCCTTTCTGAAACTGATCCCTCATATATAAAATAAGGATAGTAAATAACTACAGTGATTAATTCATATGATTATAGTGACGGTTAGATGAGATGATGTATATAAATTACAGTT
>NW_011888820.1:10738784-10815443 GCF_000151845.1 Pteropus vampyrus | reverse complement strand
AAGCTCCATTGCCATAGTTTTGTTTTGAAAAATCAAGTAGAAACATTTTTACAGTTCTCTAATTTAAAAATTCCATCAATTAGGAATTTAAGATCACTGGTTTGTAGAATGAAATACCACTTTTTTTTAAGAGGAAGTAAAGGGCTTAGGTTTGAGAGACAATTCTGTATTTAAATTGAAGCTCTGCCACTTATTGTCTGAACTTATGTAGATTATTTATCCTTTCTGAAACTGATCCCTCATATATAAAATAAGGATAGTAAATAACTACAGTGATTAATTCATATGATTATAGTGACGGTTAGATGAGATGATGTATATAAATTACAGTTCGTACATTGCCAGGAAGTTGGAAACCATTAAACTGAGCATCTATTTTGTACCTCTCGTACCTCTCTATATGTTTTGGATGCTCAGTGAATATTGGTGGATGAAATATACAAAGTCCCTCCCCTGATAGCACTTGGAGTAGTGTATGTATGTGTTTTACTTAATACTGTTTTCATGAGTTTTACTCAGTTGTGCAGTAGTGGCATCAGAAACAATCTGCTTCATAAAAATTAGTATTTTTTTAATGTCTCTTAGTTTGGTGAATTATGTATAGGAGTAACTCTCACTGTCTCTATTTTATTCTATGATGCATTATTTTTGGTGCCTCAAATTTCACATTCTAACAAATAAACATTTATGTTTTAAGAAAAGACAAAATTCATGTCTCATTCATTATTCATCATTAATATGTTTGACCACTACAGAATTATTTTTTTATGCCCATACCTTTGTGCAATTCATAATCCCCTTTTAAATTTGTACTCTAATCTGGTTTTTCAGTCTGTTTAAATTGACTCATTTTTAAAGCTCTGCATATGAAGAGGAAAAAAGAATTTATGTGCCTAAAAAAGATATTTTGAATCTTATAATGATTTATTTATCTTTTAATTGCTGAGCAGTAAAAAGCTAATAATTGCAGAGCAGTAAAAAGTAATGACAACAATAATAATAGTAAAGAATGCTGAGATCTGCCCCTTGGATCGAGGAGCTGGCATTGTTGTCATATAAATATAATTGAAATTAAAAAGTCTGGTTGTGAATAATATAAAATATATTTGTCAGTGAAAGTAATACTATGTAAAATGTTATTTTAAAGGAGTTTGAAAATTTTAAGAGTGTATTTACTTTGTTTTTATTTTAAAGCTGACTTTAAAACCATATGTGGAAATATTCCTGGATTCACCTTTGACATTCACACAGGAAAAGCTGTTGGTGAGTTTTTCCAGATTATGTTTATTTTAATATATATATGTAGCATTTTGTAAAAATCTATTCAGTGTTTTTAAAATTTGAAATACCATAAAATATAGTAATCTGGATTCTGACCTAACGTAGACAAGAAAGAGATAACATATTTATAGACTCTAATCAAGTGTTAATAATAATAATCTATCAGCATAGCCTGATGATTGAGTTTTGATAGTTATGTGACTATCTTAAGATTTTATATGTGTCAAGCTAAAACTCTAGTTTTCCTTATCATGAATATGATATTACATAATTCTAAATAATCCCCCTTATTTTAACCTTTAGTTGCTGTTTTCATAAGTATATGTTTAAGTTTTGGGTATATTTTTGCAGTATCCCTTTCTGTTGATCTACTGATGAATTCGCAAGATTATTAATTATATGTTACTTCTAAATGTACTTTCTATTGCTCATTCTACTTTTCTTCCTCGAAGATTAAACAAGTAATAAAAATTCAAGTCTCTATTAGCAATGCATATACAACAAAGTATATAAAATAAAGAAAACACATCTTCTTTTATCAGATGAGTAGCAGCAGTTAGGGGAGCCAGATGCATAACTTGAAAAGGAGGCTTGGTTCCCTTGAAGTTCATTTGCTACATTGACACTAAAATCTCTTGGCATATTTGCTCAGCTCCTTACATTTCCCATCACTGTTTAAAGGAAGTACTCTATTTTATGGTCTGTATGCTTTCATGAACCACAAAATCACTCATCCCGGTATAGAACTGATTTTTGTGACGCTGAGTGTGTGTTCTCATTCCAGTGTACACATAGCGTTAGTCAAGGTTTTATGGTAAATACATTAAGCTGAACCACATATACTTAACCAAGTCTGTTCAATTTCAGACATTGATGAATGTAAAGAGATTCCAGGCATTTGTGCAAATGGCGTGTGCATCAACCAGATTGGCAGTTTCCGCTGTGAGTGCCCTACTGGATTCAGTTACAATGACCTGCTCCTGGTCTGTGAAGGTAATCTGAATGATGTGTGTATCACCTTTAGCCAAAACAGTTTGGTAGACAGAAATGAGTTTTAGAAAGTTTCCTGATTTTTACTGTTTCTTCCTCAGTATTTCAGAATCAGTCACCAAACTGGTTAAGTGAATATAATACTAATGCAGTAATAAAATTTTTAAATGGAAGTGTTACTCTTTCAGATATCGATGAATGCAGCAATGGCGATAATCTGTGCCAGCGAAATGCAGACTGCATCAATAGCCCTGGCAGTTACCGCTGTGAATGTGCTGCGGGTTTCAAACTCTCACCCAACGGAGCCTGTGTGGGTAAGGGGCCTGACTCATCCTTTGGCACTGAGCACAACATTTTTCACATTTCCTACGCTAAAAAATTGTCCATGCTTTTCTATTAAAAATATTTTCAAAGATAATTCCGAAAAGATGTTCTGAATAAGTCTATTCATTCATATTGAACCTGCTTCACCATGTATTTTAGATTATTTTGTTCAGAAAAGAGGATTTTTTTTCCAGTGGATTTTCCTAGGATTAACCCTAAAATAAAATCGTATCTTTGAGATACCAATTAACACATATAAATTGCATGATTTTAAAAGAAAGAGACTTGGATACTTTAAAGACTTGCTTTATTTTGATTTGCCTATTGTTATGGTTCATTTTCAGCCTGTCTATATTAATTAACAGCAGGTTATAGAAACACGTCTGTGAAAGAATGAAGGAATCTTAATAAAAATCAGATATGTATCCCATGTGTTTTATTTTGTTTTAGATCGCAATGAATGTTTAGAAATTCCTAATGTTTGTAGTCATGGCCTGTGTGTTGATTTGCAAGGAAGTTACCAGTGCATCTGCCACAATGGCTTTAAGGCGTCTCAGGACCAGACCATGTGCATGGGTAAGAGGAGAACATTAGTTCTAGCGGGTGAAGTGGGGCTGAGCATCCAGAGATCACACACAGTTCAGTCATTGCCGCAGTAACTACCATGGCCCTTTCAGAAACAGTCCTGCAAAAAGTTAACTGTGTTAAACTGGTTTTGGTTTAATTCAATGCAAAATTTGCAAGCAGGGACACACTACACAATATGTCCCTCAGTTTAGTGTTCACAACATTTTTCCCCAGATGACTTTCACATGCTTAACTATACTCTGGGGACACTCAGCATATATGGAAGTCACCACAGTACCAGCTGCCCTCTGCCCCTCTCTGTTCCCACTCCAGAAAGCCTTTCAAATGTATAAATAAATGCAAAGAAGTAGTAAGGATGACAGTATTGAAATGAATATTCATGTGCATATGTGTGTGTGTGTGTGTGTGTGTGTGTGTACACACACATTGCCACCATAAAGATATTAGGAAATGATTTTTCAGGTTTTCTAAACTTCTACCATAAGGAAAACCTACACACACACACACGCACACACACACACTCACACACACACACTTTTTCCCAAAAATCATTGAACGCGTGAGATTTGTGTGCTTCTTTTGTGTTTTAACTTTTAAAAACAATTTTTAGAAGCAAATGTAGCAAAACTCTTTAAAAAGTCCCAGTAGCTAATATAATCGTTAGTTAAATAGTAGTAGTGTTCACTAAGTATTTGCTGAGCTGACGAGTAGTAAGATTTCAAAAGCAGATGGGCCGGACGCTTTGGAACTCAGCGTAACTCCTTAAATCTGATGTCAGCCACTGGCTCTACCTCTGCCCAAAGACTTCATGTTTTGCACTTGAAGGAGGAAAATCAAATTTAAAACTTAGCTAATTATAATTAGCATTTCTCAGTTTAGAAAAAGCTAAAGTTGTGCATCTACTCCTTTGGTATTCAAGAAACTATCTACATGAATAGCAAGTCTGGTTTCAGTACCGCAGGACTCCAAAACTAGTTTTACGTTATGTTTTTACCACGAGGACATCCCATCTCCCATTGCCTCCTAAGGGCGCCCGAAAGGACTTCTCCCATGGTGGTCGGAAACATTCTCTCGGGAATGCTGGCCCTATTTGCAGGGACTTTCTGAGGATCCTTGCTTATATATGCTTCTCCTGGCTATGCTCTCTGAGGGAGAGAATATAAATTGCTAAAATATATATGAGATTAATGGATTGGGAATTTATATGAGGAAAATCTTCCCTCAATCCTAACAAATTATCCATGACAAAAGTCAGCTAAATTCTTCAATAACACCTATCTTAAAACAAAACTTTCTTCCTAAGGAATAATACCTTTTTTTTTCTTTTTTTTTTTTGCATAGTTAGAAGAGTTTCAGCAGCCTAGAATTCTAGAATTCACGGTCTAGGGAATCTGCTCTCTTATATGAGGATGACTTCTCTAAATAGTTTCTTAATATTTTCATTTTTTTTCAAAGTCTAGTAATATTGAGTTCTAATAGACTTCTTCAGTTTAGATTCCACTGACTCATAAAATTTAGGAAACTAAAGTTTATCTTTGTTGTGCTGATAAAATTAAGGTATATACATTCTTGGGGGAATGTTTACAATGCTTAATAGAACAAATTGTTTCAGTTTTTCAAAAGATTGGTTTCCTTACAGTTATCAAGGAAACTATTTCATTAAAACATCTCCACTAAGAGAATGCTTGCCTAGCCTGGGTCTGAGTGATTTTTGTGCTTGTAGATCATTAAACAGCACTTTTTTTCCTTATAATTTTATAATTTAGAGTTTTCTCTACTTCATAGTTATTTCCCTTGAGTAAATATGGGTTCTTAGCATTGAAAAAGGAAAAGCTAAGTCAGTCAGTAGTTTAAAATAATGTGGATGTTTAGTAGGCTGTTTTTCTGGTTAAAAGTGGGATGCTTTGACCCAATGTTCCTCTGCAGATGTAGACGAGTGTGAGCGGCATCCGTGTGGAAATGGGACTTGTAAAAACACTGTTGGGTCCTATAACTGTCTCTGCTACCCGGGATTTGAACTTACTCATAATAACGATTGTCTGGGTAAGTACTCGTTCAGTCTTCTATTGCTTCTATTTCCTTTCCACACAATACACTGAAATAAAACATAAAGCCAAAGAATAAATATTTTTATTGTTAAAATTGCAAATGTATGCCAAAAGGAATGTAGTATCATTGACTAATTTCTAGTCAACTAAAAGCCTTAGTATTGGCTTAAGTAATAACAAAACCATCTGCTGCGTTGAGTTCTCTCAGGCAACCAGTCGACTCGGGGAGAGGCCGTGAAAGTGATAGATAGTAAATGTATTGGGACTGCTTTATGGGTTGAGATTATTTTTACCCCTTAGACGGGATCAAGGATAGACCAGTCATTGTTTCACTGTTATTACAAGTATTTCATATAATCCATTCTTGACTTTTATACAAATACTGACAGTCCCCAACTTAGAAACATGTGTGTTGAAACTGTGTTGTTAAAGCCAGGGAAGCCTTTTCCCACAGAAGCAGCATATGGTGACTGGGATTCGAAGTCACCCCTCAGAAGCCCATTTGATCTCTGTGACCAACCGTAGGTTTATAGTGGAAAATAAAACTGTCTCCTAGGTGTGGTACAGGGTTTTATAGCCTTTGTCCCTAACAGACATTGATTGAAATAAGAATTGCTAGCGAATGGGGGTTGAGAGGGTGGGGATGCCTGTGTTTGGTGAAGGAGATAGGGAGAGAAATGACAACGATGGATGACAGTATTTCTTGTTTACCGTGTGCCAAGCACTGATCTGTGCTTTACAATGTAACATCTCTTAATTTACGTGATCCTATGAGGTATGTGAAAGTAACTCAGGCTTTCTCCCATTACGGGACCATCACAGCTCAAAACTACCTTCTTAACAGTTAACCCAATGTATCTTCCTTTCAGTTTTGTTTTTCAAAATTCTGAAACTGAGAAAATTTTAGAGCTAATTGAACATTTTAGTCAACTACTACCTTCTTGTCTATAGTTCGTCAGGCCCTTTAAACAGCCAGGGAGAACTAAAGACACGAATATGACTCTGATCAAAGTACAATCTTCAAACAACCCAGAAAATTACTCAGATGAAGGCAACTCTAAGCTTAACTGAAAATCTAACACTAAAAGATTTTTTTTCAAATTCTGTATTCTGTCAGCGAAACATGTCAGCAATTCTGAAGTCTTTTTAATATAATTGATTTTTTTTTGTATTTAATATACTCCGTTATTTGTCTTTTGAATAAAGTCAGCTTATCTCCAGGTAAAGTCACCTGCAAACTACGCAGTCAAGTTAAATTCATATATACTTCTGCCTCTGGAAAAATAAAAAAATAAAGTAAATATTTTTTTCAATTTGAAAGAATGGAAAGCTTCACCTGAAACCTTCAATTTTTATGTGTTTATAAATTTCTGAGTTATATTAATATCAAAAATGTGCCCTTATGGTTGAAATACAGTAGTGATCGATGTGAACTTGATACCGATAAGTCACATGATACTTATGATATGAGCCTTTTTTCTCTATGATGAGGAATTGTAGTGTAAGGCTTTTGTAAATGTGTACCATTAAATGTTTTTAATTGCAAGTCGTAACACAATATATCTGTGAGAGTTCTCTCTGAAAAGCTAACACCTGTTTGCTTGCAGACATCGATGAGTGCAGTTCCTTTTTTGGTCAAGTGTGCAGAAATGGACGGTGTTTTAATGAAATTGGCTCCTTCAAGTGTTTATGTAATGAAGGTTATGAACTTACTCCAGATGGCAAGAACTGTATAGGTAAGTATCTAAACAATAAACATTCCTTATGTTGTTTCATTTTGTAAATTATTGATGTGACTCTTCCTCAACCCCCATTTAAGGACTCTTTTGCATTTCATTTGATTATCTGATCACATGACCAAGTTAAGATATAGTGGAAAATATTCCTTAAGGTCAAAACTAACAATTGGAAATGACTTGTGTACAGTGTTTTACTGGGACAGACCTTGAAGCTGTCCATGTCTCAGCAAACATAGGCAAAGGAAACAAAGCAAGAAAATTAGCCTCTTGCCAAACGAGTAATACCCAAGATGTCAAAAGAGACTCTCAGCACATATTAGTCCATAGTGACCTGGCAGATCAGAGGGCAACAAGTTCCTCATATTTGAATCATTTTTTTCTCTCGTTTCTCTTCAAAGATACTAATGAGTGTGTTGCCCTTCCCGGCTCTTGTTCTCCTGGTACCTGTCAGAATCTGGAGGGATCTTTCAGATGCATCTGTCCCCCGGGGTATGAAGTAAAAAGCGAGAACTGTATCGGTAAGGCTAACTTTCATTCTGAGGTTCATGAGCTGTTCAGTATAGTAAGACCTGGTACTGACTCTATGGAAGTCTACTAAATCCAAACCACCGCAGGCATACTGACCCAAGGAATTAAACATACAGCTACCTACATCTGTTTTATTGGACCATCAGAAATGATTTGAAGAAGGAGTGGTGGGAATACAGAATTTAGGGATGTGGGATTTTTCATTAACAGAAATCTTACACTAGTTAAAGAATATTCAGCGTTCTCTAATCTTTTTTCCAAATGTCAACAGAGACTTTCTGTTGAATTTAAAGAGTGTCTACAAAAATTGTAATCTTTGGCAACCAATTTTAAAACAGCTATTAAAGGTGTCCAGAGTCTTAGAAATGTGAGGCAGAAAATCTTGACAGCTCTGTTGAGACTTTTTTTCCTTGGGAAGGCCTCATGTCAAAACAGAAAATATTAATCCATTTGTCATAACAGATGTTTTTTTCTGTTGAAACTCTTCCAGCTTACAAGAACATTTGTAACCACATCAAAACTGGGTCCCAGAATTTCCTGGTGGACATGATGAAGGCCGACCTTTTTACAGTTACTTTATTTCACTTTGATACAAATTATTTTTTACAGTCTTGTTGAAATTCAGAAGCACCAGCATCTTAGTGTGATTACTAAGGGGTTTTTCGCCTTCATGTTATCCAGTTTTTTTTAAAAAAATTCTGTGTAGTTCTGCTGTTCACATTTAAGAGACATATAGACAGAACTGAAAGAAACAGTTTACTCCATCAAATTATTTTCAGACCATATAATAACATACAATTGGTATACCTCATCATTCCAATTTGGTCTTTATATCTATCTTTTCCCTTTTCTGTCTGATAAGTAATATTGTAATATTGTCTAGTGTTTTTAATACTAAAAAAAATACTAGAAACAGCTTAGTAATAAATTTATTGAAAAATTAAGTTTAAGATCCTTTCTTCCGTTTTCTTTTTTCATATTTAACCTCAGTTCTTTGTCATCCCTATGACCCATCCCTTTGTGAAACAATCCACAGTTAGCAGTGTGTCATCCATAGAAATACATGTTTCTTTGTATCAAAAAGATTCAACTACCTTTTCTCTTAGTGAAAAATATCTATGATTCAGTTACCTTATTAAAACTTCAGAAATATTTTATTTTTCCATTGTTAGCAACACCACTGTTTTACATCTCTCAAAAATTGGTTTTTAATTAACTTTATATAAGAATATTTCCTAGTAGAGACTAGGATCTCTACTACCAATTTTTCCTAGATGAAATGCTTCCCAGCACACTCACAAACAAACACATACGTATACATATGTATACACACACACACACACACACAAATCCATTCCAACATTTAGTGGACATTACAGAAAACACAGCACTTTTTAGGTGCTGGAAATAAAAAATATAGTCCTTGCCTTCACATAACTTACTACCTAACAGAAAAGCCATGTTTTGTAAGTAAACCTGTTTTATAAAACTATCCTTATGATCCAGTGTGACAGACACTGTCCTGTAGGTATGTTCAGGATGTGAGAACACAATGAATAATGATGGTCGTGGTGAGAGGATGGCGTGTCAAAGAAGCCCATCACAAAGGATTGGTGACATTTGAGATGGCTCTTAAATGTTGGATAGGAATTTACTAATTAAAGGAGGGAATGGAACAAAGAAGTCCATTTGAAAAGACAAGTGACACAAGCATGCTAAGGGGCATCGAATGGCCAGTAGGGTGGAGCATTGCGGGTTTTTTTCAGAAAGGATGTGATATACTCACTCATAAAAATTCTGCAAATATAAATTGAGAACATAATATGTGCCAGAAACTATGCTAGACTAAGCTGAAGGGGTAACAGTGATCCAGACAGACAGATACGTCACTTCCTCATGGAGCTTACATTCTAATGTGCCTGGAATTGTGTAATGTTTATTTAGTTAGTTAAAATAACCCATGAAATAAGCACTTCCAATGAAAAAAGGCCAAACATCACTGGTAGGGAATCCTTACTTATTTTAAGGAAGGAACTATTCTGGCTTGAGGTGAGAATGATGAAATTCTCAAAACATGTCAGTCCTCCTAGTTTCATAGGCAAAGATTTTCAAATAGATATGTGTTTTTGAAAGACAGTAGGAAGAGAGGGAGATACTGTAGTCAATTAGGAGATTTATGGCAATCTTGTGGCAAATGATGTTGAGTTTGAATGGACAGAGGAGGCAGAATTGACAGGCCACATGCTACTTGCATGTGGAGGTTAAAGGTCAGGATAAGGAATAACGATGATTCCAGGATCCCAACTTGGGTCGCTGAGAGGAGCATCAGAGAAGGAGGAGACCTGCTGAGCCCACAGTGCCTGTGAGACATTGACCTGGTCATTTCAGAGAGGCGGATAGATATGCATATACCCCTAAGGATGAAGTGCAGGGAGCTGGGGCATACGGTTGGTTGAAACTAGATATAGTCTTTGACTTTTGAAGCAATAATAGTTTGCTTTTAAAGAATAAGTAAGACATGTACTTAATCTCATTTCATATTAAATATCCAATGGCTAGTGGACTATTGTAGTATGAACAAATTATTTATTTTGAGCAGAGTAATGATTTGATTAAACAAATAAATTCTCCTGCTGTTCTGCAGATATAAATGAATGTGACGAAGATCCCAACATCTGTCTTTTCGGTTCCTGCACCAACACTCCTGGCGGCTTCCAGTGCATCTGCCCCCCTGGCTTTGTATTGTCCGATAATGGACGGAGGTGCTTCGGTAAGCTTTGGAATGACTTCCCTGTAGTAACTTGCCCTTAGAAACTTCAAAGCTGGACAGTAAACCAACATGCTAGTGTTTGGCACTGCAAAGTCCACGTATGTGGCAAATGCATCATATGTAAGTGAAAAATGTAGGTCTTAAAAGTATATGCACTGGACAATTTTTAAGGTACTTTGAATTATTGACTCTGTTTCTATGTTTTTTTATTTCGTACTAAGAGAAAAATTCTTATTTTGTTTCACTGTTTTCATTTTTTTGTTGGCATAGATTTGTTTGTACATTGGTATATGAGTTGTTTTTGATGTGACTTAACTTGCTGAAAGTTACCTAGCTTGTTTTTTAGGCTGCAGTGCAACAATGGAAAAAGAGATATAGAAATCATTTTAATATTGAGCATGATTTCTCAAATTTCCCAAGCACATTATAAAAATATTTTAATTGTTTCGAATAATTAGGTCAACTTAAATTGGCAATTGAAATGAGCAGTTGAGGGTTCCCAGACCTCTTAACTGCTAATCTGATCTGCATCATATGCTCAGCCCATGAGAAAGGTTCTGTCAGAAAGAGTGTTCTGTGCAAATTATTCCATCTTTTCTAAATGATCAGTAAGGAGATCTGTGATGTTTGCTTTCTTGGTTAGATACTCGCCAGAGCTTCTGCTTCACAAACTTTGAAAATGGAAAGTGTTCTGTACCCAAAGCTTTCAACACCACAAAGGCAAAATGCTGCTGTAGTAAGATGCCGGGAGAGGGCTGGGGGGACCCCTGTGAGCTGTGCCCCAAAGATGATGAAGGTAAGAGCACTGACGTAAAACACTGCTTTGTACTAGTTTGGGAATGTTTATCAGAAGTTGGTTCGATTATGTATTTTGTGAATATTTCGAGGGTAAAATTATCCCCTCATATCTAAATGTCCATTGTTCAGTGAGCAACCTAATCTGAGGGACTTTTTTCAACTTCCGTATTCGCCATGTGTACACACAGATAGTTACCCTGTTATTTCACTTTTTTTCCCCCCAAGATTAGTATTATTTGCTTTCAAAGGAATGAATTTGGGAGGCCCAGGGCAGGAGATGCAAGAAAGGGATGAAAATTATATTCCACATTGCTGCAGGAATCCCACGTGGGTATTATATCACTGGCGGGGCTCTCAGAATCTTATAAAATTCTGAGAAGCTGAGTCAGCACAATGGCCATTTGTTGGAAGAGACCAAGAGCTTCTGGGTCTTGTTAGCACAGCTGAATTATAAGCTAATTCCCAGCAAGCTCAAAACTGGCTTGGTCTCTAGGTCAGGGATGGCTTCTGTGTGTAATGAGCAGAAGGGGCTCTTTAGCTGCTCAGTGGTAAGTGAGCAAACAGAACCAGAACCCCTTAGTAGTTGGCACCCTGGAAGGAGCTGGGCAAGCTCAGGCAACCTTCTCTAAATATGCTCAGTGCTGCTTTCAAAACAAATCATAAAAGTAAAATAAAAGATTTGTTAAAACGGCTCCGTAGTGGAAAAATAAGTCTTACTCAAGTATATTGTTAATCATTTCTTAAGTTCTCTGATAATTGAGACTCATCAATAATGGGGAATTTCTATTTTTTCTCCGTAGTTGCATTCCAGGACTTGTGTCCTTATGGCCATGGAACTGTTCCTAGTCTCCATGACACCCGTGAAGGTGTGGTTTGATATATTTTACTCCTATGGTCTCCTTTTATATGAATAAATGATTGTACATTTATTTTATAAATCATGCTAATTTTACTGTGTAATATATAGTATATATTTAGTGTACATATACAATATTTATTATATATCATATGAGTTGCATTTATCATAAGACTGTTGTGGTATGTGAAATAGGTATTTCTCTGGTAAAAGAAATGTTTATATGTTTTAGAAATTTTAAGTCTCTGTTGACTAGATATACACAGCTTTTGCGTATCTTTTTATATGAGGAAGTTCATGGGCAATTCTGTATTTTAGATGTCAATGAATGTCTCGAGAGCCCAGGCATTTGTTCCAATGGTCAGTGTATAAACACAGACGGATCTTTTCGCTGTGAATGCCCAATGGGTTACAACCTTGATTACACTGGAGTTCGCTGTGTGGGTGAGTGTTACCTCTACATTACACATTTTTAAAGTTCTATTTTATTTCTCATATTCAGCAAAAGGTCTCTCAGGCACCCTGGGTGGTGGTGGGATTTGCAAAGCCAAGATAAGTAGCTGGTAACTGCTCTTTCTTCTCCCATCCTCCATTTTCCAGTAGGCCTGGTTTATGTGAAGATGGAGAGAGTTGCCCAGCCTCTGCCATCAACCAAATATTCAAACTCTGATGTGTCTAGCGATTTACAGTTGCCAAAACCGCTAACTGGAAAAGAGACCATTTTACTTTACGAGTTTCCACGCCTGCTCTTGTAGCAGAAAACCACATCCCTCTCTGGGTTTGTGATTTTTAGGGCAAGCACAGCTGTCTGGGTCTCGGAGCATTGCACACTTGATCCTTCGGGGTCCTCTGCACTGCATGAAGGCCAGACAGCCAAGGCCAAGAGGAGTGCAATAGTCATATGTGCCCTGCCACTGGTCCTGGAAACGTGGGAGGGCCAGGTGGGTATTCATGATATGCTCCTGTTAAACTAAAACTTCTCCAGATTTTGTGGCATTCTCTTATTCTTCTTTTTCAGATACTGATGAATGTTCAATCGGCAACCCGTGTGGAAATGGTACATGCACCAATGTTATTGGGAGTTTTGAATGCAATTGCAATGAAGGCTTTGAGCCAGGACCCATGATGAATTGTGAAGGCAAGTGATAATTTTCTTATCATTTCTTGACATAGAAAAGGCTTTTCATGTCTCAGCTTTTATTTACGTTGTTCTGATATCCTATTTATGGTTATATTTATCACAAATATGTTTTCTGTGACTTAAATGAGCATAGTTACAATATATGTTTAAAGCCCTTGTCTGATAATTTTAGCATCTGGATCATCTCAGAGTTGGCATCTGTTGATTGTCTTTTCCCTTGAGATTGGGTCACATTTTTCTGGTTCCTCATTATGTTGGTTAATTTTGGATTATACCCTGGATATTGTGAATGATATCTTGTGGAATCAGTGATATTACTTCTAAGAATGTTGATGCATTTGTCTTAGCAGGCAGTTAACTTGGATGAACATAAAAGCAGACTGTCAGGCCCGTGGAAGACAACGGTTCAAATTTCAATTCTGCTTTTTAAACCTTAGTGACTAGCTTCTTTGATTTTCCCTACACATGCATGTTTAAGTCAGTAACTTGGGCTGACCTTATAAAAAAAAAACATAACAGTAATAGTGTTTTTCCAGCTCTGGCCCTCTCCTTTCCGGGGTTCCCCTTCACTTTTCAGCAGCCTGGGCTGCTCTTAGGCTTTCTCTCCCGATTCCTCTGGACAGAAGCTGGGAAGTTTTCTATTAACAATTTAGCTGCCAGGTCCTGCTACTGTTCCAGGACTGTGGCCATCCACAGGGTAATTTCAGAAAAAGAAAAAAATTGAGAATTTATTCCTTGTTGGTTGTTTACAAGTTTCGACTCACCACTAAAAACTACTTTAGTTATTTCTAGAATTTATAGTTGTAATTTGCTGGAGGACGAGTTTGTTAGGTACCCAGTTCTCCATACCAGAAGTGGAAGTTCTAGTATCCCATTGCTTTCTATATGACTGCCAAGTAAATACATCAGTGTTTATTGAAACAAATAATTAGAATGCTAGGCTGAGCACATGGCTCCCTATTTCTTTGATCAGATATCAATGAGTGTGCCCAGAACCCACTGCTGTGTGCTTTCCGCTGCATGAACACCTTCGGGTCCTATGAATGCACGTGCCCAATTGGCTACGCCCTCAGGGAAGACCAGAAAATGTGCAAAGGTAAGGCCACGGGCCAGGGAGGAGTTGGAACTTTATTCGCCATTCTGGTTATATATATTTTAATGATTTTATTGTCCTCAGCTGTCTTCTTTTAGAGCTTTAGAGAAATGTTTATGACAGCATTTTGCTGGTAGATTTCCATACAGAGATAACAAGTCACTTAACGGTCTGTCCAGTCAAGTCGAAGGAAAGATGGGTTGTGGAGCTCACCCATTGTCATACTCTTGGGTTCTTATTAAAGCAAAAACTGCCCTTTCCTGTACTTCTTACCATTAAGACCAATACTGAGACTTATAAATCTAGAATATAGCCAAAAGTTGAAGAAGACTAGGTTCCTCTTTTTTCTGTCACACGATATGATTATAAGAGCCAGAAGACCAAAAACGTGACATAAAAGTACTAAACAATATTCTGCTCCTGTAAATTTTATATTTTTTTCTATTAAAAATATTTTATAGACCTGGACGAATGTGCCGAAGGGCTTCATGACTGCGAATCTAGAGGCATGATGTGTAAGAATTTGATAGGCACCTTCATGTGTATCTGCCCACCTGGGATGACCCGAAGGCCCGATGGAGAAGGCTGCGTAGGTAAGGCTTTGAGAGATGATGTCGCTTCTTTCACACTCCTACTGCAAGACAGAGTTCTGGCACTGTTCCTAAGTCATCCTAACTGTAAGCCAACTATTTTTCCAGCTGTTTCAAGACTGTGCTATACTTAGATTTCTTCCATCTCAGAGCTCATGCCAATCTAATAGGTTCTGGATAATGCAGTTGCAATTATGTCTATCTTAGAGTATGTGTCCTCTTGTTTTTCATAATTCTGTGTCCTGTAAACCTAAAACACTAAATATACAAGTGTAGAAAAACTCCTTGAAAGAATTATGCTCATATAGCAAAATAAAAGTATGAGTTAATAGTCTCATTTTTTTTTTTTAATCACTCTATGAATGAGGAGAGTAAAGAGGCAAATAATCTCCAGAATCCACTTACAGGCTGGACATCTCTGTGACTTTGGCCATATTTTTTAACATAGTTGAGCCTCAATTGATTTATCTATAAAGGGCTGAATCTCTAAGATGACCTCAAGAGTTTTCTGTTTTGTTTTGTTTTTTTCACTAAATTTGTTTTTTTTCATTAAATTTATTAGAGTGACATTGGTTAATAAAATTATAGAGGTTTCAAATGTACAATTAAATAGTACACCATCTGTATATTGCATGTGTGTTCACCACTCAAAGCCAAATGTCCTTCCATCACCATATATTTGACCCCCTTTATTCTTATCTACCTCCCTTGCTCTCTTTCCCTCTGGTAACCACTAAACTGTTGTCTGTGTCTGTGAGTTTTTGTTTGTTTGTCTTGTTCGTTTGTTACTTTCAGTTTTATATCCCACATATAAGTGAAATCATATGGTTCTCGACTTTCTCTGATTTTATAATGCAAGCCAAATTCTCAAGCCATAAAAGATGGTCATGGCCATCCATTATCTCATCATTTCTTCCCAAAAGTATTGTTACCTAGGCCACTGCAGCCCACTACAGTCTTCCTCCTCCTCGAGAACAAGTGGCTCCCCTTCCTTTAATTAAGAACCTGCTCCTTTCTCCTAACCTCCAGTGCCTAGAAAAATGTGGGTATTTTTGGAGGAACATTTGAAGATTGCTAATAATTTCTTATTTTGAAAAAAAAATAAGATTTCTTAACAGTGAATCTATTAATGATTGCCCGGTGCTAGGAATCAAAATATAAAGAGTAGCTGCAAATGAACACTAGGGATCCCTTTGGGAGATAGAAACATTCTAAAACTAGATTGCAATGATTGCACAACACTTTAATTTTACTAAAAAGCATTGAATTACACACTTAAAACATGTAAATTATATAGCATCTAAATTATACCTCAATAAAGCTGTTTAAAAAAATGGATGTACTACAGGAAAAGAAATAGAAAGATGTTCATTACAATTTTGCTTGTGTTAACAACAGCAAAAATGAATAGGAAACAACCTAAACGACCATTATAGGGAGGACAGCTTAGTCCATGTGGCATATCCATGCTATGAAATGTCACACAGCAGTTAAAAGGAATAAGATATATATATCTGAAGTACTGAAGTAAAAAGAACTATAAACATATGGTTACGGAATAATATGTATGATGTGTCATATTTTAAAGAAAATTACAAATAATACTATATTTCCTGACCAGGGAAGATTCTGAGATTAGAGGTTACTGATCTGAAATGAATTTAACTTTATCTGTCAATTTTCATTTTTTACAAAGGAGGAAACTTCTGAATCACACGTGTAATATAAAACTAATTTTTAAATGTATGCAACAACCTATCACATTATGACTGGATTTCGTAGTTTCTTTTATATTAGATATTTCATTTAAGTATACTACTTAATAAAGTTAAAAATGGATTACACCAGAGGTTTAGTTGTGCAGTGCTTTTTTCAAAAATGCTGTTCTTCCAAACTCTGAAAACCCAGAAAATAAACCTAGACTCCTAAGTCATGTTTGCAGAATAATATATGTTCCTCAAAATCTGGCACAAGGCAAATGCTAACATGTATGGAACTGTAGAAGTAACATGTATGGAAGCCATTGTGTACCATCCTGTTTTCTTATTGTACACGAGGTTTATTATCATCCGTTTCTCTTTCTTTTTTGTTTGAGTTTGTATGTGTGTTTGAATTTCATCCAACTAAAATACTTAGAAATATGTTTGTTTTTTATTCATGGAAATTTCTTATTTCTCTTATTAGCTGAATTTTACATTATACTGTGATTACGTTTATATGTATGTTTCCTGGAAAGAGGGGATAGCCATTGTGATCAAGAATCCAGGTTTCTTCTGATCCTGGATGTGTCATAAATGAGCTGATTGACTTAAAAGTGACTTAATTCTCTGTGCCTCAGTTTCCTCACCTATACAGCAAGAAACTATATGATTTGGTGGGGAAACAAAGGATATCTGCTCTAGCTCTCATATTCTGTGGTATCATGAACTTACTTAAAAAAAAAAAAAAAAGACCCAGAGCAGCATTATACATTTGTAATTTTTTCATTGTTAAAAGATGCTACAAAACATACAAGTTTTAAAACTTTTCTGATCCTCAAGCTTTTCATGTAACCATGCTGATAACTGAAACAAAACTGTTTTTGATCATCAGAAAACTCTTTGTAGAAAAGTTTCATTTATTCACACGTTTTTACAATTAGAAATTTCATAGTAAACAGCCAAAATATTGAAAAATGTTTACAAATGTCAGAATGAAAGATAAAGCCACACACAAAAAAAAGAAGAATGCTGAGTATAATGAAATTGAAATCCGACAAAATTACCCCCAAAAAATATCAAATGCAAAGGAACTAAAAATATTATAGGGTAAAGAATTAAAGTTACGCAGAAAATCTAAATCTAAAGAATACTGTAAACTTAATCAGAGATGGAAATTTGACTATACAATGTATTATGCCCCAGTAATTAGTTTTGAAAGAAAAAATAATGAATAGAGAAAAATCTAATAATTAGAAAAATTTTACCAAGATCATTAAATTTTAATGTAAATTCCAACATAATACTTTTGGGGATTCCTTAACATTATTTAAATGTAATTGAGGGGAAAGAAGGCTTCATTTTAAATATAATGGAATAAAAATGTGTTACTTTACTCTTGTCCTCTGAAGATTTTAGAAATGTGGCAGGGGAGGGAGAGTACTGTCTCAGTTTAAGTGAAGAAGTGGTCACAACTGCAGACTCTGAGAAGTATTCTTGAAATAAAACAAAATTTCAAACAAAAACTCAAGTGTTCAGTGGCATATTTTTCTTTAGACTTTGGCAGAATAGAGATATCTATAAAAGTAACTGCCCCAGTTTAAAAAGTTCCTCCAATAATCTTCAATAAGAAGATAAGAGACATAGGTGAATGAAAGAAGTATGGAATGTTTTTGTAGAAGCCCAGTTCTATACTGAAGTGTCAAGAGATATAGAAGGGAAAGAGAAATCCGAGTGACATGCTGAAACTTAAAGGACTATACTCAGAGCCACACTGATCCCTTAAATTACCTAAAAGTTTTAGTGTAAATGCCCCAAGGGCAAAGAGCATAACAGATTTGGTGAAAGAACAAACTTGAAACTGTTGATTATTCTCAGTTCAACACTGCTGATCTGCTGCACTATCTTTCAGCAAATAGCTGAATTGGAGAAAATTGTTCAAAGATAAATAATTACACAAGATTGCAACAAATGTATTTATGCTGGGGGGAAAGGAAGAATGGAAAATAAAGAAGATGTAAACTAAAACATCTCAGGAAACAAAAGAAAAAGTTTAGAAAAATAAAAATTCAAATGGATAGAAGAGATTGAAAAAGAAGATAAAACAATATCAAGAGATAATGATCTAGCAGAGCTTAGGAAAGAAATATAATTACCACAGAAATTAAAGTCATAGAAGTAATAAAAAATAGAAAGAAATGAAAACAATCAGTAATGTGGATATGGAAATGACTAATAAGATAATAGAAGTAGAAGACAAAGAAATTCAATATGTGCATAAACGAAGTCTCTGAAAAAAAACTAAACAAATAAAACAAAAAATATTTAAATATATTCAAGTATTTGTGGAAGAAATTCTTGTAGGAAATATTTAAATACGCACATCAGAAGGTACACTGCTCCATGGAAAAATCTTGCAAAAACCATCACTCATTTTTTTTCAATTAACTTATGGAATATCTGCTATGTTTGTAATTCTGGGGATAGCATAATAAATTGGAAGGACAAGTTTTTCCATACCCCCCACCCCCACTTTTCTCTCAAGTAGTTTATGTTCTAGTCAGAGAGAAACAAATATCAAACAAATAAAAAAATAATCAATACGATAATTTCATACAGTGGTAAACCTTTTCTAAGAAAATAAGATTTAGTGATTGAGTGGGAGCTACTTTAGAAGACATTTTCAAGGAAGACTTCTCTGATGAGGTAGCATTTGAGCTGGGACCTAGAAAGGAAAAATAAGGAAATAAGCAAGAATAAAGATTCCTAAGGCAAGAATGAAAGCGATATAGCTGGAGTTTGTGCTAGAAGAGCGGTGTGAGGTAAAGCCCAGAGGAAAGCAAGGGCATTGCAGGCCATGATAAAGAGTCTGGTTTTATGTTAAGTGCATTATGGCGGAGGGATTCAGAGTGTGGGCCAAGAAAATGGATGGTAAATACGAGAAATGTAGTTTCATATCTACTAGCTCTGTGACCTAGGGCAAGTTGGCTTCCCCATGTGCCTCAAATTCCTCATCTGAAAACAAATAGGAATAATGAGATAGATCATTTACCTCATAAGATCGTTGGGAAGATTAGAATAGTGAATTCATATAAAACCCTTAGAACAGTGCTTGACATATATAGTAAAATTTCAATTAAGTGTTAGTTGTTATTACTGTCTAATTTACATTTTAAAAGGCCTCAGGCTGTCTTACAGATAATGCATTGTAAGGGTGTAAGAGCACAGAAGCAGGATTCATTTAGGTGGCTATTAAAATCATCAGATGAAGAACAGCGGAGGCTCAGATAAAAGCCATAGAAGTGTAAGAATGTGATGAAATGGACGGATTTAGAATATATTTTAGAAATAACAGAACTAGCTAATGTATTGATTGGATATGGTGGATAAAGAAAGAGGTATAAAAGATGAGTCCTGGGATTTTTTCATGCACTCATTGATCGGATGAAGCTACTATTAAGCGATAAGGAGAAGACTGATTGGAAGAAACAGGTGTGATTGGGGGCACAGTAGTAGAGAAGTTCTGTTGGGACCATATTAAGCATCAGATATGTATTAGCTTTCCAAGTGGTATCATCAAATAGGCAGATGTATTGATGAGCCAAATTGCTGGCAAATAGGTAGTGTTTAAAAAATTATAAGATTGGATGAGAACACAGAGAGAGAATAGAAGAACATGGAAAGTGGAAGAAGCAGTAACTGAGAGACTGAGATCTGGGCACTCTAATAGAGTGATTAAAAATATTTAGGAGACTAATATGAGTAGCGATTGGGATAAGAAGTCCTCCAGGTCATTGGGGAGTCATGAGAGTTAAAAGAATGGATTATTCAAACACCTTGGGAGCAGTCGCTTGTGTATGATGCTGATGAGATAAGAATAAGATACAGAGTAGTAGTAATTGGATTTGGTGACCTCTTCAGGAATAGTTTCCATGTAGGGGTAGAGGACATGGGTTACAAAAAGAATCAGTGGTGAGGAAGTAGGAATGACAACCACAGATCACACTTTCAAGAAATTTGTATGAAACCACAAAACACCTTGAATAGCCAACACAATCTTGAGGAAAAAGAACAAAGCTGGAGTCATCATGCTTCCCGATTTCAAACTATATTATTGCTATAGTATTCAAAATATTATGATATTGGCATAAAAACAGACATATAGAGCAATAGAACAGTATAGAGAGTCCAGAATTAAACCCATGCATATATGGGTTCATTTTTGACAAATGAGCCAAGAATATACGACAGAGTCTTTTCAATAAAAAGTGCTGGGGAAACTGGCAGCCACATGTGAAAGAATGAAACCGGACCTCTATCTTACATCATATATAAAAATTAACTCATAATTAAATACTAGAAAGAAAGACCTGAAACCATAAAAATCTTGAAATAAAACATGGAGGAAGGCTCTTTGACAGTGGAACTATGTCAAACTAAAAAGCTTCTGCTCAGAAAAGGAAATCATCAACAAAATTAAAAGACAACCTATGGAATGAGAGAGACTATTTCCAAAACATGTAACTAGGAGTTAATATTCAAAATATACAAATAAAACCCAATAGCTAATAATAATAATCTGATTTTAAAATGGACAAAGGACCTGAATAGACATTTTTACAAAGAAAACACAGAAATGGTCAACAGGTATATGAAAGAGTGCTCAATATCACTAATTGCCAAATAAATGAAAAAAAAAATGAGATACCGCCTCATACCTGCTAGGATGTGGCTATGATCAAAAAGACAAGAGACAAGTGCTGAAGATGCGGAGAAAAGGGAACCCTTGTGCACTGTTGGTGGGAGTGTAAATTAGTGCAGCCACTATGTACGGAGTGTGGAGGTTCCTCAAGAAATTAAAAATAGAACTACCATATTATCTAGCAATTCCACTTCTGGGTACATATTCAAAAGAAACAAAACTATTATCTCAAAAAGATAGCTGTACTTCCATGTTCCTTGTAGCATTATCACAATGGTCAAGGCATGGAAACATTCTAAGTGACCGTCTGTGGATGAATGGATTTTTAAAAATGTGAGATAGATAAATTAGATAGATAGATAGGTAGATAGATAGATAGATAGATAGATAGATAGATAGATAGATAGATAGATAGATAGATGATAGATAGATAGATAGATAGATAGATAGATAGATAGATAGATAGATACACACACACACATATATAGTATGCTCATGGTACATAAAAAATATAACAAACCAAAATTTCTAGATAGCAATATGGCAGGTGCTATAGAGAGAGACCTGAAAGAAGTAAACTCATGCCCCAAGGTATTGTTACTTCCAGAAACTTTTGAAACAGATAGTTGATAGAAAAATATGAGTAAAGAATATGTATCAAAGTTGTTTCATGGTTACCCTTGGAAGAACAGAAAGATTATAACTTCCAAACATGAGTTAGGGATGAGAAAGGGGCATAGGAAAAGACTGGTTTAAGAACTATTAAGAGAAGTAGGCAATAGCATGGTAAATATATAACAATATAAAATGGCAGGTAAGACTCCAAACATCAGTAATCGTAATAGATATAAATAGTTGAAATCGCTAGTTAACTGATGAATTTTAAAATTTCAATTTAAATTAAAAATTTTTTTAAAATCCAGGTTTGTGCTTTTTACAAGAAATGTACCAAATCAAAATGTGAGAGAGGTTGAAAATAAGCTATTCAAGGCAAATGATGATAGCACATGCAAAATAATTGTCAATAAATTGAGGATTTAGATAATTAAAAACTGTAAAGATGAAAACAATTTATCAAAAAGAGTTCATTGTCATGAGCTCTCTTATGCGCCTAACAACATAGCTTCAAAAAAGAAAACCTCAAACAAAACTTACAAAATATGAAATAAACACAATAAATAAGGATATAGAGAATTTTAATAAAACAACTTTGCTCTTTTACCCTACTCAACACTCTTCCCTAACACCATCTCTATGCCCCAGCCTTTCTTTTCTCTCACATCACAAAAACTGGCATACTCTTCCCCAAAGTTCTTCCCTCCTTGTCCGGTGTCTCAAGTCTATCCCTTTTGGAGGCCAATTTTCCAGTTCTCCATCAAACATTGTCTCTTCCCCGAAAGATCGGGGGTTGAAAACAGGTTGTTAAGAAAGAACCCACATAGAAGAACAATGTAAAGTTGAGAATAAATCAGTATTCACACAGGGCTAGTTTTTATCTCATATCAGTATTTTGGTAAAGAAGTTTTAAATAAGATTATTTTAAATTATAATTTTATGATTTGAGTCATTATTCACATTATTTGTTTTTTAAAGATGAAAATGAATGCAGAACCAAGCCAGGAATATGTGAAAATGGACGTTGTGTTAACACTATTGGGAGCTATAGGTGCGAGTGTAATGAAGGGTTTCAGTCAAGTTCCTCAGGCACTGAATGCCTCGGTAAGTTGATCTATGAGTGTATTTTACTTGGTAAATAAAACATCTGTTTTATGATGTAATCACAGAAGAGCTCTCTCTATATATCCTTGTCTGCTAAACAAATCCCTCAATCTGAGTAATCTACATACCTTTTCCTAAAGATACACATCTATTAAGATGACGTGTTTGTATGTGTGTGCATTGTATGCACATCTATGTGTAATGTAAATAACTGCCTTAAATATAGTCTTCCCCAAATTAAGATTAATTAAACTCTATGGAAAATGTGACTTTAGTCAAACTTACATCAGGGGATGATTTAATTCCAAAAGAAAATATTTGCGATGTGAGGTAAGCTCCGCTATATTAATGATATTAAAGTAAATGCCATATTTCAAAAATGCAATGAAGGTTAATTTTTATTTTATGGTACAGAAAAATGTTTTAGAAAATATTTTCTTGTGGAAAATATAAATCTCAGACATTGTGTTATAATGCATACATTGTAAACCATTTTAGTTAATTACGTTGAGGTACAAAAATATGGAGTAATAAAACTTAAAGCAAACAGAAATAAGAGCATTCATCATTTGATTTGGTGTAAAAACAGCATGTTTCAACTCTAGATTTTTCTCAAGATGATGTCATCTGCTTCAAATCCTAGGAAATTGTTCATCAGGAAAATATATTTTGGTTTTTGTTGTCTTCAATCTAGACCTTCACTAACCACCGGCCTTTTCAGAAATAGAAAAGATAACGGACATAGAAAGATAAAATCATATTAAAGATTTCTTTACCTATCTACATCAGAGAAATCCCTTTTTTGTACTAAAAAAATAAATCTACTTAGTCCAAATGTTTGAACAATCTTTTAGATGTAGAAAATATGAGATTAAATTGAATATGTACCAAATTTATAATATAGTCTAGAATTTGCTTTTCAAAATCAAATTCTGATACTTGTTTGCATACATAAAGGGAAATGTTTAATTTAATTGTTCTTTCATTTGGATTCTACAAAAACGGCAGTTTACTATCACTTAGTTGCTGATGGATCGAAGAAAATAAATCTGTTCTAAAATATATCACATTTTGTCAAATTTAATAAACTGTCTGTAGTGAAAAAAAAAAACACTCTATAAACTTAACCTCCAATAAAATTTTGTAATTGTTAACCTGTCTTAAACAGTGTGACTGTTCATATAAAACAATAAATATCTCGTTAAAAATTATTGCTAAGAAGGAGAGTATCGATTGTCCTGTTTAATTTGAAGATCAAGATAATGAAGTGTTAGTTCCACATCATTGGTTCTTATTGACCATGTTGTCATTTCAGACAATCGACAGGGACTCTGCTTTGCAGAGGTATTGCAGACAATGTGTCAAATGGCATCCAGCAGCCGCAACCTTGTCACAAAGTCAGAATGCTGCTGCGATGGGGGGCGAGGCTGGGGTCACCAGTGTGAGCTTTGCCCACTTCCTGGAACTGCCCAGTACAAAAAGATATGTCCCCATGGCCCAGGATACACCACTGATGGAAGAGGTAAGGAGTTGAGGATATTCGTGCATATTGTCAATGCAGTGAACTTTATTAACTCAGATCAATTTGAAGGAAAAGTGGAAAAATTGGTAAAGTAATAATAGTAGTTAAAATATTTGTTTGTATATGCTTTTCGCTAATGCTCTAGAAACTTTAAAAGATGTAACCTTCACATCAAACCTAAGAGGTAGAATTTATTATTCCCTTTTTAACAAATGAGGAAACTAAAGCACAAAGCTAAGGTAACTAACAACTTATTTCCCCAAGATGACACCCCTTTTAAGGGATGGACCCAGGAATGGAACATATCTGTCTTACCCCAAAAGCCATGCTTATAACCCCGAAATGATACTTAGTTAAATAAATGTTGCTTATTTATTTGAGTGTGCACCAGAATTCATTCTATGTGCAACATATTTACAAACCAGCAAGTCTCATAATTGATTAGCATTTCCATTTTTTTTGGTACAACCAATTTATGTCCTGAAAAATATCGTTTTCCTCTATTACTATACAGATTCTCAACTCTATGTGATTATTTGCTAATAAAACCCTTTCTTCAGTGTCTAACACAAGTGCAGATTTGAGGCCAATCCATGGAAGATTATCACAAATTCCAAATTAGTTGAACTTCTAAAAGATAGCTTTCTAGAGCTCCCCCAAAATAATCCATATTTAGATTTCAAAATGAGTTAACTCAAACAGGGCTTTCAACACGACCTTTGTTTATCTCTTCCCATTGCTTCGGATTATTTTTCTATCCCTTCCATGTTGCCATTCACCTGAATGATGAAAAGGTTCTCAACAATATTATGAAAGTTGGTTGTTAGCTATCTCACGTTGATTCCGTAATTTCTCTTAGTTTCTAACCAGTTTTATCCTTACATACATATTAGCTTTTGTTTTTAGTTTGTTTTTTGTTTCGTCTCAGATATTGATGAATGTAAGGTTATGCCCAACCTCTGCACTAATGGCCAGTGCATCAATACCATGGGCTCATTCCGGTGCTTCTGCAAGGTTGGCTACACCACAGACATCAGCGGAACCTCCTGTGTGGGTAAGGCAAGGCATCTCTGCGTCTGGGGGTTGTCAACTACCGTTTTCTACAAGTCAGTTACTGCCAGTGGAGCATCTTTATTATGGAGCTATGGAATATACATTTTATTTAAATGATGCTATTCCTTTAAATAATGTGGTTCTTAATATTATAGTAGTTGTGCAATGCCTTGTCCCATAATAGGGGACACAGAACTGTTCAAGTTATCAAAAAGTCTGTTCAATCAGGGAAACATAAAAATTATTAAAAACATACTTTCAACATTTTATATTTTAAGATGTATAAATGACCTGTCATTGTTTGGTGAAAGAAATGGGCTTTTGTTTACGAATGAATATGTTTGCATATAGAGAGAGAATGCTTTGTGCATGTTCCTCATTCATGTTTTTTGCATAAAATATACCAATTAAGCCTCATCTAAAATTTCCAATTGCAAAGTAATTTCTGTACAGAAGCCTTCTACATTTTAAAATCTCTTTTCCTAATTTAATTTTTATATTGTCTTATCCACACTATTCCGTGACAATTTGGGGGTGGGAGTGATCTGCCTTTATTAAGTCTTTCCAAAGCATTCAACTTAGTTTTCATTGAAGAAAAATCTTTTCTCTTTCACATTTCATCAACTTATGTGATATCCCATTAAAGTACCTATTTCAATAACAAGTACACCTGGCATGAAAAGATTAAGAAAAAAACACTTGATTGGGCATGAAAGTAATAGAGAATAGGCTATTAATCATGAGCTTTCAGCATTCTGTGGATATCAATCAATATATTTTACAGAGAAGATGGAGATTGTTTGCTCTCAGAGTCCCAGCAGAAAAAAAGGCAACATATTCAAATGAGGACAGTTTAAGGAGGATTTAACAAAGGGACTATATCTATAAAGGTGTGGGCTGAGTGTGCAGAAACCACAAGGGATAGTGCTGTGTGTTGGGGCTGTATCACTCCTGGGCCATAAAAAACGAGGGAGAGGTTATTGAAACCTGGAAAAAGAAATGTATGCACAGAGGGCCGCCTTGAGAAGAGCTGTGACCTCTGACCCAATGATTCAGTCAGCCCAAGCCCATCTTTCAGGGAGGAAATTGAGGCAATAAGGACCAGCCAGAAAACAGGGCAAGAGAACAGCCTCCTGGGCCCATAAGCAGGGTAGACCAGAGTGACGAATGGACCTCGAGGGGCAAATAAAAGATTCCAGCATGTTCTGTGACCCCACAAGTTGCCTAGGGGAGTGTCAGCCTAGAAAGTTTAAAAGAACTTCTGCCACCATGCATGTGTCAAAATAAACTCTTACTTTTAAGTTTATGGTTCTCAAATTGTAAAGCACATTAACCTAAAGCACATTAACCTGGCGTTTTTTGAGCCCAGACAGCTGTCAAGACATTATAATATTTATCCAAGATCCGTAGATTGATCTACAAAGTAAACCAGTAGATCACTTGAGTGAAAGTAGTTCTGTGCATCATTTCTCTCTGGCTGTTTTCCATTTTAAGTTAAAGAGGAAAAGCTCAAAGAATGAAGTGAGACTGTGGATGGAGGAAAGAGGCTGGTTGTTTCTTTTAACCAAGAATTTAATCTTCACATCACTTTTGCTTAGATCTTGATGAATGCTCCCAGTCCCCTAAACCGTGCAACTTCATCTGCAAGAACACGGAGGGGAGTTACCAGTGCTCATGTCCACGGGGATATGTCCTGCAGGAGGATGGGAAGACATGCAAAGGTGAGCAAGGAGTCTGGTGTAGCAGGTGGGGAGAATTAAAACCCAAGTTAGTAGTGTGCTTCTTACAGCATATTGCAGAAATTTAAAAATAAATAAAATCGTCAATGGCCATGCCACCCTGAACAAGCCTGATCCCGTCTGATCTCGGAAGCTAAGCAGGTTCAGGCCTGGTTAGTACTTGGATGGGAGACCGCCTAGGATGATCAGGTGCTGTAGGCGTAAAAAATAAAAATAAGGGATTGCAGACTGACAAGGTCCTTGCAATCTGTGAGGTCAACCAAGGGTTGCCTTGCCTAGAAAATTAAATTAAATTAAATTAAATTAAAAAATAAAAATAAAATTAAAACAAAAAATTTTGGTGAAGGAAGAGATTGAGACAAATAACTAAACTAAGATTTTTTTTACTCTTTATCTAAGATTTCATTTCTGTAAACTATCTTGATTATTGCCAAAGACTGAAAATGAATTGGTAAATTTAATTTTTTGCTTAGATAGTATCAAAAACAATTATCAAACTAAATTAGATAATTTAAATAGCTCTAATACTATACTCATATATTCAATTTTATGTAAAACTTCATCAGTATGAAATTAATGGACCGAGGAAATTCCTATCTAATTAAATTTTTGAAATACAGATTATTCTTAAGAAAATGAAGTTTTATTTCTAAGGAATATCAAAAAATAAATAACATAGCAAGCAGTGCTAGTCTCCTGTTTCTTTTTAGTGAACCATTATGAGTCAACTTAATTTTGCATATTGTTTATAAATGAATACAACTAAAGTATGTGTGTTTTTAAGTTTTAAAATGAGTTAGTCTTGTCTACATTTTATATTGCTTTGTAAATTTATTTAAATATATTTTCCTATCTTAAATTTCAATCTAACTAAAATCACACTTTGAGTCTTTTGTTAGAATTACAGATGCTTTATTTTTGCTTTCTCAGATATTTATGATGGTATTTTCATGTGAAGCCTGAGAACTTCGCTCAATGTTTGTGTTAAGACCTTTGTCAATTTTTAGATTGTTTTATTTTTATTTAGCCTATCTTTTAATAGAAATAGGTGACCAGCCGTGTACTAAACTGTGCATTAAATACAATCTTTCGGTGTGAACTTTGAAAATAGTTCGTGGAAACCAATGTGATTCATCTATTCGATTTCTTATTTTAAGAAAACTTTGTGTTTTGTCACCTTTGCCATCCTATCATAGTAGCCCATAATACTTCTCCTGTTCCCGTCTGTGAAAAGAAACTGCTTGCCACATGCATATTGAAGTCTATAAAGCTTCAAGCAAAAATCTAGACAAAATACTCCTGATAGAACATGCACACCTCCTGTGGCTTCATGAGAAAAGATAGTCAGATAACATTGCTCTGATTTTCCAAGACTTCTCTCTTTCATTTCAGACCTCGATGAATGTCAGACCAAACAGCACAATTGCCAGTTCCTCTGTGTCAACACGCTAGGAGGTTTTACTTGTAAATGTCCGCCTGGTTTCACACAGCATCACACTGCTTGTATTGGTAAGACAAAACTACAAATGGGAAATTTTACAAACTTTTGATAGATGTATAAAAATTGTACTTAAAATGATAGAATAATATCTCAATACTTATATTTAGCACTAATCCCTCAAAATAATGATCTAAAAATGTTGCTAATAACATGGATTTTTTTCACAGAAACAATATCCAAAAGAAAAAGGCCTGTATAGTCCAGCGTACACACAGTAGGCATATTCCAAGTGGTGCCTTTATATCACATTCTAAATATAACCATGTGTGTTCAGATAAACTATGATTAAAGGTTCACTGTAATTTTGAACATGCTATGAACATGCTGGGGTTTTTATTTTAGAAGACACTTACATTAAAGGACTTCCCATCTGTTATGGAAAACCATGTTCTGAATTAACCCAAATTACGCTCTAATTACGAATCTCTTGAAATATACTTTTTCTTACCATTTTTGCCTTTAATATGACAGTGAATCCTAAAATGCTGTTTTCATGTCATGAAACTTCGGCTTTAATATCACTTTTTACTTCATGTAGTGAAATTTGAGTTAGGTAATAATCAGCAGGCTTGACTCTCTCCTCCTTCGTGCTTTGCTAGACAACAATGAATGTGGGTCTCAGCCCTCTCTTTGCGGAGCAAAGGGGATCTGTCAAAACACCCCTGGAAGTTTCAGCTGTGAATGCCAAAGAGGATTCTCTCTTGATGCCACCGGACTCAACTGTGAAGGTGAATTTACGCGCTCAGAAATCCATACTCTAGTGTAGCATAATGCCATTTTCTTTTCGCTTTCAATCCACTAAATAAACATTGTGATCATTTCAAAAGAAAAAATACTTAACAAAGTAGAACCCAGCAATGGACTTTTGTTCGTATCATTTTGGGAGCAAAAGAAAATATGATGAAACAAAATTTTGGTGAGTGTGAATTGGCTTTTAAATGAACTGAATTGTTTTTCTAATTACTGATCTATAAAAGAAGAGAACTGAAAAAGTATTATGGACCTTATATGGTTTACAGTAGTAAAAAAAAAAAAAAAAAATTGGACTTTTGTACCATGGTACCTAATTGTATGAAAGTTGAGTGTAAGAAAAAGAACCGGTTATCCTAGAGAATTGGAGACATGTGCCGAAAGCACCTGGGAAAACTGATGGCTATTTCCAAGTTATTTTTTCTTGAGGCTCCTGATTGACTCTTTTCTACAATGGGCATTTCCTCTGAAGTCTCCCTTGCAGTAGGTATTTCCTGTAAAGTCTAACAGAATGTTTAAGTGGGAATAAAATAGCAATCTGCCTATGCTTCTTTAACATTTCCATCGCAAGTGCTAGTATATAAGACAAATGTACGAGGATCGGTATCTTTTACAAAATGCCCATACCAGAGATTAAGAGACTATATACATGACCTTTATATTTTATATAATATTGCAATTTATGTTCTTATTAATTTTAGTCACCCTTTAATTACTTATTCTCAGACATGATTGTTAATTCTAGAAATGTATTCAAAGTTTTTAATAGGCGCTTTATAAGAATTATAGAACTCTATGTGTATCTAATTTGCAGCCACCAATTCAGTTTTAGAATTTTCTATTTTAATATGTTATATCCAAAGTTGAGACTTTGAAAGTATTCTGAACATACAGCTGCTTGCCACGTGTGAGTTTAACTTGTGACTGTCCACATAAGATACCATTTATTAATTATCCATATAAATTTGTTACATACACATCAGACACGCCAATTTTATTTCACTCTTTATGGGTAGCTTTCAAAGCCTCAGTTGTCATTCCAAAAGACTATGCATGTATGAACAAAAAAGTTATTCCATATGTGTAATAATACCACATCGTGTCTAAAAATAACATTCAAACGCTTAAAATTTGCATCTAATTAATCTTGAATGATAATTAAAAATTTTTGCATGCAAAACAGTTATATTTTTTAGGTATCTCTCTAGGGCTTGTATCTTCCTGAAAATGAGGATTACGTGTCAATCTACTTTTGAATCTACTAGAATATGTAATGCAATATTTATAGAATAATTATATCACTTAACAAATAAATCAGACCATATGCAAGTTAATCCATCCAAAATGCACAGCATTTGGGGTTGCTATGGTTTATTTGCTGAAATTAAGATGTTTTTTGGAGCATTGATGTGGCATGGTCTGGTGGATAGCATAAGAATGTGGTCTTATCTCAGAATCATTCTTTGTACCACCATTGACTAATAACCATGTGACTTGGAAAAATCATAGCCTCTCTGTGTGTCTTGTTTGTTTTTTCTCTTGATAATAATTACTCCAGGTTGCATTTAGAGTATATTTAAGAATAGTAGAAAGAGGTTACACAAAGATCTTGCTGGGCTTTTTTTTGCAGATGTCGATGAATGTGATGGAAACCATAGGTGCCAACATGGCTGCCAGAACATCCTGGGAGGCTACAGGTGTGGTTGCCCCCAAGGATATATTCAGCATTACCAGTGGAATCAGTGTGTCGGTGAGCACTCACTTGTTAAATGGCGTCTGCTTTTCTCACCTTAAAGTATCTTTGAGTAAAATGAACAATAATAAAGGTTGTCATTTCAGTGTAGCCTTGGAATCCTAGAACTTAAAAACCAGTATGTAGGACTGATGTGTGGGGATCCATTCTATTAAATTCTATTCTGGGTGTATGTTTGAAAATATCCAAAATCCGAATATGATTTTAAGTACCTAAACTCAACTAGAGCTTTTATCATTTTAATTTTCTGCTGGATGTAATTTTAAGTTTCTAAAGATGGTATCAAGAATCATCTTCTTCATTTGCCAAGGTCAGGGGCTTTTTATTAGTAACTTAGTATCTTTAGATTTAAGGTGGAAGGCTTACCCATCCAGCGCCCTCATACAAATATAAAGGAATTCAGACTAACTTAATGAGGACTGTCCATCTGTGTTGTTCAGTCACATAGATGTAATGAAGAAGGCAAAGTATTTTAAGATAGAAATAGTACCTAGTTACAGTGAATTCTGTTGAAAAGTACAGACAGAAGTGTTTGCAAGATAAAATCTGTGGGCACTCCGCTCTGTTCCTTGCATAAAAAATAGTCATGGAAATTCGCCTTTTAAGGAGAGATTGATCAAAGAGAACACTGTTCTCTACTTGAGTAACCAGCTAACTTACTTAGCTGCTTAATTTCCTGGCTCCATTTGAGTGTTCTTCGTAGACACACCATCTAACACATTGTGACATTAGATGCTGGCCTAACCGAGCAGAAAGGGGAACAGTGGTCCCGCAGAGAAATGGCAGGGAGCTTCCTGTTTCTCTGCAGTGATTTCAGTTATCCTACATGTACTTCAAATATTTTACTGTGAGTGATCCACTAAATAAATTAATCTGATTTTGTCCTTTATGGTCTTCTCAAATGAAATTTCCGATGACAGGTTAGTGAATTGAGAAGGAAATCGAGATAAATTTCAAAGAAGGGAAACTCACTCTGAAAGTCTCAACTATTGTGCGAGGTTAAAGACAGATGCTTTGCCACACCACAAATACACACTCATAGAGGAAAATGCCAAGACCGTTAATGATCAAGAGGTTAAGGACCAAATTTTAAAGGATTATCAAAATGATGAGTTAGTCAATCAAAATAATTTCATAAGTTTAATTTACTTTTTTGTTTCGTCACAGAAAAAAAAATGTTGCAAAAGTCCTTATGCCCTGGTTTATTGATTTATAAACAGAAGCAAAGTATAGGTACACTCTTTGGAATATGGGGAATGGTACTTTATCAGATAGCTATTAAAACAGTGTAAAACAATTTCATTATATTATGTTGCTTATGAAATGAAGCTCACCACTTTATTTAGCAAATACCATGGACTTCTTAGTTAATTCTCTGGAACTTAAGGCAAAAGAGTGATCTTCTAATATTTCACAAGTAGAATTCCTGTTTTTTAAGCAACCATAAGAAATAGGAACATGTATGAAGCATCAATTCAATTTTCAAGTTTTTAAGTTTCCTGAAATTTCTGTCTACTGTAAACATCAAGTTGCAAAAGTAGCTTCACAGATTTTCACTCAGTGTGGTCTGACTTAAAATCAAGACTGTGTGGTATCCCAGTTCCCCTTTGTGGGATCCTTAGAGTGGGCACCTCAGCAAGGCAGTCACCCCAGAGCAGCTCACACTGGAGTCCAGCCAAAAGCCCATGTGCCTAATCCGGAGAGACTCTATGGACAGAGGAATAAGTGGTTTCAAAGATGAGTTCAAAACTAAAGATACATAAGCAGATATCCCCAACTGCAAATATTCATTTATGAGCTTGCTTTGCTAGAATAGGCACCTCTAAGCAGCAGGTCTTTGGATAAGTAAGATACAGCAGGGATTTATTCTAAAAATTGTAGATTTTTCCGTGCAGGGTTGAGGAACTCAGCTGGTGCATGATAAAATTGCTGACTTTCTTGCCCTGAATCCATTAACAACACAGTTGGAGTTTAACTCGAATACATAACAGGAATAGAATTAAATAACCTATTGGGAATAAAAGCAACAAGTTAACAAAAGAACAAGAATTGTGACAAAATGCAAATTAAAAAGCCACAGACCATTTTTGTTTGTCATTATGTGTGTGAATATCTTCAGTCATTCATATGATTGAGAGGAGATATAGAATGAAGTATTTCATTCTTTAAAACCAAGAGAGGTTTATCTTGAGTCGCCTAGAAAATGAAAAAAACTTAGTTAAAGGCATCAGATAATTTAAATACTGTTAAATGGTAAACCTAAAATGTTATTAATACTACTTCTAATTTAAGAAAAATGACAGTTCTTTGTGTTAACATTGAAAAAAGCTTTTAATTCAAATGAACACTTCAAGAAGTTTCCAGCTAGTTACCACAGAACATTTAGAACATTCTGGTGCACAGACTATGCATATGTAGGTAACATTCTCAAATATTTTCAAGCATCATAATTTTTAAAAATTGAAAATAAGTCAATGTTATTAACATTTTCATACGAAGAAAATTGATGTCTTAATATATGAAGCTTTAAGTTATTTAGTGTTAGTAACTTCCAATTGCTTCTGTGGCCTTTTAGAGTAATTCAAACATAACAATGTGTCTTGAGTCAATTCAAAGTATGTCTCACGCAAGAACACATTTTTAAAGTCAGATTACCTAAATCTATAAAATTATACCATGATGTACATTTATAGCATATTAATATAAAGCGCTTCCAAAAATTTTACGTACTTTTAAATATTCTTGTCATTGGTATGTTAAAATGAAATTTATTCAATTATTTGGTTTTGCCTGGTAAGTTTTCTACTTAACACAATGCCTAATACTGTATTCTTAGAAGGATAATTTTGTTAAATTATAACCTAATTTACATTCTCTGTTAGAAGAAAAATCGTGCATATAAATGTCAGATTTAATTGTAAAAGCAGATGAGCCTTTGTGGCAGAATTCCAAGTCTTTTGTCTATAGAAATAAAATAGCAGTTCTATTTATGTCATAAGGTAGCTTAGTTATTAAGAATTTATTTATCTACTTTCTCTCCATAAAATGAAGGCTAAGAATCTGTACATATTAGATAATCATAGCAGATTTTATATCCGGTGATTAAGAATTCTACATTTGGCGGTCCGATTTAATTCCGAAACTGTAATCGTGATACAAAAATGTGCCTAATAACATCTACCCTTTCGGTGACCTCTGTGCTGTACTTAATGGAGTTTAATTTCCTGTCTGAGAGGCCTCTTCACTGAGACGCCATCTGCATCTTCCATAATCTCACTGAGCCACTGCAGATCTGCACTTCCCTCTAGCCGTTGTGTCCCAGGCACACACCTACTTGCAAATGGGTCCACTTCCCCACGTGGGCTGAAACATATACTTGTCATATATTAAGTAAACAGACACTCCACTGGAGTCACAAGAATTTGAAAGAATTCTACAGAACAGACGTGACTTGTGCCCAGAGTGAAATCTGGATTATAATAAAGCCCAAAGGAGTCAAGCCACATGTTGTATATCAACCAGATGGTTAAGAGCAAAGTTATAATCTCCAAAGTTGAAAGCACAATCAGGTTTTGAACTTGTAAAATGATAAGGGAAACTGAAGGTATAACCCGTAATTATCCTGCTGTCAGGCATACAGTATAATGTAAGTCATTGAACTAGTAAAGCCCGAGGTAGCTGATGGCTGGATGCAAACCGTCTCAGAAGGCCCAGACTGCACCTAATGGGTCCTCAGGCAGTTAAAAGTGCACTAACTTGTTGGTTCAATAGATTCAGTTAAATAATGTTTCTTTCAATTATTTTCATTTAGGGTATTTAAATTATTTTCATTTAGGGTATTTAGATTTTTTTCTATATTTTCTCCCCATGTGTAATGAAGGCTTTGGGAATTGCTGAGAGAATGGATACAAATGCAGATATAAATATAGGCTTTATAAAACTGAGATATAATTCACATACCATAAAATTCACCTTTTTAAATTGTACAGTTCAGTGGTTTTTAGTATATTCTCACAGGAGTGTGCAACCAGCAACATCACCACATTTTCATCACCCCCCGAAAAAAAACTCCATTAGTACTCATTCTCCATTTCTCGCTCCCTACAGCCTCTGGCAACTAGTGATCTACTTTCTACTGTTATGAATCTGTCTGAGATAGAGGCCGTTGAAGTCACCTTCTGTAAAGAGAATAGAAGAGTTTTTTCAGTAGGCAAACTACAGATACCTATCCCAAGGGGCTACCAAGTGCACTCAGACACAGCACAGACAGACTATAAAAGGGTAGAGTAAGGTCTTTTAAAGCCATAATTTAGGAGGATTCGTTGGGTTTTGTCATTTCATTTATATTTAATTTTCATATGCTTTGCAGTCAGCCATCGGACTAAACTTTTTTTTTTTTTTTTTTTTGACGCAGAGCTGGAATTATTTCCCCTATAAAATCACAGGTACTTTGGGACTCAGGCTCTTCTTCATATCACTGTCCCTTTCCCCACGTAAAGAGTTTTTTACTTTGTGTTCATAGACGAGAATGAATGCTCCAATCCGAATGCCTGTGGCTCTGCTTCCTGCTACAACACCCTGGGGAGTTACAAGTGTGCCTGCCCCTCGGGGTTCTCCTTCGACCAGTTCTCCAGTGCCTGCCACGACGTGAATGAGTGCTCCTCCTCCAAGAACCCGTGCAACTACGGCTGCTCCAACACAGAGGGGGGCTACCTCTGCGGCTGCCCTCCTGGGTACTACAGAGTGGGACAGGGGTAAGGCTTCCATCCTTCCGGCAAACAGGAAAGCAAGTGCAGTCCACAGGGCGTGTTCTAACTCAGGCATCCCTCCCTGAGTTCAGGCTTCCTGGCTGCCTAGCACTGCAGAGAAGTAAACAGTGATTAGAAGCCCAAGAGACGAAAGGTTGATCAGAGCATGAAGGGTATGGGAGATAGAAGCACCTAGAGGGCATATGGATTATAGCTGTGTTACGGGATACCTCCTTTGTGGTGAGCCTAAACCTTGAACTTGTATACAAGTGTCACTCTTGCCACACAGAAAGGCCTAAGTTGATTCAGTCAGATCCCTTAAGACCAGAGACAAATGTTTAAAATTGCAGTTCACATGTTGCCATAGATACCTGGGTTGTGAGGTACTCGTGGAAATGACTTCTCCTCGGGGTCGTCTGTGAATTTTGGCAGGTGCCAGCCCAGTGGTTCCTGAAGAAGGAGTTTGTCCCTCTCTTTGCTCACTTGGCTTCTTATTGCACAGAGAGGACCTACCTCATTGGGGTGGCACTGCTCAGCACAAGGTGGCTCCATGGGCCTGATTCCCTCCCACTAACCACAGTTTCCCAAGTACAGTCTCTCAAGCCCCATCGCCTGGCGCTGAAGTGCCAGCCTCCTGCGTTCTTCCATTAACGCAGCCTGTGCTCAGCAGCACAGAAGATGGGAATTTGGGCGTCAGTCAGGGTAGCCTTCTTCAGAAAGAGTGGTGTGTGAGGCAGGCACTGGGAGGGGGTGGACTAATCTGTCCATCTTTGCTACACAACTACGCTTGAAACAAAAAGCTTGGTCTATAGACCAGGGCCATGGAGAGCCAGCTCACTGATTGCTTCACTAACCCAAACAGGAGCTCAGAAGTTGGTCATTTACGCGGAGAGCTTTGTCGCAAGCAGTGGAACCTCTCTCAGCATTCTCTTTGGAAAGTCATATTCTGCTTTTACCTTCCCTGGTTAACTACACCCAAGTGCTTCAGCCTAATTGGGATCGAAAATTGGGGAAGCCTATGAAGAAAACAGAAACGCTAATTTGAAAAAATGTATGCACCCCTATGTTTATTGCAGCATTATTTACAATTACCAAGATATGGAAGCAACATAGGTGTTCATTGATAGATAAATAGATAAAGAAGATGTGATACACACACACACACACACACACACACACGCACACACACTCTGGAATGTTATGAAGCAATAAAAAAGAATCTTGTTATTGGTGACGACATGGATGGACCTAAAGGGTATTATGCTAAGTGAAATAAGACAGAGAAAGGCAAATACCATATGGTTTTATTTATATGAGGAATCTAAAAAAAAACAAAAAACAAAACAAAACAAAAACAGACTCATAGAAACAGAGACCAAAGGGATGATTGCCAGAGGGGTGGAGGATATGGGAAATGGGTGAAAGGGTAAAAAGGAAATAGTCAATAATATTGTGATAAGTTTGCCCCGTGACAGATGATTACTAGAATTAGAGGGATGATCCCATTGTAAGATGTAAAAATGTTGAATCGCTATATTGCACACCTGAAACTAATATAACTAATATAGTATTATATAACAACAATACTTAAATTTTTAAAAAAGTGTATCAAAGAAAAAAAAAATTGAGGAAACCTAGGGCTCACTCTCAGAAAAATTTTGGTGGTCAAAATACTGGAAAATCTCATCTATTAAGTATTAAAGAGAGTTACAGAGAAAATTGGGTTTTTGTGTTTATGAGCTTAGAATTTGCTTCGTTGGTGTCTTATTTCTGAAAAGTCTTTGCTCTATCACTGGAAAGCTACAGTCAAAGCTTGTGATCAAGCCTAACAATGCCTTGCTTCTTGTTGCAAATAGCCACTGTGTATCAGGAATGGGATTTAACAAAGGGCAGTACCTGCCACTGGATGCAGAAGTTGATGAGGAAAACGCTCTGTCCCCGGAAGCATGCTATGAGTGCAAAATCAACGGCTACTCTAAGAAAGACAGCAGACAGAAGAGAAATATTCACGAGCCTGAACCCACTGCTGTGAGTAAACCTCACTTTGTTTTGTCTCAAGATTTTATCCATATGAAGTCATGTGTACCATGCGGTAAAACTTTATGTAGCTTCAGTGAAGCTACGACTATCTTGAAATTTAATGGCTGAATTAACGGGCACAATATGGCAGAGGCCAGTCAATCAAAATTAGTTGATTATTAGCTTAAAACACAAGGACGGGGGGAAAAGACTTTAAGAATCACAGATCATATGTTTTTAGTTTTTGATTGATTTGTGCCAGAGGGCAATAAGATGTCCATCTAAGAAATAGTTATTTTGAAATGATTCAAAAAAAAAAAATATTTTGAATTTGTCCACTTCTGTTTTATACATCTGTAGTAAACTAGGCCGATGTTGATTTTCAGTAGGAAACCCGACTAGGCCTCATATTCTGTGACAATTGGTGAGATAGGTGTTCCTCCCATAGAAATTTTATCTCCAAATAACTTGTAGTTTGTAAGAAACTGAAGATCTGAATTGCCTGCTGCCGGTGTTTCTCGGCTGTGAGTGGTCTTCCGCAGAGTGTTGTGGGGGTGGGCCACAGATTGCCTGCTCTTGAATATATGCTCCCCGACCCTTCCCGCTCATTATCTGTGTTACATGGGTCGCGTTTACTTAACCCCTCTCTACCTCAACGTCTTCACCTGTAAAATGGGAATAAAAATACCTTCCTCTGAAGAGTGGGTGACGGGAGGGTTGAGCTGGTACTGTGAGGTGCCTGGAACAGTGCCTGGCATATATATTGCACACATTCAGTGACTGTCACTGAGTCATATTCAGTATCTAGAGATGATGATGATTTTCCCCAAAGATCAAGGATAGCACCACTCTCTTTAGTTAATGTTACTGAGAAATTCCTCCACCAAAAACATCTATTCGACCAACTGTGTGACTTGGGGAACCCGCTTCAGTTTTCTGGGTTTCAGAAACTTTCATCTATAAGACAAGACTTCTGTAGCCCAACGGTCTGTGGTTCTATTTCATAACAAATAATAGACCAGTATTCCATTTACCTTAAGTAAACTAAAGCACCTAACTGATTTAAATATGACAGTTGAGGTATTCATCAAGTACCCTAAACAACAAATCCAGATATTTTATCTCTAAAACCTTCCCATTGTGGTACTTGGGATGAATCTGTCTGAACACTGATGGCACTTCTGGGCCACTGAAGCCAAGTTCTTAACAGGCACCCAGCCAAAGCATTATTTTTTTATTGTTGTTGTTGTTGTTGTTTGGCCTGTATTACTAAGATAGCATTCTTAAACCTCCCATCTCTGTGAGCAAGTGAGACTTGGCTTATCTGGGCCCTGCCCCCACTGGCTTTTACCAAAGCCGATTCAAACCTGAGCCCTGAGGACTCTGCAGGCTGCTCCCTCTGCACTAATGGCTGCTAGTAAACATACTCCCACACTCTGCTTGTGGTTTGTGGGCCTTAGAAATCCAGCCAGGCCTTCAGAGTGAAGATTTCTCTGGGGACAGTCCCTGCTGTTGGATAACAGCTGCACTTCTCGTTTTGACGTCAGAAAAAAAAAAAAATTACAATCTTTTTCTAAATTGTCTTTTTGAAATTATTAATATGCATGATATTTCACAAACTCATCAAAAAAACTTGAAATGTGAATGCTTTCTGTAGGCTCAGTCCTGTAACTTTACCTGGATAAGGCTGAGTGAAAAGTCGTAAGGATTTGCAGGGCAAGCCCTGTGGAATTGACCTTTTCTCCCCGCTGTCCGGAAGTTATAGTCGCCTCCTTCCCAAGCACTACTCATACGGAAAGCGCAGAAACGGGGAGCAATAAGTTGTGGCTGCAGCCCCAGCAGCAGGCCCCTTTCGCGTCCTCTCCTTGTGTTCTGGAAGCTCTTCCCACACCGTTTCCTGCTTTTTCTCCAGGTGGAACAGACCAGCCTGGAAAGTGTTGACATGGACAGCCCCGTGAAAATGAAGTTCAACCTCTCTGGCCTTGGCTCTGAGGAGCACATCTTGGAACTCATGCCCGCCATCGAGCCTCTCAATAATCACATCCGCTATGTCATCTCCCAAGGGAACGATGATGGCATCTTTCGCATCCACCAAAGGAATGGGCTCAGCTACCTGCACACAGCCAAGAGGAAGCTGGTGCCCGGCACACACACACTGGAAATCACTAGCATCCGTCTCTACAAGAAGAAGGAGCTTAAAAAACTGGAAGACAGCAATGAGGACGACTACCTCCTAGGGGAGCTCGGGGAGGCTCTCAGAATGAGGCTGCAGATTCAGCTCTATTAACCCCTTACAGACTTGGTTCCAGGCTCAAATTCCTGCACAGCCAGCCTTCAGAAGCCTTTGAGAAATCAATGACTAGTTTTAAAGAGGAGAAAAAGACAATTTTGGTTCTTTCCTCCCTGTCTCAGACTTCAGAATGTTGACCCTCACAGGGAGGGATAATTTAGACTCTGGTGTGGCCAAAGATTTGAGTACAAAGGCAACCGTGGTTACTGTATTTTTTAGATAACTTCACTTTAAAATATATTAAAAAAAAAAAAAAAAGAAAACCTAAATGTTCAAGAGATCAGCATATGGCACTAAATGCACAAAAATAATGTGAGCTTTTTTTTTTCTGTTAGCAGTCTGTAACACTTTGGGTATTTTGCTATAGTTGCTAATTAAAAAAAATATAGATGTTTATTTATTTTTAATGCAGTAATATATGGAGAAATGAACAAACTATGTAAACAAAAAGGGAAACTCACTTGTTTTTCTTTAGATTTATAAATTTGAGCTATTTCTTTTAGAGGTGCTTTTTAAAAATTCAGTAGATTCAAGAGATGTTTCCTTTGGTTTTCTGCCAGTCGTCCAACTGGTACACATCTGATTATTTTAAAGAAAGCCTCACAGAGCTGAGTGGGCAGTGTAATCAATAATTTAAGAGAGAGAAATGTCATGAGATCTTTTATAAAGGAGATCAAAGCCAGAGCGGCTCGTTGTGACGATATTTCACATCACCAGACACACCAGGCAACGAAGATGAAGCACGACACTGTAGCAAAATACCTTGACTGCTTGTGAGACCAGTAGCGTTGCAGGCCAAACCGTACTGTATTTCCTTCTCATAACCTCAAGGAAGCACACGTGCTACCCACAACACCTCATTCTTACCCAGGGTGTGCTGCATACTCGTGGTACCGTAGGCAGCTGAAGAACTGCCGTTCCTTTGAAAAGGAACACCTGGCGTTCTGTAGTGTTTGGTGCTGTCTTAGATTAATGGTGCATTTATTATGTTCAAGCTATTTCAGGATTGCCATATGTGCAAACAAATCATGCAGTACAGCCAAGGAATATATGTTGATTTTTTTAAATCCATTTTTTTTTTAGAATTTTCATTAATACTGTAGTTATACACCATATGCCTCGTTTTATCATAGCCTATTGTGTATGAAAGATGTTTGTACAATGAATTGATGTTTAGTTTGCTTTAGTCATTTAAAAAGATATTGTACCAGAACGTGCTATAATAAAGAGTACGTCTCCGTGTTCTTCTCAACCCAAGAACCTGTCCCTGGACCAGTGACCAAACCTCATATGTGAAATGGCCAAAGCGCATGCAGGCTCCGGGTTGCTCTTCTCACACCTGTGCTGACCAAAGATTAGTAACCAGTTATATCCAGTTTGGGTTTTTGTTTTGTTTTGTTTTAATAACTAAAAAAAGAAACAGTGTAAATTTGTAATCAAGTGTTTGTGAGGAAAAACTTATGGTTTTGGGTCTTGTTTGTCTTTGTAGGTCTATGTATCAAATATGACACTTTTCTTGCAATAAAGCTTATTTTGGGGTAGTTTTCTGGTTGAGAGTTTTATGGGACTACAACTCCTGTTGTTTTTGCGGGAGGGGCTGGGAGCTTTGCTTTACGGGGACCTGTAGCAAAGTACCAGGAGAGCCAAGGCACATTCACAGGAAAACAAAAGAATTTCGTCAAATCTGTGACACAAAGTAAGCCGCAGTGTTCAACTGACGATTACAGTTTCAAGTCACATTCAAATAGGAGAGCATAAACGAGGCAGTTGTTCCTTTCCAAATAGATGCTAAGCCTCTTAGGACGTATTTTCTAGAGACGTCTGTTTCTTCACTTCATCCCCACATGTGCTCTGAGTGCCACTGTGTTAAAGCACCCTAAAAGCACCCGTGAGGAAGTCGGACATCCTTTCAGTCTTCCTTCCTTACGGTTTCCCTGAACTGGAGTTTTTAAGCAAAAGTACCTAGCGGGCAGAAGACGGGCCAAAGGCATCTTCACCAAAAATCATCCAAAGGTTCCTGTCTCTTGCGATGTTATGCACTTTCTTCAGTGGAGAAGTGGTTAGCGATGACAAGTGATTTAACAGGAACTCTCTCTTTGATATACTGCTGAAATGAGTACAGAAACTTCTTAGAAGTTAATTCAATACAAGGTTTGAGAATTTGTGTGCTTAAATTTTTCATCCAAGAAATAAGAAAACAAGGAAATATGACTGATCTTAACGCTGTTCTTTGCCAATCAGAAATTAGCTGCGTGGAATAAAGAAAGTATGTATTTGCCTCAGGGCATCCTTTAAAACTTAACATGCATATTCAGTTTTATCTGGCATCCATTGTTGGTATAGCACGAGCTCCATTACATAAAACTGCCTGGAACCAATGTTGACTCCAACTTTGAAGGTTGAGCAACAGTTTAGCTCTAACCTGCTCTTGAGGAAGTTTGAGAATCCACACCATTAGGTGCTTTACACAGAACACAAGCGATAAAAGACCATTAGGGGCTTTATATGTAAGAATGTACTGGAAGGAAACGACTATCTCAAGATGCTCCTTCCAGGAAGAACCTTCGTAGGCACCTCTGGTGCTTTATTGCAGTTCTCTGTGAGCACTGACACAGCCGCGATTGATTTGTGTCTCTCTGGTAATTAACCGCTAATGATATCTTCTGTACCATTTTGTCATTCCCATTAATTGTCCCCTCAGAAATTACCTCAGCTAAGTTACAGAAAACTTTGCACAAGAGTAAAGTATGATGCAAGTCTTGACATATAAACCAAATCCAGTGAGTACATATACTAGTAATGATAAGCAATAATTAGGTCTTGAGCTGACATGAATTTAGATTTGGAGCTATTTAACATTTAGTCCTGTTTAGTACTTTTTGATTTTACTGCTTGCTTTTGGTAGAAGAAAGTTGTTCACATTTGCACGTGAACTTTGAAAATAATTCAGGATAATAAATAAGGATTTTACTCTAACATCAAACGTCTGCCCTTTTTAATTATTTGGGAATATCAAACAGGATCATTCATATGCTCTGTCCCTTCTAAATAGGTTTTATCTTGCATGAATTACCTTTTTGGTTCACAGAATAAACGCTTGCGGTGAAGGATGGGGAATACAACTAAAATTTATAGAACTTCAGTCTGTTTGAGTCCCACGATTCTTTAGGTTCATACCCTATTGCTTCACGGGAAATGGGTCAATTCACTTGTTAAAATTAAAGCATGGGGAACTGCCAATATTTGGCATGTTTGACCTACAAAATGTTACTTTCATTTCGTTCAATTGAATGTTCAGAAATATTCATGTACCTCAAATGAACAGACCGAAAATCTGAAAATTTCCCTTCTCTTTGAAAGACAATTCCATTCATGCCTTTCAATGCTGCTTGTGGCCCATTCTACTCCTAAATTAGAGTAATCCCCAAGAGACTATACATAATTTATTCAAACAGCCACTTTCATGCTCCAGAAACTTTGGAAAGAATCTAAATCACACATCTTTGGGAACTTGGGGAGATTATTGGAGTCTGTTTAAACATAAAGACATCTATTGGAAAGGTTAAAATATAGCACAATGTTTAAAAAATAAAAATAAAGAGGAAACTAGGAATCGTTACTTCTAAGGAGACAGAGATGGAGATTCATTAACATCCCACAGAAAGTGAGAGCGACAGCCATGTTTGCAATCTCAGCCAGCCTGCCTTTGATAGCTAGTTTCTGGTTTCTTTTTCTTCCCCCGCCCTTGCCCCCACGGCATGATTGCTTTCTCAAGTAAGTACAAAACCATGGTTTTCTTGCTTAATAAAAAGTTTGTGTTTCTGATCTTAATTCTCCTTGAAAATCCTTTTCATGCACAGAGCAGTGGAGTCCTGAAATACAATGTACAGCTCATAAAATTCAGCATTTCAACCACTGAGGCGGTATATCACCTTGCAAGTAAGAGAGACCTTTCGTGGGGGTTGGGGCAGGCTCATTGACTCCCTTGGATCTGCGCCCCCTCTGAGACGCTATCCACCCACTTCTGGATGCACAGGTGGGTAGGAATCTTATGGGTGTCCCGGTGTGATGTGTATAGCACTTTTGTTCAGTTATGACTATCCAAATAGTTGTAAATAAAAGGAGAGAGAAAAGGAACAATGACTCAGGCCGTATGATAGCGACGTCAGTGCTTGGCAGACGTGTGCTTGCATCCATCTCCTTGCACAAGCTACGTCGCCTCCCTGAGCTTTGGTTTCTTCCCCAGGATGATGACTCCCTAGGGTGTGGCAGAGGACTGAGTGAGGTAGTACAGGCAGCGCTGTCAGCATAGGGCCTGGCACACAGCAAGCACTGAGCACCCGTCAGCTGCTCTTCCTCCTCCTCCCCGTGCTGTCACTGTAATCACTACTAGGAGAACACGACCCATGTTCATGCAAAGCCCCTTCCCGAGCTTGGCCTTGAAACTGTGATCTTGCCACTGAATTGTATGCCTACACTCAAGCCATGTCTCCCAGGTGGTCTGGACCTCTAGGGATTCTGGAAGTCCTAGTGCGGTCATGAGCGTTTACGGTCTTCACCCTGCCCTCCTCTGACTGCAGTCGTGGCCTATGGCTCTGGAAGTCCATGTCACAACGTGGCCAGAACCCTCACATCTACAGACTCCTAGAAAACCAAACATGAAGGGAACAGAGACCTCTGATCATTCCTTTGGGGATATATCAGTGTCATGGAATGTCAGAACTAGAAGGGCCTTTAGAAACCTACTCTTACTTACAAGTAAGGGAACTGAGGCCCAGAGACGTAGCCCAACTAATTGCACTGCTGGTTTCCACTGAGGTGAGAGCAGAGGCCTGGTTGCCCGGGTGTAGTCTGATGCTATTCATATTTCCACTACATGGTAAGCCTATTTGGATCTCTTCTAAACCCTGAGGATATAGGCCAGTTCCCATGGTTTTGGCTCACATTGAAGCCAAAAATGTTTTCCAAGCACACTTCAGGCACCGCTTTGGGTTTCGTCTGCCCCACCCTCCGTGTAACTGCTCCCAGAGATCAGGGCGCACACTAGAATGTCAAGGTCCTAACTGCCACAGAGGAGACCCCACCTCATATACTTCTCTAAAAGCATGCTAGAGCCCTGGCTTTCAAAAGGTTAAATGTTTTATTTAAACCAGCCCTGCCAGACGTTAAAAACACATACACATTTGTTTTACTAAGAACGCTTAAGGAAAGTTGCTGTGTTGCCTAATTGTCTTTTTTTTCCCTTTTCCTATGAGCCCCAAAAAGATATTACTACTAGATTAAGTTGGCTCACTCTTGAAATAGCCAAGAACCAACAGCTCATATTAGTCACTCTGTTAGGGCTGCAGATTAAATGTCAGGATATAGGATAGACATTTTTCCAAAGGAAAACAGGAAAACGCTTTACATGATTTTTGGAGCAAACCATAAGGAAAGTTAACATTAACAGCCTTTCCTAGACAACTACTACTGCATGTATGAGTTCCACTAATGAAATAGCAGTAGAGACTATGAATGGCCAGTTCCTGAAAATGTATCAAAAAAAAAAAAAAAAAAAGGGCAGCCCATTGGCCTGTATAAGGTGCCTAGGTTTTCCAGTCCCTCCTTTCTCCTGCTCTGGCCCCAGCATCTCGATACTGAGGAAGCCTGTTCATGCAGGGGGTGCTGTGCATTAATGAGTAGTTAGGCCGGAGGCATGGTCCCAAGACCCATGGCCATGTACCGGACCTGGGAACTCAACCTGGGATGAACCTATATCTTAGTCATTCTGGTAAATCAGAGCCAAGGCCAGAAAAAGTGCAATGGATAAATGAAGGGAGGAAGAGGATTCTAAGACTCTCCTATTGTCCACCACCTTGGGTAGTAGTGGACCACATGGACCATCATGGACCACCAGGACCCCCATGGGGAGCTGGATCTCATCTAAGGAGTAGGTGGTTTCATAGCAATGGTTTTATCTGAAATCTCCTTAACACATTTCTGGGGATCATTCTGGAGGCACCTTCTCTTCTTTCTGGAGGACTTTCTTGATTTATGCTGCTTTTCTGTACCTTTCTAGGGAGCACCATGGATCTCACCCAGGATGAGAGCAGATTGAAAGGCTCTTTGGGAAAGCTGACTATAATTTGGATATGTCACGTGAGAGGACGCTCGATCCGAACCTGGACTGAAGCTGCCATTTCTTCTGTGGTGTTGTGGGTGGGAGAAGAGGCCCAATAACTTTTCTTAGAGAGAGACTGCACAATTCTTATTGTTGAAACACACTGACTATATGAATATTTGTAGGGTATCTATTACCCAGTCCTAAAAAGATTTCCCTCCAAAATCTTACAGCCAATTCAGAGAAACAAGATAACCACATAAGATTATAAAATGGAATATGGTTAAGGGCCATAGTGAATGTCTCAGACAAATGTCCCAGACTTTGTCTTGGAAAAGGGACTGGCAATTGAAATGTAGAGATGCTGAAGATGGTCTCCCAGAGACGGTGGGAGCTGAGCCAGACCTTGATGAATGAAGCAGATCTAGATACAAGGCAGAGAGTAGGTAGGATTTCCTAGACGATATAATAGCATGAACAAATGTTGGAAGTCATAATGTGGATGGCATATTGGATGGAACACAAGGAAAAGATAAGCCAATGGGCCTTGAACAATGGTGCCATGAAGAACAAAAGGTAAGATTATTAGCTAAGGTGGGGCTCAGGCGTGAGGGATCCTGAACTCTTTGCTAACCCATTTGAACTTTATCCTGTAGTTGACAGCTAATGAGGGGTTATTGGTGTATGATGAGAACTGCTGAAGAAGAGAGGACCTAGAACCAAGCCCTGGGAAACTCTTACATCTAGAAATAGAATAGAGAGAGTTGTCAGAGCATCTGAGAGAAAAGGAAAGTGGAGAAGTAGTAGTAAAACCAGAAGAGAGGAGTGTCAGCATGCCCAGATAGGAAGGTATCTGAGAAAAGTATAATGAGAATTTTTGCTAACAAAATCGAATCTACTTTTCTACCCAGATCTACTCACCACACCCTCCAATCTTCCTCTCTTCCTTCACTTTAGTCAGTTTGTTGCAAGAAGTGACAAAATAAGCCACATACGTGATCCTTGTCCACAAGTAGATCTGAGAGGTGGCATGGCACAGTGGGAAAAAGGTTGCCTTTGTGGCAAAAAGAATCGGGTTTGTATCCTGGCTGACACTCATTCTCTGGATGATAATTAGTCAAGTTATGCTAAGCTTTCTAAGCCTCAGTTTGTGACACATCTGCTTTTTTGGCATTTCCAGCATCCTTTCCCACTTCTTTCTGTGATAACAGTAAATTTCGCTTTGAGTAATGACCCAGCCACCATCACACATAGTCATATTAGAACTTTAAGGATCTCTGCTTGTGCCCATTAGATATTCTATCCCTGGAATTTGAGTTTTGAACAGAATAATGCAAGAGCAAATAAAGTTCTTGCATTCATCCAAGCAGCACCCCAGTAAATCTGTGGGTCTGTTCCTGTAATCTAGATCCCAGGAACTGATCCATTCTGTTTTCTTTCTAAACCTGCTTCTTCAGTTTTTCCAAAATTCTCTGAGCTATTCTTGGAGTCAGTTACTTCTATTGTTTGCATCTCAAGAACTCTAATACCTACCATACTCCTAGGATTGTTATGGAGATTAGAAGTATGGCAATCTCCAAGCACAAGACCTAAAATATAGAGCATTTAATAAACTAACAGCTGCTTTAATGATGTCAAGAAGGAGCCTGAGTTCTCAGTCCCATCGCCTGTACCCTCTATTCCCATGAATAACTAAGCCAGGATGGAGCTGCTCAAGATGAGTTCACTGTTCACAAGAGCTCTGCCACTTTTATTCGTTATTTCTTGCATCCTCCCATCTCTCTGGTTTGGACAGGACAGAATGGAGTTGGGCAGGGCTGTGCTGGGCTCAATCCCAGGAAAGGTGAACCACAGACAAGCCTCTTTGTTTCTGAAGCACAAGCTGGAAAAGGTGGGTCTGCTCTGCCCGGGAGCAAGTGTTTTGTATTTCACAAAGGACCAAGGAAAACTGAAATAAGGGAAACCATTCATGATTTCTGAGGATTATGCCCAAAAAGAAGGGTAGAAATAGCCCAGCTAAGTAGAAGAGAGATAAATCAAATGCTGTAGTTTTATGTCAACCACTTTAATTAATTAAGTTTCTTTCCATGCTGTCATCCTTTGCTTTTCCTGCAATATTCTTCTAAACTGTTCCCATGGGCTGATTGAGTACATGCACGTGAAGCTCTGTGTAGAATAAATAATTACACAAGACATTTTTGAAAGAATAAATGCATTTGGCCTAACAAAACCAATTCGCATCTTAAAGACTAGCCAACTTCTCCAATGCCGGTTATGTCAGCAAACTATTTCTCCAGCAACGTGGCAGTTTAATTCTTCATCTTTGTCTCCTTAGCTATACTAAACACAAATGGTTTTCAGAATAGAAGAAAACATGCTTTCCGGTGTCTGTTTTAAATTTGTTTTTATCTACTTTATGTGTCTAACTTTGTCCTCGTGTTTGTTTTACAGCAAAAACAAAATAGGGGAAAGATATCAACCATGTCCCTGGAAGTTTATCTATCTGTAAGTTGCCTTTTGCTGTTGATTAAAAAAAAAAAAAAAAAAATCTGTTTTATAGCATAGATCTTGTCCATAAACTACAGTCATCCACTTCCCTCACATTGTTCAAGTCTCTTTTGAGGGTTGATGAAGGGATAGCCAGTGACACGGGAGTGTCCCCCCAAGGTCCTCCTAGTAGCCGTCACTTCTACTGCAAGGAATCTAATTGCCTGATCACTCTTAAAAAGAAGAAACTGAAACCATGCTGGAATCAGAGAGCCAGGACGAACAGCTGTGTTTCCGAGGCCCTGGTCCTGCCCGTCCAATAGCTGCCACCCGACAAGCCTGCAGACAAATCGCACCTCCTAACAGAACATGTGCCTGAGGACGAGGCAACCCCTGGTGGAAGGTAAGCCCCCCGTTCCCCCAGTGGAGACTCTAAAAAAGAGAAAGAATGTGAGTGGGGGGCCAAATTGAATCTATAAATTTTAGGAATTGTGTAAAATAATTTTTGCTTTCTATTTACCAATTTAGTTACACATCTATTTAAAAATTGCATCATATCTAAGATAATACATTGATTTAATAGACTTTATTTTTCTACACTCACATCTTATAAACCAATTTCATTTAAGTTCCTTGCATGCATTTTTGACCTATGTATGTTCTGCACTTTACAAACCATTTAAAATCATTTAACACAGATTTCCAAAGCATGCACTCTTCAGTGTCACTTAAATAGTTTTGAGATACAGCACTTTTCAAGTGAGGCTGTATTACGGATTTTTCCCAAGCTACAAGTGCTCCTTTGCATGGTTTTAGGACAGTCAATTATCTTCATTCATCCTACAGATGTATATTAAAGATCTTCACAAAGAAATCACTTACTAATTTGCTTTTTTAAATGATGGTTAAAGAGTATCTTTAAAAAATTGCCTGAAACTTGCAATTATGATATCATACTGCAGGAATAATTACTCGATCTGTATTAAATTTATTTGCTTTAAAAAACACATATCTATCACACGACCTTTATAAAAACCAAAATTATCATTGATTGAAGCTATATCAAGATAATACAACTTCTTCGAACCTGTACTTTATTTGTAATGAAGTTATTGGGTAATCACCCCGTAAAATAAGAAAATTTTGTAAAATTAACTCATTAAGTACCACCTTGCAATATATATTTGTCCAAATACTGTAGCATAAATTTAACATTTGTACACATTAATAAGTAAGCCAAAAAACAATAATTAAATATAATTGTTCATACATATTAACAAGTTAACAAAGAAACAGTAATTTCATGATTGGAGCTTATTAATATAATTTTATACATTTAATGGAAAGAGGGTTTTTTTATAATTAAGTTTATTGTGGTAACATTGATTAATACAATTATATAATTTTCAGGTGTACAAATCATTTAACATCTGTATATTCTATTGTGTGTTTACCACTCAAAGTCCAATTTCCTTCTACCATATATTTGATCCCCTTTACCCACTTCGCCCTCCCTTTACCCCCGTCCTTTACCCCATCTCCCTCCCCACTCCTCCCCTACTCCCTATCTCTGGTGACCACTAGTCTATAGTCCACATTCATGAGTCTCTGTTTGTTTGTCCTGTTCCCTTGTTGCTTTGGGGTTTATATCCCACATATAAGTGATATCATGTGATTTTCAACTTTTTCTGTCTGGCTTATTTCACTTAGCGTGATTATCTCGAGGTCCATCCATGTTGTCGCAAATGTCTATATTTCATCTCTTCTTATGGTTGAATAATATTCCATTGTATATATGTACCACAGCTTCTTTAGCCAATCATCTACTGTAGGACACTTCGGTTATTCCATGTCCTGGCCACTGTGAATAATGCTGCTATGAACATTGGTGTGCAAATATCTTTATGGATATGATTTTTTAAGTCTTTGTGGTAAATACCCAGTAGAGGGATTGCTGGATCACATGGTAGATCAATTCTTAGTTTTTTGAGGAACCTCCATACTGTTTTCCATAGTAGCTGTACCAATTTGCAGTCCCACCAGCAGTGTATGAGGGCTCCTTTTTCTCCGCATCCTCTCCAGCATTTGTTACTACTTGTCCTGTTGGTTATAGCCATTCTAACAGGTGTGAAGTGATATCTCATTGTGGTTTTGATTTGCATTTCTCGAATAGCTAGCAATGTTGAGCATCTTTTCATATGTTTGTTGGCCATCTGTATGTTCTCTGGGGAGAAGTGTCTGTTCAAATCCTTTGCCCATTTTTTGATTAGATTGTTTGTTTTTTTGTTGTTTTTGAGTCATATGAGTTCTCTGTATATTTTGGATATTGGGCCCTTATCAGAGGCATTGCTTGCAAATATATTTTTCCCATTCGGACGATTGTCTCTTTACCTTGTTGATGGTTTCTTTTGCTGAGCAGAAGCTTTTTAGTTTGATGTAGTTCCATTCATTTATTTTCGTTTTTACTTCCCTTGCCTTTGAGGTCAAATTCATAAAATCCTCTTTAAGTTCAAGGTCCTTGAGTTTCATTTCTATGTTTTCTTCTATTTCTTTAAAAAATGCTGATGGGATTTTTGATGGGGATTGCATTAAATCTGTATAATGCTTTAGGTAATATAGTCATTTTAACTATGTTGATTCTTCCAATCCAAGAACACGGAATATCTTTCTATTTATTAGTATCTGCTTCGATTTCTTTTAATAGAGACTTGTAGTTTTCATTATATAGGTCCTTCACATGTTTCGTTAAATTTATTCCTAGGTATTTTATTTTTTGTTGCAATTGCAAAAGGAATGATTTTTTCCACTTCTTTTTCTGACACTTCGTTGTTAGAGTATAGGAAAACTATGGATTTTTGAACGTTGATACAGAAACTTTACAGTATTTGCTTATTGTTTCTAGTAGTGTTCTTGTGGAGTCTTTAGGGTTTTCTATACAGAGGATCGTGTCATCTACAAATAGTGACAGTTTGACTTCTTCGTTTCCTATTTGGATGCCTTTTATATCTTTCTCTTGTCTGATTGCACTCGCTAGGACCTCCAATGTTATATTGAATAAGAGTGGCAATAGTGGACAGCCTTGCCTTGATCCTGATCTCAGAGGGAAGGTTTTTAGTTTTTCACCATTAAGTATAATGTTGGCTGAGGGTTTGTCATATATGGCCTTTATTATGTTAAGTTACTTTCCTTCTATGCCGATTTTGTTAAGCGTTTTGATCATAAATGGATGCTGTATCTTGTGGAAGGCTTTATCTGCATCTATCGATATGATCATAGGATTCTTATTTTTTAATTTGTTTATGTGATGTATCACATTAATCAATTTGTGTATGTTGAACCATCCCTGTGCCCCTGGGATGAAGCCCACTTGATCGTGGCATATAATCTTTTAAATATGTTGCTGTATTCGGTTCACTAGTATCTTTAGGACTTTTGCATCTGTGTTCATGAGAGATATTGGTCTGTAGTTTTCTTTTTTTGTGTTATCTTTACCAGGTTTTGGTATCAGGGTGATGTTGGTCTCATAAAATGAGTTGGGAAGTATTGCCTCCTCTTCAATTTTTTGAAAGAGTTTGAGGAGAATAGGTATTAAATCTTCTCAGAATGTTTGGTAGAATTCACTGGTGAAGCCATCTCGTCCTGGACTTTTACTTTTTGGTAGGTTTTTGATGATTGTTTCAATTTCCATACTGCTGATCAGTCTATTTAGATTTTCCAGTTCTTTTCGATTCAGTCTAGGAAGGTTGTATTTTTCCAAGTACCGGTCCATTTCTTCTAGGTTACTATATTTGGTGTCATATATATTTTTCCACAGTATTCTTGTATGTTCCTTTGTATTTCTGTGATAGCAGTCATAATTTCTCCTCTTTCATCCCTGATTTTGTGTTTATCTGTGTCCTTTCTCCTTTTTCTTTAGTGAGTCTAGCCAGGGGTTGGTCAATTTTATTAACCTTCTCTAAGAACCAGCTCTTTGTTGCATTTATTTTTTCTATCTTTTTTGTTTGTTTGTTTGTTTTCAATTTCATTTATTTCTGCTCTAATTTTGATTATTTCTTTCCTTCTGCTGACTTTAGGCCTCATTTGTTCTTCCTTTTCTATTTTTTTAAGATGAAGCATTAGGTTGTGTATTTGGGCTTGTTCTTGTTTATGGAGATAGGCCTGTAATGATACGAACTTTCCTCTTATGACCGCTTTTGTTGTGTTCCAAAAGTGTTAGTATGTTGTACTATCATTATCATTCATTTCTATGTATTTCTTGATCCTCTTTTTTTTCTTCTCTGACCCAGTTATTCTTCAGTAGCATGTTGTTTAATCTCCATGTATTTTTGGTTCTTCCTGCTTTCTTTTTGCAGTTGATCTCTAGTTTCAAAGCATTATGATCAGAGAATATGGTTGGTATGATTTCAACCCTCTTATATTTGTTGAGGCTAGAAAGAGGGTTTTTTGTCCCAAATTTTTTTACCCAATCTGAGAATCTTTGATTTAAAAAAAAAATAACATATAGTTTAAATTTCTAAATACAAAAACTATTTTTTAATTTACTAGAAGATTTGGAAAGTATAAGTTATGTTAAGCAAACAATAGCACCTACAAAATGTTCACATTCTAATCCCCAGAACCTGTGAATATATCACTACCTGGCAAAAGAGACTTTGCTGATGTGATTAAGGCTAAGGACCTTAAGATGGGGAAATTTCCTGAATTATCAATGTGGGCCCAATGTAATCATATGAGTCATGAGAGCAGAGAATATGCTGTAAGCTGGGAATTTGTTAAAATTCCCAACGAAATTCATATGTCGAAATACTAATTCTCAGTGTGATGATATTAGGAGGTAAGGCACTTCAGAGGTGATAGCTCATGAAAGTGGAGCCTTCATATATGGGATTAGCACCTCTATAGAAGAGACCCCAAAGAGCTCCCCCGTCTCCTTCCTCCATGTGATAACACAGCGAAAAGACAACTGAGCCAGGAAGCAGGGTCTCACTGACACTGAATCTGCCGACCCCTCGATCTTGGACTTTCCAACCTCCAGAACTGTGAGAAATAAATTTCTGTTTTTTATAAGTCACCCAATCTATGGTATTTTGTTAGGGCAGCCTGAACAGATAAGATAGTATTCTTTCCTGATTTTGATCAGAGAGAGATGTGAAGACAGAAAGAGGATCAGAGAAAAGCACTTAGAAAAGGACTCAACTGAGCACTGTTTGCTTGCAACATGGATAAAAGGGCAATATAGTTTCCTAAGGTGCCATAATAGAGGACCACAAACTGGGTGACTTAAAACAATAGAAATTTATTGTCTCACAGTTATGGAGTCTGAAAGTCCGAAATCAAGGAGTCAGTGGGGCCATGCTTCCTCTATAACTTGTAGGGAACAGTCCTTCCTTGCTTCTTCCTAGCATCTTGTGGTTTACCAGAAATCCTGGGCATTCCTTAGTTTGCAGCTACAGCACTTCAGTGTCTACCTCCAGCATCACAAGGTGTTCTCCCCAGTGTGTCATCTCTATGTTTCTTCTCCTTTTCTTATAAGGGTTCCGGAAATATTGGATTAAGGGCCCACTCTCCTCCAATATGACCTAATTCTAACTTACCCTTACATTACATCTGCAAAGACTACAGTCATGTGCCACTTTACAGCAGGCATAGGTGCTGAGATGCATCAGGCGATTTCATCATTATGGGAGCATCATAGGGTACACTTATGCAAATCTACAAGGTGTAGCCCACTACTGTAACTGTATGTGCTGTACTTTTATATGACTGGCAGTGCAGTAGGTTTGTTTATACCAGCATCACCACGAACATGTAATTGTAGTGTAAGCCCTGACAATTGGCTTTCTTTTTTATAATGGAAGTGCCTGACTTACGCTTTAATTGCTGAAGCATCTACTTCAAGGATGGCTATCTCCAATAAACACATTGCCAGACAAATGGCTAAAGAGCAAGGCTCCTCTCCGCTGAGGCTCCTTTGCTTTAGAGATCTTGGTTGGTTTTGATAACTGACCATTTGGGCTACTTGTGTTTTTCTCTTCCCATTTTTCAAATTCCGACTCTTATGTTTTAAATTCACCAAGAAAGAGTGAACTCATGAAACTCTAGGCCCCCACCCTTGGCCTCAATAAAAGCAGAATCATAGGCCTTTGCTGGTGCGAGTGCATCTTCTCTCTCTCGCTAGCACTCTCTCTCTCTCTCTGTCTCTCTCTGTCCCTCCTGCCCTCTCCCTTCTTCTCTCTTTACAACCTTGCTGTCTGCCTCCTGACATGCCTTGTATAGTCCAGGCCTTGCAAGTAATAAACTCTTTTTATCTTCAAAGTTTCCTAATGTTTAGCTCTTAAAGGGCATCTTGCAATCGTAAGGTCCAGGCCTAATGTTGATTTAGAAAGTGGGGACATCTGTGGGAAGCTCACAGGGCCCAGGTGAATGCCTTCAGGCATTTCTAGCTGCTAGCATTACTATCGATAGGCTGAGCACAAAACTGTAATGCCTTAGGTTGCATCATTATGACGCTACCATGTTACTATGGCTATGACGTTGCTAACGTTAAGATGGTTACAAAGTCACAGCAGTTACAACTCTTTTATGGACTACCATCAAATATGCAGTTCAACCGAAACGTCATTATGTGGCACGTGAGTGTATTTCCAAGTAAGTTCACATTCATAGGTGCCAGGGGTGAGGACTTTAACGTATCTTTTGGGGGGACACAATTCAGGACCATGAGCCAAGGAATGTGGATGGCATCTAGAAACCAGAAAAGGCAAGGAAATGGATTCTCCCCTGCAACCTCCAGGAAAGAGCACAGCCTTGCTAATACCTTGATTTAGTCTAGTAACACCTGTGTCAGACTTCTGACCTACAGAACTGTAAGATAATAACTATGTCGTTTAAGCCACCCAGTTTATAGTAATTTGTTACAGCAACAATAGAAAAGCAATACATAAGTACTTAGAATTTTTAAAATAATCTTTATGAGACAAATATAATCTTTTCAGCAAACAGTGCTAGAATAACTGTATATTCATATTAAAATATAAACTTCAACCCCTACCTCACGGCATACACAAAAATTAACTCCAAATGAATCATAGGCCTAACATAAAAGCTAAAACAAGGCAAAACCATAAAAGAAAAAAATTAATAAATTAGACTTTGCCAAAATTTATAATTCCTGCTCATGAAAGTCATTATTAAGAAAATGAACAGGCACAGCACAGCCTCGGAGAAAATATTTATGAAACCCATAGTTCACATGCACTGGTACCCAGGATATATTAAAACACTGCCACAACTCAATAATATAAAGATAATTCAATACTTTAAAATTCTAATATTTGAAAAGATAGTTTACAAATGAAAATATACAAATGAAAAACAAGCACATGAAAACATGTTCAACATAATTAGTTATAGGTGAAATAAAAATTAAAACTGTGATATGATATATTTATATAGCCACCTGAATGGCTAAAATTCAAAATAGTGACAACACTTAATATTGGCAAAGATACAGAACAATGAGACTCGTATATTATTAGATGGAACGCGCAATGTTACAACCACTCTGGAACGGGTTGGACACTTTCTTATAAAGCTATACATACACCTATCCTATGACCCAGCAATTTCACTCCTAGGTATTTACACAAGACAAATGCAAACATGTGTCTACAAAAAGACATACAAAAAAGCATACAGGAATTTTCATTGTAACTTTATTCATAACAGCCCCAAACTAGAAAAATACCAAATGTCCCAAATCAATAAGAGAATGGATTAACAAACTGGCACATTCATATAATGGAATTTTACTCAGCAATAAAAATGAGCAAACTGATAAACCCAACAACATGAGTGAATCTCAAAAATATTACACTCAATGAAAGAGCCTTACATAAAAGAGTACTTACAGAATGATTCCATTTGTAGAAATTCTAGAATAAGCAAAGCTACTCTATGGGGAAAGAAATCAGAATACTGGTTATTTGAGATCCATTAATGGATTTCTTTGACTACTGTAAGGTGAACTAACTGTATGAGGAACAACAGTGGAAATGGAAGGCATTGGAGGCTACTGTGATAATTTGAGTGAGAAGTGACTGTGGTTTTAACAATGGAAGGAGTGCTCTGACCCAAATCCTACCATTTTTTTATATGGTGAATTTTTAAAAATAAAATACATTTCTTATAGTTATTTAGGAAACAAGGTCTTTTCAGCTGCTCCCAAGGCCAGAGAATCCAATTAACTAGGCAGCTGGTCTTCAACAACACAGCAGCTCTCCTGGAGTTTGATTTGGTGGTTTTATATAAAGAGAGAGAGCAAGAAACCCTCAAAGAAATCTTATCATGATAGATCATTTTCCAGTTGGTAAGGACATCAGTGTTCATTTTTACAATTGGATGTTTCATTCTCCAGTTACTCGGAAGAAGGAAACCACAAAAAAAAAAAAAAAAAAAAAAAGATCACGTTTCTTCCTAAATCTGCCAGCTCTAGCGTTTTCATTTCTTTCCAATGGATGGGTTTAAAAGCCTATCAAATCACAGAGATGAAACTAAAATAGAGTGTTCTCATAGTGTGCACTGAAACAATTCTTGTGGTTTGTCGCTCTTACATGCTGGAACATCCCCTTTCATTGAAGGAAGATGGAAGAAGTCTTTGGAGAGAATCCTAGACTGAGAAAGAAAGATGTTAGCTCCCTCAAATATCTGATAACTAACATTGAGTTCCTGTGGAGCTGTGAAGTATTACAGAAATGCACAGAACACCAAGGGCAAAGTTCTTTAAAACAAAGCATCCCAGACAGCAAGGTAAAAAAGTCTCTTATAAATTATAGTAAGGTATAATAAATAACAGTATTAAAGATAGTTTTGTAATGTGTACAGAAGATAGCAAAATAACAAATAAGTAGTGAAATAAAGTGCAAGTAAGCTTAGGACATATAAAAGAGTCAGGGGTGAGGCTAATATAAAATTTGTACAATCAATTCCCTATATTTTCTCTGAACCACAGATTTGGAATGTGGTACACTAAAAATGGCCACAAATTCTTTGTAGCTTTTCCCATCAAGAGATGCTTTAATGGGCTGCCTTATAACTTGCTTTGACCAAGAGAATGCAGTGGATGTGACATTGTACAACTTCTGAGGCCACTCCTCAAATTATCTTGCAGCTTCTGCTTGCTCTCTCTTGGAACCTAACCCCACGTGATGGAGCATGGGTGAGACTGCGGGAGGCACTTGGCCCAGCCAGCAGCCAGTGCCAGGTGAGCCAGGTAAGCATGACTATAGCCATGTAAATAAACCCAGTAAGAAAAATCACCCAGTTGAGTCCACCACAAATTGTTGACCCACTAAACCAATAGTTTGTAAAATGTTTGTTGTTTAAGACACTACGTTTTGGGGGGATTGGTTATGTCGCAAAGCCTTCTCTGTGCTTTCTACCTGTGTGAAAGAAAATAGCATTAAGTTTTTCATTGGCTAACACAAAAAATGAAATCTAGTCATTTCCACAACTCAGTGTCCACGTGATTAGCAAAGTAATTGTTGAAGAGAGAACCCCATTGGGTATGATCTTCTGTGCTCCTCAGGATAAACCTGGCAGTCCAGATGAAAGAAATTGGTTATGAATCCTGGTGCTTATTCCATTTTTCATGAGTCTGAAATGTCTGTGACTCAAATGTGGAACAATAACCTGCTGCTTATTCCTGCTGCAAGTATAATAATAAATATCAGGTGCAAATGGAACCTTAGGGCTAGATGGGGCCTCTGAGAAGTCACTCTGACTCCTGTCCTCTCACACTCTACATCAAATCCCATTGGCACCACCTTCATTATGTATGGGCATGTTACCACTTCATGCCCCTTCCACTGCCAGTGCCTGGCCTAAAACCACTATCCCCTCTCACACTAATCACTGCAATAACCTACCAGCTGCCTTCCCTGCTTCCACTCTTGTCCCTCCCTACAGTCTGTTCACCTCACAGTAGCCAAAGTGATCCATTAAAACTGTAAGTCTGATTACTTCTGTACTTTTCTCAAAACCTTACAGCTTCCTGTGTCACTCATAATGGCCCCCATCCCCAACTCTTTAAATTCTAGTACTCTTACATTTGAGATCTTGCTCTCCAGCAATCGTTGTCAGTTTTGGCTCAAATAAACTCTTATAAAAATTAAAAAAAAAAAAAAAAAAAAAACGTTTAGTACTCTTCCCCTCACTCACTCCATTTCTGATTTTGTTGACCTTCCATCTGTTCTTGGAAGATGCCAGGCTGACTTCCACTTAGGATCTGTGGATATGCCCCTGCCTAAACTCTCTTTTCACAGATAGCAACGTGTCTTGTTCTGTTCAAATGTTACCTTGTGAGAAGCCTTTCCTGATGGCCATTGATTTATGAAATTGCAGATCCTTATAACTGCCCCAACACTACCTATTTCTTAACCTGGTTTAGAGTTCTTCACTGTACCTATGATCATCTGATAGTCTGTTTATTGTTATCTGTGTCTTCACTCTAAGATCTATGTGCATCAGGCCTTTGGTTTGTACTCTATCGACATGACCTAGAACAGTGCCTTGCACATAGCAAGCGATCAAATATCTCTTAAATGAATAAATAAAGATCGAATATAAAGTGCAGCATGACTAGGCAGTAAGACCTTTTACCTCCAGTTCACCATCTTCTGTATGTACTATTGGGTATGTATTCTTTCTCACTTTCTTCATTCACTGAAAAATACTTATTTGTATTAAGAACCTACAGTATGCAGACATTATTTATGTCCCGTCTTTCAGCAAGGAAAAACATGTCTAAGGTCCCGATGTTGTGTAATGTATGTGCTAGAGAGGAGGTAGAAAATAAGAAGAGTAGATAAGAAAATGTCAGCTAGCGACAGGACTCTGAAGGCAGTAAACTCAGTGATGATTGTTGTAGAGAATGGCTGGGGCAGGGCTGAGGAGTTGAGATCTGAAAGACAAAAAGTCAGCCGTGCAAAAATCTGGAGAAAGAACTTCCAGACAGAGAGAATGACAAGTGCAAAGGACTCAAAGAAGGATTGAGCTTGGACTGTTCATGGGAGCAAGAGGTTGATACGGTGGAATGTAGGGAAATGAGAAGGAGAGAGAGGGGTGTTAGAGAGATGTGGGATGCAAAGGAACTTGAGGCCTGTATAAAGAGATTGAATTTTATTAGAGTTAAATCTTATTTTGAATGTAATGGGAGGCCATTACCAGGCTATAGCAGGAAATGAAATGATCTGATCTCCCCCCTAGCTAGCTTCTCTGTGGGGAGCCAAGGGCAAAAGTTGAACCGGAGGCCTGTGCTGTAATCCAGAGGTGACATATGAGGCGGTGGTAGAAAGGAGAAGCTTCTACATGTATCTGAGGTAGAGTCCACAGAACTTATTGAAGAGATAGGTATGGAATATTAAAGGAAAAACGAAGAAGTAAAAGAATGTTGAGTTAAGGAGCTTCCCAGAATGGTGAATGAGCCTGCCAAAGAGTGCCACCGTTGTTCTCTGCCGGGCCGGGACAGATTTTCCCTGTGGGAACAGCCTTCATTATCATTTAGCCGATGGCATTGTGAAGGTACCAGGCAATTGCACTGTGTCCCTTTTTAGAGGCCTTGGTAGAAGCTCCACAAAGGGTAAGGGTCTGTTGGAATAAAATTTTTAAAGGCATCATACATTTCTTCCAAGCTAGAGACTTGACTTGTCCCTTCCACCAGGTTGATATGAGTCCCATTAGGATATGTTTGCCCACCCAGGAGCTATTGCCCTAAAGCACAGCGTGGTTTGGCATCAAAATTATCCGATATATGGACAGAAAAAAAATGTTTTCTCCTAACTGCCATGTCCAGTAAGGATTCTTAATATTTAGAAGTCACAGAGGCATTATTGAGCAAAGAAAATATAATTCAAACTCGACATTTCCCCAAGGACCACTTCGCTTTCAGAATCCTCTCCTGCTCTACATATCCATTTCATATCATGAACCAAGCCCATGGAAACTAAGTGCCACAACTCTTCCCAGTCCCCAGTGCCCTATGAATATGTACAAGGAGAAAAAAGACATAAAAGGAATTTGGATCAGTAAAACATTACCACCATGTGGTTAACCTTCCACAAAGGAAAAGGAAAAAGGCAAACAGGAAGGTCTGGCAATATGCAAAGTAAGATAAGTTATAGAAAATAGTACTGGGTAACGTCAGGAAAAAAGAAAACACATGCATTGAAAAGCAAATTAATAATTCGGTGATTATTAAATATCTTGATAGCAATTGGTAAACATCATGATAGCCTTCCCATGTCGCTTCTCTAATCCTGGTTTTTAAAGCAGCAGCAAAACAGATCCCTCCCCCAACCCACTCCCAAATAAAGAGGAATTTCTACCAAAAGAGGTGGTGAGAAATTCACTCCAGTTCAAATAGTCATGAATCAGACCTGCCGCAAGAATGGTTCAAAAAACAAAAATATTCAAAAATGGAAATGCTGAGAGGAATAACCGAAACCCCAAAACTAAGCTTGTAAATCTAACGCTCCCCACACACATGCTTTAAGCACAGACCCAGCACTACTGTATGGCAGCAGCACTTAAACTTGAGCAGCTAAGTTAATTACCCAAACAATCTTACTGACGAGAATAGAGGTGAAAATGTATGGAAACCACAGTAAGAGCCCTCTTGCCTGAAAGACAAAACACTAAAAATAAAATCTCACCTATCAAAATGAAGGATGAGACACAGATAAGAAAATAATGAGAAACAGATGACAAAGTTATTTTCCTTTGTGGTGTTGCTCTGTTTTGTGTGTGTGCTGAGTTTCTGTGTCCTGAAAAGACATGAGGCTCTGAACACTTCTCTGTGCATTCTACCTGTGCAAAAGGAAGTAAAAACCATTTCTTGAACTCCAAGAGAAACCCTGGGCTTATGTGTTGTAAAAGACTCAGGAAATCTAACTACATTTTGAGCTCATAGAGGAAGAATTCCCCCAAAGGCATGGGAAGGCACTTTGGGGGATGGCCAAAGGAAGCCCTTCTGCCAAGGTTTGGTTAGAGATCAGATTTGGAAAATATGGTCCTTAAATCAAGCAGTGGAACACCTGCCACAGGACTCCTGAATGGTTTGATGGTTTTCTTTCTCCCCTCAGAGTTAACCATTAAAGGACTGATGCACAAAAATATTAACACCTTAACAGCCCCAGGGGAAGTCACTGTAAGACTAAAACAATACATAGGTCTTCTTTAGTCCATCACAAGGTCTAAAAGAATGTTCTCTCCTGGTTAGCGGAGGAAGGTAAAATTTATTTTATGTGCTTATCTTAGTTCATTTGGGTTGCTATAACAAAAATACTCTAGACTAGGTGGCTTCTAAACAACAGAAATTTATTTCTCATAGTTCTGGAGGCTGGAAGTTCAAGATCAAGGCATCAGGAGAGAGTCTATTTCCTGGTTCATAGATGGCTGCCTTGTCCCTGTATCCACACATGGTGGAAGGGACAAGGGAGCTCTCTGGGGTCTCTCTTATAAAGGCACTAATCTTTTTCATGATGACTCTGCCCTCATGACCTAATCAGCTCCCAAAGGCCCCAGTTTCAAATACTATCACATTAGGATTAGGTTTCAACATGTGAATTGTAGGTAGCAGTGCCTCTGGAGGAGGGAGAGTATCTCACCATCATTTCTAAATAGGAAAACTGCTTTCGAAATGGTTTATTTAAATTTTGGGGAAAAACTGATTTGGATTTGTGGGTTTCATGTGGGTAAATGCTGGGCATTCTAGAAAAAAATATGAGTTCTAAATGCCTATCACTGAGTAAAGAAGTTCAACTGGACATGAGGAGAGCTTTCTTGTTTCACATCTGGGCTAACCCTAGGGAGTGTAACAGCCTACAAAGACAAAAGGCTTCAGCATTAGGCAACAAGGGTTCGAGGTCCAGCTCTGACATGTGCTATCTCCATGACCCATGACCTTGGCCAACACTTCAGTGACAAAGTAGGGATTACTATTTACCTACCCCAAATCGTTGCTGGGGTTAAATGAAGTAAGGCATTTACAAATCTAAGCACAGAGTCAGACGTAGAGAAGATGCTCATTTCCACCTCCATTCTGTATTTGCTCCTGATTTTCCCACAGTTAACTCTCCCATGATCAGATCAAGACACTCAAATGACTAATTGTTTCCCTCACTTCTCTCCATATGGAGAAAGTCGAGGTTAGAATAGGTGGAACAAATTCTTTTGGTGTGACCTCTAACTATCTTTAGTGTTATGTGTCAAAATTAATTTATTCAATAATTTGGCTGATTTTTTTCTACACCTCAGTCAACAGATAGCTGCCAAACAGCACTTAATCCCTGCCAACCCAGAAATGTCAGCTCCCTTTTCTAGTCATACCAGCCCCTCCCTCCCTAACTCTTCTAGAAAAAATAAAGTTCTCAGGAATACACCCAAATTATACCTTGACCAAAGGAGAGCAAAGTATGAGTCTTGGGAGCCTGTGGACTTTACCCCGAACCAGGGTTGGTTTGGGCTTCCTTCTTGAAAAGTTCATTTTGGGTAACTTTTCAGAATTATAAATTACTTTTCCTCCTGTCATTCTTGGTACAGGAAAAAAAAAAAGGCACATACAATAAGAAGCCGAAGTATAATACCTGAGCACTATAATCAGCTTGGAAAGTAAGTATCATGGAATGAAGCCAGCCAGGAAACAGAGTCTTGGTTTTTACATATGAGCTGGAGTCAGAAAACACGCTTGGTTAGGAAGAAAGGGGGAGGAGGGGGCAGGAAAAGCAGGGCGGGGCGGGGGGGGGGTGGGGTGAGGAGGAAGGGACGGAGAGAGAAACTTGCCTAAATGAGATTAACTTTTAAAAGCACATTTTATAAAAATACCATGACTAACTCATCAATATTGAGAACCATGATAATGTGTTTTTGGGGAGTAGAGAAAGTATTTACTGTGTGGCTCCAGCAGTAAAATGTGGGACAATGTGAGGTTGAAATAGTTAGCATTTCCAAGGTTTTCTTGCATTATTTAATAGTGCCCACAAGTTGGCCCTGCCCGTGAGACGCTTGCATCCCCATCTGTATATATCACATTCTTTGTGGTATGTGGGATGCTGCCCCAGTGCAAACCAAGGAGACCACCATGCAAGATTCAGAACACCCATTTTTGGTAGCATTAGTCACCCTTCAGCTTTACCAGGGTGTGTTTGTAATTGCGCCCAGGGAAAGCCAGGGCAGTTGAAGAAATCTTAGGAACTAGTCTTTGTTCCTGGGAAACTTTAATTTGTTGATTACGTGAGATTGGAACAGGGCCACCTACAACAGATGCTTTAGCAAAGAGGAACAGTAAAACAAATGATTGCTCAAATGTGTAGCGTCTGCAGAGAATCTGGGTAAGAATTGCTGGTGGTTAATGACCTAATCCCAGCAAGGTCAGCCAATAGTACAGTTTAGAAAGACTCAAATCTCAATTCCTCGGTGCACATGAAGCATAATTAAGAGGCAGCAGACTGAGGTCCTACATACGTTAATTGTCCCTGGGTTCGCACTTAATATCGCTAGTAAATGTTCACAAGAGAGTTTTTAATTATGTATTTTAATTTCTTAAAATTAATTATGTATACTGTTTAAATTTAAATTTTAATTTAAAATTATAGATATAGGTAACTGGTATTTAATAAGCTAATTTCACATTTTTCTTTATGGTGTTTGTCTAAGGAGGATGATAAGACCCTAAAGATAGTGCCAAATGAGGCCCTTGGCTGCAATAAATTTGGCCATAGCAGGTCAGATGGACAATAGGGTTTCAGAAAGATACAACGCTACGCAGACTAAGAATTTGCATTGCTGCCTACCTTCAAGACCATATTTCACAAAGCCTCAAACCTCGATCTCTCCTATCAATAATCATGGGGCCAAAATGTATTAAGAGTCAGTGACTTCTTCCGGAGGAAGTGAACTAGTCCCTAAGCTAGCCAGCAGCTTGTGAAATGAGTGAGTCAGCCTCACCAAAGGATAGCTACCCCTCTTTTGTTTATCACCACAACCGGACTGGGGGTGTGTGTATGCTATGAGATCAGAGAGCCCACCAGTGGTGAGTGTGCCATCATAAGGATTAGTATAGATCAGCCTAAAAGTATGTGTGTAGGTGACCAACTCCATCTCTTCCTCTTCCTCCCTTCCTCCCTCCCTCTGTCTCTGTCTCTGTCTCTGTCTCTGTCTCTGTGTCTCTGTGTCTCTGTGTCTCTCTCTCTCTCTCTCTCTCTCTCTCTCTCTCTCTCTCTCTCTCTCTCTCACACACACACACACACACACACACACACACACACACACATGTTGATATGGACCTAGTGCTAAAACAGCCTGGTGGAGAAGAAATTGTACTGAGTTAGCAATTGCTAAGCATGGATTCTTCTGATTCTCCTACTACTTTGGCTGTTTGACCCAGGCAAGAAATTTTTGTTGTTGTTTTGTTTCGAGTTATCTGTAGAATAAAAACGTTGTATCCAGATCCTTTCTCCTGTGGTCCTTCTCAATTTGGGTTTATGAGTCTGTTTCTTGTCCTTATTCAGTTTCTGCCTTATGCTTCTTAACTCAAAAGCGTACAACTTCTCAGAGCTTCCTTCACCAGGATGGATTTCATACTATGATATTCAGAGTGAACGTGGGGAAAAGTTTAAAGAAATACATACGGTGCTACAGTTTTTCAAGGGGCCACAACTCTTTCTCAAGGAACTGTTGGCAGAAGTGGAAATTGTGGAGGAGACGCAGATTTGATCCAGGTCTGGGTTCTTTTCCTGTCACAGCTCCCTAGAATAAATACTTCGCCCCCTTCTTTCCCTGGCAATGGGCCACATCCCCCTAGGCCACTGGCCATACACTTACGCCTGCCTGCCCTGTTAAGCACAATTCCCTCTCCCAGAAAAGTAGTATCTTTCCTGCTTTCAGAAACCTGGGCCCAGAAAGGCTAAAGCATTGGCACCTCCACCCTCCTGAAACCTGGCCCCCTTCCCCTACCCATCCCCATTCTGCAAATCTGCCTCTTTCTTCCCAGCTGTCACTACCACCAGGCCAAACTAGGACACTAGAAAGTCTCTGTTCTCTTAGCTTTCTTTTAAAGGCATTTAATAATGGAGGGCTGCACCATATCCAGCTGGCTACAAAAGAAAAGGAAGTAGTCTTTATTTCTCCTTATTGCTGAACACTCATCAATTTCTCTCTGACCCTCCCACCACCTCCCCTGATTCCACCCATCTGTTTATAGTGCTGTCTTCTTTCAGTTAATAAGCCAGCAAGTTTCTCTACTTGAATTTCCGGACTCATTCCATCTACAGATTTTACACACTTAGGCACTGAGCCCCTTAAAGCTGCTGGGAATCTCACTAAATTGTGAGATCTGTAAAGATGTGTGTCATAGAGCAACTATGGCCTGGGACCAGAGGGGAGGTCAGACTGACAATGGATGGTAACTAACTTGTTGGCCCGGGGCTGCCTCTGCTAATGGCTTCCTTTACTCACCTTGCCAGGAAGCCTCAGGGCTTCCAAAAGGCTCATATGTGTCTGTGATACATTATCTGGAGAAGCCATAGAGATGCCAAATTGAATAAAGACTTGTGGATTTTTACAATAAGTAAATGAAATATTGTAAGGATGCCAGTCAGCATCTCGTGGGTGGGGGAAGGGAGCCAGGAGCCCAAAGGCATTCTGTGGTTGGACCTTGCTCTCAGCACAAGGGCTGGTGACTGGTGCTGTCACTTGACTCTATAACATTTCCCTCCCTCTGAGACTTATCTGGTCCCTCTTGGTGGCACAAACTTGATTCAGAGTCCAGGGTACAGCACGCGGCCTTCCCACACAGGCTGAAGCTGCTGTACAAATCTACACGCTCCAAGTGACTTGGCAGATGTTCCCTTCATTCAGTTTCCTTCTTGGACAGAACAAGAGAGGTCCCTATCTGCTGCAATTGAGTATTTTTTATGGAAATACAATTAAAAGATGCATTTATGGAAAACACAGTATTGGAACTTTGTAACACTAACATTCTTTTTGTTCTCCCCTTCATAAAATGAGACTTCAAAGCCACATTATGTCATATTGTGGATGAAAAGGGGCTGTGTTCAGAAAGGGAATTTCGTTATTAACATCACCGTGGTTAGCCCGAGTGCCAAGATTAACAAACCAGCCTAACCCTCTGGCAATTCATTGTCATTTAATATATATTTAGAGCCCACCCTGTGTGAAGAAATGGAGAGAACACACACGTGGCCCCTTCCCAATCAGACTTTACAGCCCGAAAGGGCAAGGCCCACATCTGGCATATCCTTTCCATAAAAATATTAAAATGCCACACAGGCATGGACCAATCATTTTAGGGACCTATAAACCTTAATGTTTGATAGGTGTAAGTTCTCTGTCTCTTTTTATTCCACCCTGAAACATTTTATGGCAATTTCAAAAGAAATAGCAGTATTCTTTCCCTTTCTCAGGCTTTCAGTTTTCTACTCCTCCTCAAAAGCCTCTCAACATAACAGGCCCTCTGCTAGGCACAGGAAGAGAGCTGAGAAATGTATGGAACATGCTCTCAAAATTCTTGGCCTGCAAGGGGAGACGGGGATATGGGCAGAGGCGGGGGCAGATACGGATATAATGGGGGTGTTTATGACCTAGGTCATGAAGGATGCAGCTCGGGACTTTGGACACAGTAGATAAACAGAGTGTTGTATATGGAGGGTGGAAGAGCAGAGGGAAGATTTGACAGTGAACTTTGGAAGCCGAAGAGAAAAATGGTCGATTTTGTCACTCAGAGTGATAAGTTGGAAGGCTGGGTGTGGGATGAATGAGAAGAGAGATCAGGGATCGAAGCTGCAGGAATGGCCAAGTGGAGATGGGGAAGGATGGATTCTAAGGCAGCAGGTAACTGAGTCTTTCCAAGCAGTATCCAGGCAGATCTTCGACCTCCATGTGCTCTCTTCCCTCAAACTGGTCAACCTGAGAACATACCTGCGGTGGCGGACTGGTTCTCCTTCCACGATCACCCTTTTCCACTTCATGAAAGCAAGGCATCCATCTCACTACCCAGAATTTTACCATGGTGTAATGTCCCAGGGTGGAGAGACTTGGGGTGGAGAGGACGAAGATAGAAACAGTGGGACAATTCAAAATATAAACATCTATCTCATTGGGAAATACATTTCTAATTTTTTTATACTTTTTATATGTCTTTTTATATAAATTTACACTTATTAATTACCAAAACTTATAATAAGTTTCTGCTAGTTTGGTCCATTTTAAACTACTACGGATGGCAGAAATAACTCTAACCAGCATTTTAAAATCACGTATAGACTTATGATCACATGGAATTTTTAAAAAATGTTTTAATTTTCAGTGTATACATACTTTGTAAAAAATAAGTATAATGGAGTTATCAATAACAGACTTTCAAGTATAAAAATATATTACATTAGGATAAAATTCTTGGAGGAGGTAAAACGGAAATACAAATTTAAAGAGAAAAAGGAATGGTATAAAAATCTCCAATTATTAAAGAAGATACAGTTCATATATATGTGTAAGCTGGGCCTGCTGAAGCCCCCACATATATACACATTTGCTTATGGTAGAATTCCCTCCTTGTAGTTTACCGTTCTATAAATTTTGGCAAATGATTTCACCATCACAATCAAAATGCAGAATAGCTACATCACCGCAAAATTTCTCATATACTGCCTCTTTGTAGCCAGCCTATCCTTCCCCCAACCAATGGTTGATACAGTGTTAGAGTTATCTTTTCCTAAATATCATATAAATGGAATCGTACAACCCTTGGGTTCTGATTTTAACCATTTTATTGTGCTCATCAAGAGTTAAGTCCTTTTTATTGCTCGGCAGTGTTCCATTGTATGGAGGGATCACAATTTGTTTATGCATTCACCGATTTGAGTTATTTCCAGGAGGGTTTTTTGTTTGTTTTTGTTTTAGCCATTGTAAATAAAGCTCCTATAAACGTTTGCATATAGGCCTCTGTATGAACTTAGGTTTTCATCTCACTTGGGTAAATACCTAGATATGGGATTGCCGAGTCATGTATCAAATACATGTTTAACTTTAAAAGAAACTGCCAGACTGTTGTACAATTTTACATGGTCGTACAATTTTATATTCCCACCAACAGCATATAAGAGTTCCAGTTGCTTCATATCCTCACTAGCACTTGATATTGTCAGATTTTTCTTAAATTTTAGCCATTCTAATGGGTGTTTAATGGTATCACACTGTAGTTTTAATTTACATTTTCTTAATGGCGTTTAGCATCTTTTCATGTGCTTATTTGCCATCCACATATCTATTTTTAATGAAGTGTCCAAATATTTTATCAAAATTTTGTGGGGTTTTTTTTTGTTATTATTGGGTTCTGAGAGATATATCTTTTGCCAGCTATATGATTTAGAAATATTTCTCACAGTCAGTGGCTTGTCTTTTCATCCTTTTTATAGTGTCTTTCATATAGTAAAAATTTTTAATTTTTTTATGATAAGATCTAATTTACCAATTTTTTTCTTTCTTGCATTGTGCTTTTGGTATCATATCTAAAATCACTTTACTAACCCAAGGTTACAAAGATTTTCTCCTATGTTTTGTCTTAGAAGTTTTGTAGTTTTAGATTTTAAATTTAGGTCTGTGATATTTTTGAGTTAATTGTGTAAATTTTGATGTACGAGCTGAATTTCAAATTTTTTCACATAGTCATCCATTTATATCAACACCATTTATTGAAACATTTTTTAAAAAATGAATAGTGCTGAGTGTCAATCACTAGTATTTAGGTTTTATTGGCTACATTTTAAAGAGTAATAATGAGTAATAACATGCTTTTCAAATGTCAGTTTTCATAATGTGCTGGATTAGATCCTTTGAAAGTATTTGAAATGACAATGAAACATTTCAGAGGGAAGGTTGATAACATGTAGAGGTTACATAGTTTTTCAAAATTATTTTTGGGGCAATTTGAGAAAAAATGTCTGGAGACCACTCAGATATCAACAGAAGAAACAAACAGAAAGGAAAGGATTTATTGAGGAATGTTGCAACTCTGAAGGCTAATAGTTTGACACTAGCAGAGAAAAGAGTTAGAGAAGCAAAAAAATGACAACTTTATTTCTAATTTGGGGGACGCTGTTTGGATGGCATTGTCACCAGCCGAGTTCAGAAATACCTGGGGAAGAGCAGACCGGAGTAGGAGAAAGGACATAAACTCAGTGTGAGACGTGTCGTATTTGTTGTATTTGCTTGTGGATAAAGCAAGAAGTGGGTATTACTTTATGAAGTTTAAATTCGTTTTGTTTTGTTTGGACTTGGGTGGAGATTTCCCTTTTAATTTTCTCTCTTCCTCCTCTAAGGTAACTCTGTGTTGGATTATTTCTTCATATACAACTTGATGTATGACTCAGGCTAGTAGTAAAGTTTGTGTAGTATGATGGGAAAGCCAAGACTTGGGAAACATGCAGCCTTGGAGTGTGAATCCCACCTCTGCTGCCATTGTCTGCGTGACCTTGGGCAAGGTACCTTCTCTGAACCTCTCGTTCTTCGGGGGTAAAATGTTGATAATATCAGCTTGAAACAGGATATTAAATGTGATGTTTTGTCTCTTGGAATTGCAATCAAGGACAAAGAATAACAAGTACCCACATGCACAGTCTAAGAGGAGCTGATAAATCCGGATTTGTTTGTTTGTTTATGCCAAGTGAGTTATTAGGTCTGACAGAGGGACTATATGAATGCTAGAGCATAATTTTTTTAAAGTTATAAAACAAATAAAATACAAGATTACACACATGCAAATACAAGATTACCCACAAATGTACAACCGACACCCTGGGACTGAGAGAGAGAAGAGCTGGGGAGTGTGCCCAGGGCGGTGCCTTGCAGAGAGCAGTCCACCCGATTCCCATATTCCTATTGACATCTGTGGTCCTTCTACCATGGCCCTCGGCTGCCACCAGCCCTTCACATGGCCCCATGGGCATGTCCAGGGACTTCCGGCCTCCATTTGTCGGATCCATGCAAGTTACTCTGCACCCCCCTTACCTGTAGGCTCTCGCTTTCTGCCTTCTATGCTCTAACCAGAGGGCCACCGAAACTTTTGGATGTGCTTTCCTAGCATTTTGAGGGATGAAGCTGGGCCTGCTGAAGTCCCCACAAACCTCCCCTAGGTCTATTGGCCTCACAGAACACACACTAGACATGGACTTGCTCCCTAAGGCTGCGCTCTGGGAATCCAGTCACACAATCACCTTGCTCTGGGACCACCAAACCCAGTGGAGATATTATGTTTTCCTCCCCAGATGTGGCCCAGGAAATACAAGGATAGGCTCGGGCTCAGAGTCCTCCCTCCCCTTCAAGCACCACCACAGGCACAGTCCACTGGAACTCTTACTTCCTTTCTCTTTCCAATAACTCTTTCTCTTTTCCCCCAGCCTAGGGTATCTTTATCCAGTGGGGGTGGGGGGAGGGGTACTTGGTGTGGCTGATCGTTTCAAGCTCCTAAAATACCTGAACCCAAGGCTTTTGAGATTAAATGCTCAGACTTTACTGTCTTTGTTCTCCAACTCCCTTCTGACACTCCTTCCCAGCATGAGGGACAATGCCAGGCTCTGGTCGCAGCCCAACTAGCAATGACATAGTGGCGGAAAGAGGTGGGGACCCCAGTTAATACTTCACATCCTCTCACTACATTTGTTTTATATGATGTATGCTTTAGGTGTGATCTGCAGTATTCCAGTTTTCATTAAGACCCGACTGGCCCACGGTCTGATTGCAGCTGGCCCTGAGTCATTTTCCAGCTGTGGGTCTCCGAGCACATTAGGCTGGCTCGGGAGACCACGGGCACAGGCCGCAAACCCCTGGTCTGAGGCAAGCTGCTCGAATCCCACTGGGAGGCCTTACTGCACAGCAGGGGAGCAGGAACAGGGAGTGAGAGCAAAGGGGAGGCTGGTCTGCCATGCCCTGTCCGCATCAGGGCGGAAACCCTGCCAGGATCAACAGCGTGGCTCCTGGCAAAGCCTCTTCCAGGCTCCCTCAACACTGTGGTCACCAAAGGTCTGTTTTCTCTGAGATGTGGATTTTGAAAATGACCTCCTGAGGTCTGGCACGCAACTCGTTCTTAGAGGAAAGAGGACAGGGAGGTGACGCCTCTCTCCAAGGGGGTTATGAAAGCGGAGCAGGCTGTTGCCGCGTGGGAATGGTGTTACAACAGCATGAGCACAGACTCAGCGTTCGCCTCCAGAAGACGACACTGCAGCCCAGGACGTGAAATCAAATCAGAGAAATGCACTCCCCGAAAGGACCTGGAGACCGCTGAATCCAAACGTTTCGTTTCATAGAGCAGGAAGCCAAAGCAGAACGCTGCTAAATGTTCAGCCACCGTGATGCCTCCCCTTCTGTTCAGTCATTTTCTCTGTGCGTTCTACCTTTCGCTGAGCTTTAAAGGACATCATGGGCAAGGTTTGCCTTGTTTTAGAAGATCAGTTAGCCACTGACCTTCACAACTCACTGGTCTCAGGTCTGGACTAGCCTGGGTAGCTTCGTGCAGTCATCCTTGGACAGTGAGGTCAGGTGTGAGTCTGAGGGCTACACCAGCCGCAGGTCAAATGGCCCGTCACCCCAGCCGGGGTAGATTTGAAGTGCTTGGTACCTCAGCCAATAGTTGCCACCTGAACCAGGATGCTGGGAAGGACCTGACCAGATTTTGTGTCCCAACAGTGAGTTTCATGGTGGATAAAGACAATCCGGTTAGAGTCTCTCTTGGAAAGGTTTGCATGTGGGTCCTACTAAGGGGCAGAACTGCCAAGTGGCGGAAGCAGGAGGCCGAGGCCTCAGAGTGGGGGTGTATATGCAATGGCCACCTGTAGAAATGAGAGCAGAAGCACCCTGGTCCCACTGGGACAGAGGTGAGTGAAAACGGTGCAGCTCCCCAAGAGGTCTCACTGTGGGGTGACATAAGCCATTCCCGACGTCCTTCCCACCACATGTAGCTGAAAGGGCCCGAGCATCTCTGTCCCTCACAACTTGAAGTAGTAACATGATTGTAATTGATATTTCCTATGGCACTGTTTGTTTGTTTTGTTTTGTTTTACTATTTATTTTAGTGGTGATACTTCTAAAAGATGCACATATTTTCCTAATTTCTAAAATGCCAGGTCCACGGTTCAGAAGTCAGTGCCTTTCTTCAAGCCGCTTGGCACATCCCGATGTCCTCTGCCTGAGCCGCGCAATGTCAGCGCCTCACTCCGCTCTTGCCTCTGCTGAGAGAGGATCTCTTGACTCTCCTTCCTTCTTTCCTTTCCTGTTCTTGATCTGTCTTCTCTCATGACCTCCTTTTCTACAGAGAAAGCTGACGTTTACAGATACTTTTGACCAATTAGGAAGCGTCTCACACTTGGTGCATTTAGATCCATTCAGGAGGGCTCCAGCCAGGCCCTCTGTTTTTGTTGTCATCAATATTTATGGCTTTTTCTTTAGTTAAAATTCCAGTGTGATTTTAATATGCTATTTTTTTCAAGTACAGAAGGCTCTTCTGTTTTTATTTATTTTTATTACATTTATGGGGGGGGACATTGGTTAGTAAAATTATGTAAGTTTCAAGTATATAATTCTATGATATATCATCTGTATATTGCATTGTGTGTTCACCACCCAAAGTCAAGTCTCCTTCTGTCACCATATATTTGAACTCCTTTGCCCTTTCCTTCCTCCTCCTTCCCTTCTTCCCCTCTGGTAACCACTACACTGTTTTCTGTGTCTATGAATTTTTGTTTATTTGTCTTATTTGTTCATTGCTTTTAGTTTTATATCCCACATATGAGCAAAATCATATGGTTCTTAGCCTTTTCTGACTTATTTCGCTTAGCATGATGATCTCAAAATCCATCCACGTTGTCACAAATCAGGCCTCATGTTTTGTGTGCATTGCCCTGGCCATCCTTTGCTGTGCCCCTCTCCATGGAGCGGAAAGTCTGCAGGGTTAAGGGAACGTGATGACCTAGAACCCTCACCCCAACTCACACGTGGTCCTCAGAATTTCCCACTGGCCCTGGACAGTTTCTAGAAGAAGCGTTAGCTTCTTCTCTGGGTCCTTTCTCCAAATGGCACTTCAAAAGCCCTGGCAGGGTGTGGGGGTCGGGGGGAGGGCAAGGGGCAGCTGTTTGTGAGGAGACTGGACAGAACATGGAAATGTGCAGACTGGGGTGTCCACACACATGCATGTACGGTCTCGGGCAGCCAGGAGTTAGCTTCCCCTCAGTGTTGATGTGCTGGCACAGAACCTTGATGGCTCTGAGAATCCAGACTCCTTTCAGGCCGTTAAGCAGGTATATTTGTCAACTTAGAATGATATAACATATTTTATTCGATAGATTCTAGCTTGATTTATAATGTTAAAATGAGAAAATAGATCACAAGGCTTTCATTTGTACTCTTGACCCTGACCTCGTAAACATGAGGGGTGGGCCTGGACTCTTAAATCAGGTGAGGAGTTCATATTCACCCAGATTTGTCCCCTTTTCCATAAAGACTCACAAACTGTCCTGAAACAAATTAAAGGAGATACGGAATGTTTAATTGACCTTGACTTCACATCAAAAGGTGTGAGCAAACCCCAACTGGGAACCAGACTGGCAGATTTTTTTCTGCCTCTTCTGTTTTTCCAAATTAAGTTCTCAAAGTCAAGATATTCCAAGGGCAACTTTTAAAGGGCTTTTTTATACCTTGCTCATTGTGCTTATCTGAGGTGGAACTAACTCTACAAGTACTTACTCAGGGAATTCTTTACCGTGATGTTGACATTTCAAAAGGCTTTGGTTGGTTCTAACAAGTTTCTTTGACTTCACAAAGGAGGCACAAGCATTCTGTACTGCAGAGGCTCTGGGAGCATCTCCTTGTCCTGGCCCGTGACCTCCCAGTGGAGGAAGGGAGCATACACGGTTCTCACGCCATGCATCATTGTGGACTGCATAAATCAGCGGTTTGCCAATAAGAAATCAGCGGTTTGCCTGGTGCCACTGTGGGAAAAGCGTTTCCTTGAAATAAACTCGTATTTAAGGGTAGAACGGTCAGGGAAGATTTTTTATATATTTATGAGATGGCAGTTTGTGAAAACTTATTTTTGCGCCACATAGCTCTTTTGACATGGCAATAATGTTATTAAAAGAGAAGCACTCAGACTTTTCAGTCCATAATGCCACAATCTGATTCTTTTGGGTAGCATACAGAAGCTTCTAAAATTAAAAATATATATATTTTCCTCTAACCCCACAGGCTTCTTTATTCCGCATCTTTTTAAAGTAAGATGAGGCCACATGAGGCCAGTTTATTACAGTTAAATACTTCTCTCTATATATATTTTTGCCCATTTTTTTCAGAAAGAAAATTAAAACACCCATACATATTCCCTCTTCCTGAAATGTATATATCTCATATCTAAATTTTGAAGGTTCATTCTGGAAACAATAAACTTGCCTTTATCTTGACTGGCTTTAGACAAGTGAGAGAAATTATTTTTGTAGTTCAGGGAAGCCAGTAAAAAGTCAAGCTTAAAGCTGAATTCTAGCCAGTCTGGTGACTAACTGTAAAACCTCAGGAAAAGTCCTTAAACTTTCTGAGAATCAGTGACGTCATCTGTAAAATGGGAGTCATGACACCTATCTTATAGATTTTTCTGAGAATTACATAATAGCAGACATGTAAAATATTTGGCACATTTACCCTGGCTCATAGCAACCACTCAATAAGTGGTGAATATATTTGTAATATTATTGCCATTGCTTTTTTAACTATCCGTTTCTGAAATTTGCTATTGTGGAAGTATATCAATTCTGCAATTTGTCTGCCATTTCTTCCAAACAAATATCCACAGTACTTTTTTCAAAACTGATAATTCAATAGATTTTTGTCGGCTCTTGACTGCCTCCTTTGATGAGTATTTTAGGAGGTCAGAGCAAATGACTTGGGGGTAGCATAAATTCCTACCCTACACCTGTCATAACTTGCTATATAAAAGTATAACTTTAATACTGAGAAAAGTATAAAAAGATCATTAAAAGTTGAGAGAAACTCTTTAGCTTCTAGTGGAATACAGTATGTACGGTTCTAACACAACTGAAACATTTAACACCAGCTACTAACACCTGTGCGCTCTCCCCCAAAATAAGGGCAATATCGCCACCTACTGTTTCCATTTACAATCGCCGAAGAGAAATTGCTTTCTCTTAACATGTTATAAGTGTAGGTGAGAAAACTTTTCTCTTCTACCTTATAAAACTGATACTTCAGTTTCTATTCCAGCTTCCAGAGGTTTACTGTTTGGAAAACTCTTGTTGAGATCTAAAGGTGGCTTGAGATTGAGTATGGGTCTTGGCTAAATTTAGTCAAATTTCTTCTCCTCCAGAATTTTGTATTTGTGTATCTGTCTTTAACCTTTCACCCTCAATTCAGTTATACTTAAAACTGACCTAATGAGTAGGATTTTGTGTGTGGTTTAGTATTTTCGCCTTGCACATTGGACAGGCAGGGGGCACAGGGAGGTGGAAGTAGTCTGAGAAATATTGAGAAGCCAATTTTTGTGGCTGCTGCTCAAAAAAGTAGTTACTCTGGCTTGACAGAGCTGCATAAGACTCTGAAAGAGTGAATCAATTAGCTAGGTCAGCCCCGCTGTGCCCCCACACCAGATCTTCAACCTGTCCTCACCATACAGACAGTTGTCAGCAGTGTCATCTCCTGAATGTAATTTTTTCCCCTTGCCTCTACCATGATTTATTACTGCACACCAACAAATGACCAATACA
>NW_011888820.1:10735615-10737824 GCF_000151845.1 Pteropus vampyrus | reverse complement strand
TATCCATTCATCTATTAATGGGCAGTTAGATTGTTTCCATATCCTGGCTATTGAAAATAATGCAACAGTGAACATGTGGGTACAGATACCTTTTCAATATAGTGTTTTCATTTTCTTCAGATAAATACCCAGAAGTGAAATTGCCAGATCCTGTGGTAGTTCTATTTTCAACTTTTTGAGGAAACTACATATGTTTTTCCATAGTGGCTGCATCAGTTTACGATTCCACTATCAGTACACCAGGGTTCCCTTTTTTCTACATCCTCACTAATACTTATTTCTTGTCTTTTTGATAATAGCCATTCTAACAATTGTGAGGTAAAGAAAAACATTTTAAAGAAAAATAATCAAGCATTATGCCACCAATATTTTCTTCTTTGCATGTTTCCTTGCAGTTTTCTGTTCTATCAGTTATAGAGAGGTGTATGAAAATCTACTATGATTTTGGATTTGTCTCTTCTCCTGGGAGGTCTGTCAATTTTTACTTTATATATCACGAAAATATGTTATTAAATGCCCGCAAATTTTAAATTATTTTATCTCTCTTGAAACTGAGCATTTTGTCATTTAAAAACAACCCGCTTTATTTTTCAGTAATGCTTTACGCCTGAAAATTTCTTTTGTCTGATGGTAATGTAGCCGCACTGATCATCTATTCTTTGGACCTTACCAGGTGTACTCTCTTCCACCCTTTTACTTTCAACCATTGTTTATCTTTATGGTTTAGGTCTGTTTCCTGTTAAACGACATATGGTTGGAGGTTTTGTGTATCTAAGCAGGCATTCTTTTTTCTCTTAATGGTAGGATGCGATTCATTTAGATTTAGCATAATTGCATCTTTATGTTTTCTATTTGTTCCTGCTCTTCTATGAAGAGGTTTTTTTTTTTTTTTTTTAATCTATTCTTGACTTTCTGGGAATTGCTTGAGTATTTTCTATACTGTTTTTCACTCTTTTAATTTGGAAACGACGCAAATTTTTATTTAAATTGTTTATTTAAACTGTCTTATTTAAAAAAAAAAAGAAAGAAAGAACAAAAACAAGATACTGCTTTATTTGGTCAACACTTACTAAGATTTATCCATACAGTAGCCATTTCTTTTCTCTTAATTTATTTTTATATCCATTATTTCTCGATTCAGTTTATTTCTACCTCAAATACAATGTTTGAAATTTTCTCTCGTGAGGATTGCTGATGGAAAACTCAATTTTTATTTGTCTACAAATGTCTTTATTTCACCCTTGTCCTTAAAAGATATTTTGCTGTGTATAGAATATTAGATTAGCACTTATTTTTTCTTAACACATTAAAGATGTTCTATTATCTTCTAAATTTTTTATTATCTTCTGAATTTTATTGCTGCTTTTGAGAAGCTGGCTGTCAAGCTTCTCAAGGGAATCAATATTTCTTTCAAGGTAATCAATATTTTTCTTTCAAGGTAATCAATATTTTTCTTGCAGCTTTTAATTTTTAAAAACAATTTTTCCAGCTTTATTGAGACAATCGACAGAGCACATTATGTAAGTTTAATGTTTACGATGCGATCATTTGATATACATATATAGTGAAATAATTGCCGTAGGGTTAGTTAACACATCCATCACCTTATATAATTACCTTTTTTCTTGTTGTTGTTGTTATTGGTATGAGAACATTTAAGATCTACTCTCTTACCAGCTTTCAAGTGTATAATACAGCATTGTTAACTATGGTAACCCTGCTGTACATTAGATCCCCAGAACTCATTCATCTTGTAACTGGAAATTTGTACTTTTTGATATCTATCTCATTTCTACACCCCCAGCTCCTGGTAACTGCCATTCTAGTCTCTGTTTCTATGAGTTTGACTTTTTTAGATTTCACACATAAGTGACACCATACAGTATTTGCCTTCCTCTGTCTGACTAATTTCTCTTAGCATAATACCCCCAAGGTCCATCCATGTTGTTGCAAATTGTTGCCGCTTTTAAAATCTTTTATTTTTTTTACTTTGATTTTCTACAGCCTTACTATTAAATACTTAGACGTGAATTTCTTTTTATTTATCCTCCTCCTTATTTTTGAGCATTCTAAAATTTGTGTTCTAACCTCAGACATTGCCTTTGTCTCATGTCATTCTTTCTCCTATCTGAGAATGCCTAACAAATGTATTTTGACCTTTTCACTCTATCCTCCATCTCTCATATCTTTTTCATATTTTCCATTTCTT
>NW_011888820.1:10731112-10735565 GCF_000151845.1 Pteropus vampyrus | reverse complement strand
GCTGTTAATTCAGTCTCTGGCGAACTCTTCCAGCCCCTGGGTGTGTTCCTCTGATACTAAGTAAGACTGTAAGACTCCTGTGTAATAATCTGGGAAGTGACAGTTCGTTCTGTACAGACAATAAAATAATATAAGATGCCTTTACCTCATGCGGGCATAAACTGTACACCCCCCTCACGGAGAACAAGGGCCCTTTTTTACATCCTAGACAGGAAGCGAAATGACGTAGAGCTTAGATGTGGGATGTTTCACATCTTTGGAAGTGTGTTTATCTCCACCACAGAAGATGCCAGCTCCTTTCAGGGTCATTTTCCTCCTGGAATCAGAATCAAAGTGGACAGAGCCCATGACACTCTCGAGGTGGAGGCAGCTTGATTTACTTGAGAGCAGCCCAAGGGACTTTCCAAAACGAAAGTTATTGGAGAAAGCAGGAAGGGGAACGTTTGGAAAAAATGCTGTTAACACCTGGTCCACTCATTTTTTCCTCCCCCTCTTCTGCTCATAATCACTCAAAGGCACCAAGAAGTTTAGGAACAGATAGGTGACCTCGACTTTTATAGAGTCCCCCAGGACATGAAACCAGGCTCACTGCAGCTCCTCTGTTTCTTGTTCAGTGGTCATTGTAAAGTTAAATTAGGGGAAATTGTTTTATTTTTTTTCCTTTTGACCCCATTCACCTATTTCTCCCATCTCCCACCCGATTCCTCTGGCAACTACCAATCCGTTCTCTACATCTATGAGCTTGTTTTTTTTCTGTTTGTTTCTTTGTTTGTTTTTTAGATCCACATATAAGAGAGATTATATAGTATTTGTCTTTATCCATTCATCTATTAATGGGCAGTTAGATTGTTTCCATATCCTGGCTATTGAAAATAATGCAACAGTGAACATGTGGGTACAGATACCTTTTCAATATAGTGTTTTCATTTTCTTCAGATAAATACCCAGAAGTGAAATTGCCAGATCCTGTGGTAGTTCTATTTTCAACTTTTTGAGGAAACTACATATGTTTTTCCATAGTGGCTGCATCAGTTTACGATTCCACTATCAGTACACCAGGGTTCCCTTTTTTCTACATCCTCACTAATACTTATTTCTTGTCTTTTTGATAATAGCCATTCTAACAATTGTGAGGTAAAGAAAAACATTTTAAAGAAAAATAATCAAGCATTATGCCACCAATATTTTCTTCTTTGCATGTTTCCTTGCAGTTTTCTGTTCTATCAGTTATAGAGAGGTGTATGAAAATCTACTATGATTTTGGATTTGTCTCTTCTCCTGGGAGGTCTGTCAATTTTTACTTTATATATCACGAAAATATGTTATTAAATGCCCGCAAATTTTAAATTATTTTATCTCTCTTGAAACTGAGCATTTTGTCATTTAAAAACAACCCGCTTTATTTTTCAGTAATGCTTTACGCCTGAAAATTTCTTTTGTCTGATGGTAATGTAGCCGCACTGATCATCTATTCTTTGGACCTTACCAGGTGTACTCTCTTCCACCCTTTTACTTTCAACCATTGTTTATCTTTATGGTTTAGGTCTGTTTCCTGTTAAACGACATATGGTTGGAGGTTTTGTGTATCTAAGCAGGCATTCTTTTTTCTCTTAATGGTAGGATGCGATTCATTTAGATTTAGCATAATTGCATCTTTATGTTTTCTATTTGTTCCTGCTCTTCTATGAAGAGGTTTTTTTTTTTTTTTTTTAATCTATTCTTGACTTTCTGGGAATTGCTTGAGTATTTTCTATACTGTTTTTCACTCTTTTAATTTGGAAACGACGCAAATTTTTATTTAAATTGTTTATTTAAACTGTCTTATTTAAAAAAAAAAAGAAAGAAAGAACAAAAACAAGATACTGCTTTATTTGGTCAACACTTACTAAGATTTATCCATACAGTAGCCATTTCTTTTCTCTTAATTTATTTTTATATCCATTATTTCTCGATTCACTTTATTTCTACCTCAAATACAATGTTTGAAATTTTCTCTCGTGAGGATTGCTGATGGAAAACTCAATTTTTATTTGTCTACAAATGTCTTTATTTCACCCTTGTCCTTAAAAGATATTTTGCTGTGTACAGAATATTAGATTAGCACTTATTTTTTCTTAACACATTAAAGATGTTCTATTATCTTCTAAATTTTTTATTATCTTCTGAATTTTATTGCTGCTTTTGAGAAGCTGGCTGTCAAGCTTCTCAAGGGAATCAATATTTCTTTCAAGGTAATCAATATTTTTCTTGCAGCTTTTAATTTTTAAAAACAATTTTTCCAGCTTTATTGAGACAATCGACAGAGCACATTATGTAAGTTTAATGTTTACGATGCGATCATTTGATATACATATATAGTGAAATAATTGCCGTAGGGTTAGTTAACACATCCATCACCTTATATAATTACCTTTTTTCTTGTTGTTGTTGTTATTGGTATGAGAACATTTAAGATCTACTCTCTTACCAGCTTTCAAGTGTATAATACAGCATTGTTAACTATGGTAACCCTGCTGTACATTAGATCCCCAGAACTCATTCATCTTGTAACTGGAAATTTGTACTTTTTGATACATATCTCATTTCTACACCCCCAGCTCCTGGTAACTGCCATTCTAGTCTCTGTTTCTATGAGTTTGACTTTTTTAGATTTCACACATAAATGACACCATACAGTATTTGTCTTCCTCTGTCTGACTAATTTCTCTTAGCATAATACCCCCAAGGTCCATCCATGTTGTTGCAAATGTTGCCGCCTTTAAAATCTTTTTTTTTTTACTTTGATTTTCTACAGCCTTGCTATTAAATACTTATGAGTGAATTTCTTTTTATTTATCCTCCTCCTTATTTTTGAGCATTCTAAAATTTGTGTTCTAACCTCAGACATTGCCTTTGTCTCATGTCATTCTTTCTCCTATCTGAGAATGCCTAACAAATGTATTTTGACCTTTTCACTCTATCCTCCATCTCTCATATCTTTTTCATATTTTCCATTTCTTCATCTCTCTGTTCTCCATTCTGAATAACTTTTTCTGACCTACATTCTAGTCTTCTAATCCTCTCTTTAGCTATGTTGAATCTGTTGTTGAATCTGACTATCTAATTTTTAAAATGTTAAGTATTTTTAAGTCAAGAAGTCTTGTTTAGTTAAAAAAAAAACTCTGTTTTTAAAAGCTTTCTATTCCCATAGATATTTTCTAGATTGCCTTTTCTTTTGTTTAATAAAGTAAGCAAAAGTTTTCATATTCTGTGTCTGAAAATTCCAGTATGTGGCTTGCGTGTCTGTTCTTCTTTTGTTTCTGTAAGTACCTGCTTATGGTGAGAGTATTAGTCAGAGTTCTCCATAGAAACAATCTCTCTCTCTCTCTCTCTCTCTCTCTCTCTCCCTCTCTCTCTCTCTCTCTCTCTCTCTCATTTCCCCCTACTCCTTCCCTCCTTCCCCCCTCCCCAAAAAAGATTTATTATAGTAATTGGCTCATGCAGTTATGGAGGCCACAAACTCCTACAATTTGCTAAATGCAAGCTGGGGAACCAGGAAAGACAATTGTGTAATTAATTCAGTCCCAGTCCAAAGACCGAGAATCAGGAACTTCACTGTATGAGGGCAGAAGATAGACTTCCTAGCTCAAGAAGAGAGAGCAAAAATTTAACTTTCCTTCACCTTTTTTTGTTCTATCTGGGCCCTCAAGGAGTCAGATGATGTTTGCCCACGTAAGTGGTTTAAATGCTAATCTCTTCCAGAAATATCCTCACAGACACACTCAGAAATATTTTATCAGCTATCTAGGCATCCTTTATTAGTTCTGTCAAGTTGACATATGAAAGTAACCATCACAATGAGTCCAGTTGATTTTTTTTACTTTCTTGGGAAATTATGAGAATTCAATGAGGCATGGCATAAAGCACATACCTTCAAAGAAGATCAGTGTTGCTTCTTCCCGGTATCTCAGGGCATTTCTGTTCTGGGGTAATTATCGATTAAGCCCATAGATAAAGTTTTTTGGACCACAAAGATGAAGTAAGCCTTGGTTGCAAACCCTTATAGAGATGAGCTTTTGGTTATTGGTTGCTTTTTGTTTATTCGTTTGTTTGTTTTCCTTTACTCTACTCAGCATGTTCCTCCAGAGTCAGTTTGGACAGGTTAACTTCCAGATCACCCTCACGTGACAGTGTGAACCTCTGAGGTCTCAGCATTTTCTGAGATCTTCTGCTAGACTCCTACTTTGCATGTGCCGTGAACTTATTCTGTTGTGCCATGAACTTGTTCTGTTGTCCCATGTGCCCTTACTGGTCCTGAGAACTGAAGCTCATGTTGCAGAGATACGGAAAGTACTTTCTGGGCACTGTGTCTTCAAGGGTCTACTTAGCTTTCTCAGTTTCCACCTTCACTTAGTTATTGGCCCAATAACTCCTTACTGTTCAGCACTTTGATGCTTTTTTAAAAAAATATTTT
>NW_011888820.1:10711359-10730677 GCF_000151845.1 Pteropus vampyrus | reverse complement strand
TCATCCATGTCGTTGCAAATGGTAGGATTTCATTTTTTTTAATGGCCGAATAATATTCCATTGTATATATGAACCATAACTTCTTTATCCAGTCGTCTGTTGATGGGCATTTAGGTTGCTTCCATATCTTGGCTATTGTAAATTGTGCTGCCATGAATATTGGGGTGCATAGATCTTTACGAATTATTGTTTTGGTTTTCTTTGGATAAATACCCAGAAGTGCAATTGCTGGGTAGATCCATTTTTAATTTTCTGAGAAACCTCCACGCTATTTTCCATAGCAGCTGTACAAATTTGCAATCCCATCAACAGTGTATGAGGGTTCTCTTTTCTCCACATCCTCGCCAATACTTTTTACATTTTTTCTTCTATTTTTACTTTTTTTCCCCGCTGGAAAACACCCAGCCCACCTTATTGTTTGAAATGGGGACTCATTTCAGTCTGAATCTATAGTTAAGTCATAGTAAATGTAAATTTTGTAGTGTAACTTTCTTTGCCTAACAATAGATTCTAAACATTGCACTTATTTTCACTAGCAGGAAAAATCAGTTATGAATATAGCACATTCATGGGCACTTCCCTGTCTCCGCCAGTTAAGAATTCCCACTTTGTCAATTCAGTTCCAGAGCCTTTAATTTGCAGAGTTGAGACAATGGATGAGGAGGTAGAATAAAAGGCTTTGGAACATGCTTGAGTGATTTATTTTGGAACAGGCTCAGAGTACTGGAAATAGAAAAATTAAATAAATCCAGAACCTGAGAAAGGAATGAAATGATAGTGTGTAGGACTGTTTTTGGAGTCATGTTAAAAACACGGAGGAAAGAGGAAATAGAGGTTTCCCAGGTGGTTAACCTGCCTGTAAAATAGTAAGTATAAGAGATACAGAAAGATAATCCCAAGAGCTTTTATTGTGCTTTCGGAATGGAGGAGCTTTTATCAGTTTGAGAGATTTAGATTAGAAGATCGAATTTCTAATAATTTGTTAGATTTCAGAGTGATATTTCTTTGAATGAGTTCCTCTATGGAGACTGTGTTTACAAAACTGCCTAGCTCTATTCTGATTACACCATATGCCTTATAAATGCTTATTTTTAACAACTGCAGAATGTTGTGTAAAATTTAAACAGCATGAACTATCTAATCATTCCAAAATTTATTGAACATTTAAGTTGTCTCTGATTGTTGTTAAAACACTAGACTGAATATCTTTTCATTTTAAAATATTTTAGCATGCACCTACCTTTGTCAAATCTTAACAGCGTTGGTCATATTGCTTCAGATCTTTTATTTTTAAGAGAAATAAAATGTAAAGATATGGTAGAAAGCCCATTCTTGATAAAATACTCCCAGCTGCCTCTAAGAGGTAATCAGTAATGTGCATTTGGTATCATTACTGGCCGACTTTACATTTTTTCTATAGATGTATGTATCAGAAACAATCTGTATTATTATTCAGCATTTAATTTTTATTCTTAAATGTCATACGGTATTGCATGAACATTTTTTTCTTGCTGATGTCATATTTTTAAAATTTAGTCATACTGATATATGTAACTCTGATTATTTTAACTGATATTTATTTTGCCTATGATTTCAAGATATTTGTCATGGGGAAGTTTTCAGGTAACCAAGTCTGTAATATTACCATCACTAGAAGTCTTCATCACCTTCACATACAGTTTTTAACTTTTTTTGACTTATATCCTTTAGAAAAAAAACCAGGAGCCAACATTACAAGATAAACACTTTTATGTGGAGGGCCACCATTTACATTATGAAGTTGTGCTCACTCCAGTCCTATTGGTAGGTATTAATATTGTCATATTGCTTCCCAAGACATTTGTAAAAATAAATCAGGTTCCCTTCAAATATATTAGCGTATTTGATTATCACGTTAAGTTGTTTTCTAATTTAGTAGTGGTAAATGTCACCTCAAATATCCTAATTTCCTTTAGTTTGTAGTTCTTTGAATTTGCACTGGATAAATATTTCCATTTGCTTTCTTGAATAAACTAGCATTTAAAATATTTTGAGGGATCTTTATACTGGCTCAGCCTTTTGTGATCGCTCAAAAAAATGGCCATTTCTACTTGCGATGAACATTTTTCAGTGGCCAGATAAACACTTAATCAGGACACAGGCCTCAGCTAGAGCAGCCAAGAAGTAACTTCTTCCTGAACTTCAAAAGCAAAAACAGAGAGATAGACATTTAAGTGGAAAGCACCACAAAACTACCCTGCATTGTCACTAGTGTGGAGGTAAAGTAAACAGAACTACACATGCAGTAAGAGTTATTGCTGGTCTGAATCATTTTAACAAAATTCATTGAGAACCATTTATGTGCAGAGAACAGTCCTAAGGTAATGGAGACGTAAAGATCTTACGCTCTTTAGTATGTGTCAGGAGAAAGGGGAGGGTTACCTGAGTAAAATAAAGACAGAAACTTCTTTCTGGTTCTTTCCCAGCCCTGTAGGACAGAAGGAAGACACAAAGGGAAAGGTAGAAGGGTACAGCACAAGACCAAGTATTTTCTCTCTAGGGGCTGGCTGCCTTCCCTGGCCCTGGTGGAGGAGGGAGCTCCCCATTGGTGGCAACTGGGTTCCAAATTGTCCTAGATCTTTGAACCCAGAACAGCAATAGGGCTGTTTTCCACAGAACCCCCAGATGGGAGCAGGCTATGAAAACATTCCAGTGTGGGGCCTTTCCAGGAGCTTTGTACCCACTCAATTGGATGTCACTGAGACATGGGATGGTTTTGGTAAGGTTTGTATACTGTATCTGCCTGCTCATGGACTGAGTGTGGGTATCTTTTCTGCTCACCTTTCTGCTCTGAACTTCTGGTCCTCCTCAGTAAAAGATCCTCTGAATATCAGCTTGGTCTTCAACTTGGATTTAACATTTTTATCTATGCCTTCTCTGCCATCATCACAGATGGCTTATAGTGATGAATATACATGTGCACATATTTCTAAATATTACCAAATTTTCTTTTTTATAATCTTCACAATTATAAATAGGATTTCTAGTTCTCAAATAGACATGGAGTCATTAGAAATGTTGCTAGTTGTAATAGGGGAGGATTCTAATGAGTGAGGCACTTCCTAACGCCTTCCTACTATAAATTATTATAAAATAGCTTACAACCCTCCACCTCCATCACTGCCACTTCTCCTTTGGGTAAGCCACAAGAAGACTGCCATTCCAGTGGTGAACCGTACCCTTAACAGGAGATCTGACGACCAGACAGAGGTAATATGGGCACCACCTACTTGCTCTCCATCACAGTTCCCCATGCACATATGAATAAGAATTAAGATATATTTATCTTCTGAGTGGAGCTGACTATTTGTATTTGACTCAAGCGTAAAATGAAGAATTCTGTAACCATTCTTCCTTTTCAGTTAATAGATACTATTAATGCATATAATTATGTTTGTCATAGCCCTGCTAGGGTGTGAGAACATGATTGAAACAGTTTTTTAATGAAAAAAAAAAAAAAAAAAAAACGACCTACAGCGGAGAGCAATTACAAAGAAATTTTTCAATACTCTAGCCAAGTAATGGACCTCCCTCACTGGCCTTAACTCCAATCTTTACTTGTATGCCAAGTACAGCACACACTCGACTGAATTTCCTTTGCTTCAACTTTCATTATAATTATGTTTATTAAAAAATGCAGTGCCAAATTGGCCTCCTTAGCTCTTGGCCTTGCAGTTTAAAGAGTTTGTATAGTTCCTAAGATAGTGTAAATTATCTGCCGCAAATATTCCAAACCATCTTTTGGGGGAGGGGATGTGGTTTCATTTTCCATACTCTTTAGAATTAAGACTTTTTGAAATAAGATTCTGCAGTCGATAAGCAATACTTTTTCTTTGGGGTAGGCACTAGAATTTAATTTCTCAAATTTCAACTTAGCCGTGACTCGTTCTCTGAGACCCTGCTCCTATGTTCTTATCTGGGGCAATTGTTTCCCTGCCCTCTACTTGCTTCCCAGCAGGCACATCAGGACAGTAAACCTGTCAGGCCAGGTAAGCTTCTCAGGATGACACTGCATGAAAGGCTCTGGACAAGGGGTCCGAAGACCTGGGTTCTAGTACCAGATATGCCACTTACTAAGCTCAGGCCTGGGTTAGTTATTTAGCCCCTCAAGCCTCTGTTTCTTGACCTTTAAAATAAAGATAAAAATACCCACTTTGCGCAACTCCCAAGGTGAGTGGAAATAAATAAAATCATGTGAAAGCTCTTTGTAAACACTGTTAAATATGTTTCTATATCCCAACCTTTGAGGAAGCCAGTTATGGAATAGTCTAGAGAAGGATATTGGTTAGCATTCTTTCAGTTTCAAGTATCAAAAATACCATTCAAGCAGTATTAAGGTTAACAAAAATATACTGGCTACATACACAAAAAGTGAATTGTATTTCTATACATTTGCAATGAACTATCTGAAAATAAAATTAAGAAAATAATCCCATTCACAATAGCATCATCAAGAATAAATTTAACAAAAGAAGTGTAAAACTTTGTATTTTTAAAAATTTTTTTAAACTTATTGGGATGACATTGGTTAATAAGGTTATATAAGTTTCAAGTGTACAGCTCTGTAATATATTATCTGTGTATTGTATATTGTGTGTTCACCACTGAAAGTGACCTCTTTCTATCACCATGTATTTGACCCCCTTTACCCTCTTCTACTTCTGCTCCACCCTCTTTCTCTCTGGTAACCACTATAGTGTTGTCTGTGTCTATGAGGTTTTTGTTTGTTCATTTGTTGCTTCATGTTTATATCCCACATAGGACTAAAATTGTATGATTCTTTTTCCATCTGACTTATTTTGCTTAGCATGATATTCTCGAGATCCATCCATGTTGTCACAAATGGCAGTATTTCATCTTTTCTTATGACTGAGTAGTATTCCATTGTATAGATGTACTACATCGTCTTTATCCAACCATCCATTAAAGGGCACTTAGGTTTCCACCTGTTGGTCGCCGTGAATAATGTTGCAATGAACATAGAGGTACATGTGTCTTTTATGAGTAAATGTTTTCAAATTTTAGTCATATGGTAGCTTTAGTCTTACTTTTTTTTCTTTGAGGAACCTCATACTCTTTTCCATAGTCGCTGTACCAACTTACATTTCTACCAGCAGTGTATGAGGATTCCTTTTACTCTACAACCTCTCCAACACTTGTTATAATTAGTGTAAAACTTATACTCTGAAAACAGCAACATGTCATTAAAATAAAGAGGATCTAAAAAAAAAGAAAAACATCTCATGTACATGGACTGGAAAACTTAACACTGTTAAGATGGCAATATTCCCCGAACTGATCTACAACTGAACACAATCTCTATTAGAATCTAAGCTGACTTTTTTGTAGAAAATGACAAACCGATTCCAAAATTTACATGGAATTATAAGTGACCCAAAATAGCCAAAACAATCTTGAAAAAGAAGACTAAACTAGGAGGGCTCACACTTCCCGATACCAAAACTTACTATGAAGTAAGAGTGATCAAGACAGCATGGTACTGATACAAGGGGAGACACACAGATCAATGGAATAAAATTGAGAGTCCAGAAATAAACCCATGTGTTTATGGTCAACTGAGTTTTAGTGGGGGAAAGGATAGTCTTTTCAACAAATAGTTCTGAGACAACTGGATGACCACATGCAAAGGAATAAAATGGATACTTACCTCATACAGTGTACAAAAATTAACTCAAAATGGATCAAAGACCTAAATATAAAAGCTAAAACTATAAAACTATGAGAGGAAATCATAGGGATAAATCTTCAGGATCTCAGAGTTAGCAATAGATTCTTAGATTTGACATCAAAAGCACAGCAACAAAATAAAAAACTGGTAAATTTGGCTTTATTAAAATTAAGAATTCATACAGATGAGCCATACAGATATTAGGTTATTGGATGTAAAACATTAGGAACTTTCTCTGGACTGTGACATCTTTAAAGAGAAGGAACTGAGCAGGAAACTCTCCCAGGTCTCATTAGTGCAAACTTTGGAGTCGGTGAGGTTGCAGTTTGAATCCTGGCTACAATGATTTTGAGATCTTGGGCCTCTGAAAACCTGTTTCTTCTTCTGTAAAACAGGGACAATTCCTACTTAAGTTGGAGCAGTCTAAGATTCAATAATAGTGTAAAGCACCTGGCACCTAATGAGTATTCAACTCACCCAGGTCTTTTCCCTTTCCTTTCACTGTTTGCATTGCAAGAGAAGCCTTGGGGCATCCTAGATTAGCTCTTCCCCCAATTTGTTTCCCAGGAAGGGTTGGGTTACTCAGAATTGAACATCATTAAATTCCTGTGCCGGAATCCAAGTTAGCCTGAAAAAAGCTGGAAACTATTTCTTCTCTGAGAGACACAAAAATGTGCTAAAAAGAAAATAAGAGCATCTCTTCTGTCTGGTCCTGAGGGCAAGACCCGGGCCTTCTTTCGTGCTCAAAAGAGAACACAAGTATTCAAGTCACAGACGTTACTAACGCCCGCAGCCACACGGGGGAGCCCGTCAGCGAAAACAAATTCTGCTGCTTCACGTCCAGCCGGAGGTCGCTGCCAGGAGGTGGCAGGTTCTGCGCGGACAGCGAAACCTGCGCTGACTGACGCCCCCGGCCGCCCCGCCCCGCTTGCCAAAAGGGCTGGCACGGCTGGCCACCATCTCCACCCCCCCAATGGAGTCCTCACTCCGCCTTTGGGCATCTAATAAAACTGAAGTCAAAATAAGGGGGAAAAAATAGATGTGTTTTTAAAAGAAAATATTTGCAAGTCACATTTTTTTCCTTCAAAACACCACCCCCTCCAAATAAATAAACAAAATGGTGAAACTGGAGAAATGGCAAACAGAAGAAGATCGTCAGGAATGAGCTAAGTCAGAACTACAGTTATACTAACTGAGAGGAGACAAGAAAGAAAGAGAAGAAGGAAGTGTGACATAAGAAATTTCCAAACCTGTAGAGAATTTTTGTGAGGTTATTTCAGCCAAATTGATGACAATTGCTGGGAAGCAAAATCTCAACAAATTGAGAAAATGCTCCTGAGAATGGCAGCTTTGAAGCTTATTTTATACATTAGAATCAGAGGAGGAGACTTAAGGAAGGTTACATGAAATCCATTGGTGGCAGATTAAAAGGCGGAAAAAGCAAAGCAGGGAAATCTCTGGGACTGGATAAAAAATAAAACGAAGACACATGCTTGTTTTACATTGGTGGGTACAATATAGATGATTAATATTTACAGCTCGTAGAGATGATATGCCTGGAACACTGCAAGCATGAGGGGTTTGTGGTCTCGTGCTCTGGTGCTGTGGGTTGTGCCCTCAGGGGTCTGAAAAAGGGTTTACTCTGACATTTCAAAGGTATGTTATTCTTAGATGCCAAAAGACAATAGACAGTCTCACTTCAGGTAAAGACTGACCTTTATCAAGGAAGCTACAGGCCTAGGATGTGACTACCAGCCATGACCTGCTTTTAGGAATTTTTATGTTTACACTGTTCTATGTGGTTCAGTGTCTGAGTTTGTAAGGTCTGCCATGCAAGCCTCCTATGAGCTTGTCAGGTTTAGCATGTGGCCCCTTTTCCATCCACACTTCCCCCTTTTGGTCATAAATCAATCCAAAGGATGCATTAATGACCAACCTCTTGGTTGGATAATGTGATCCCACTGTGCTAAGAAAGGTCATTCCCTGGAAGTCTTAATGTCATCATTTGTCTTGCTGAAATGGTGGACCACAGGGGATGGGGCAAGACCGTAAGCTTGGATAGAAGTCAAGGCCAAGTTTTTTTCAAAAAGTAAAGGCAGGTGCCTGGGAGACAGGTGTTATAGGCCTTTATTAAGAAAAAAAACACTGGATCATTTATAACCTACAAGCTATCATGAGCCAAGTTTTGCTGTAAGTCTCTCTTTTTTCTATCTTCCATCTAGTATAACATTCACTTATAGTTTGAGAGCACACTATACGTCTCTTTGATTTTCACAATCTTACCATGAGATGAGTTTTCCTATTTACTATCGTTGTTGTTGTTGTTAATTATTTTAATATGGCGCATCTACTTCCCATTGGAAGCACTCAAGTGTCATTCATTATCAATTCCTGCTAGTTGTACGATTGGGAACCATAAGATTTAATCAGGTCCAAAGCTGTAAGAACACAATGGTGTAAATTACAGTTACTATCACAAAAAAATATTTCAAGGCCAGGAAGACAGTAAGAGTTTCATAAATAAATTTCCTGTGCCTCAGCAGCCATTACAAAGCGTCATTTTTTTGTTTTTGTTTTTTTTTTAATAGCCACTTCAGCTTCCATCTGGATTAATATAGTTAGGAGTCCTTGGTGGGTTAGGAGTAGGCATGTTTCCATAACTGGGTTCTAGCAATGTTACATAAAATTTCTTTCTCAATATTCTTTCGTCCACTAATCTACAACTTTTTTTGTCCTTCTTAGTTTTCTCTTTTACTCATTCAGAAATAACCAACTTATTATGACAAACTACTTCCTTTTACTTCTCTTGAAAACACACACATCCATTCCTTCCTTCTGCAATAACATTCCTTCCAAATTTCAAAAGAGAAACCATAAAAAAAGTATTTTTGATAATACAAACGTTTCCTTATGCACCTTCAGCAATTAACAGCTGAGCTATATAAGACCAAGGTTTGAGAAAAGCCCAAGAACAAGTATAACTATTATTATGACTAATATCTTTAGCAGACATGTAAAGAGAATCAAACAAATGTTTCTTTTTTTTTTAAGTATATATCAATTATGTAAGTATACGGATCTTCCCGAAGTCTTGGGATAGCTGTCTGCCTCTGATATCCATGGCTTCTCATCCTTGAGGAGTCTTTGATGTCTGCTGTAGGTGGAGGTGAGTGTCAGAGACAGGGGCAGATACCCATTTGTGGTTAGGCACCCCTTTTTTTAAAAAAATGAGAAAAGTGAATCCTCGAGTTAATACCTTTAAGTCTAGCTGCACATGGATTAAATAGTAATAAGTGATAAGACTTCTTCCAACAAGGTTGGAGAAAGTCTTTAATTGATACCTTTTCCAATGGACAAAATCTCCTAGTTGTAAGTTGTGGTCTTTGTAATCTTTGTCTTCCGGGAGCACATGGTGAAATGAATCAGTTCCTAATTTATCAACTTCTTTAAGCTGGTTAATAAGTCCTTGATAATAATGCTGAATGCCTTCTTTTAGTAAGGTTGGTTCATATGTCCCTTCATCCGGATGCATAGGGTGATCAATGACTATTTAATTAGAAGAAAGGCTATATTTGCCAAAAAGAGTAGATCTCAGGTTAAGGTGCACTCTAAGTAAAGCGTTTGGCTAAGGGAGATTAAAAGCTTTGGAAAATTTACCAAGTTGAGTTTTAACTGTACCGTTTTCACGTTCCACCAGTTCAGAGAACTAGGGGTGATAAGGACGATGGAAATGCTGTAGAAGAGGCCAAAAGTTACAGATGGACTGCATTAGTTAAGCAGTGAAATAAGTCCCTCAGCCACTATGTAACTCAGAGGGAATTCACCAACTGGGAATTTTTTTTCCCAATAATAATTTACCTATCGCTAAGGCTGTTGCTCTCCTCCAAGGGAATGCCTCAATTCAGCAAGAAAACATACAAACCATGACTAAGATATATTTGTATCCTTGAGATGGTGGCATTTGGATAAAACCCAATTGCCATACCTCAAATGGACCTAAAGGAAGTGGGAAATGTCCCTGGGATCCGTGGAGTGGTTTTCCAGGGTTATATTTTTGGACAGATAGAACATCTGCTACACACTTTATGAGCCTCGGTGGGAAAAGGTTTCCAGTAATATTGTTCACTCCATGAAATCACTTTTTTAGGACCTCAATGTGTTAGTTCATGGACATGTTGGAGTATAGCTAATTGAGCCCCTATAGGGAAGATTGGTTTCTGACTGGGTCCAAACCATATCTGTTTGTCTGGGTCAAAGTTTCCTCATTTTTATTGCCATGTCCTCTTCTTTTGAAGCTTTCCTTTGGAACTGTAAATGGAAGTCTTTTATTGAGTTAACAGGGAGAAGAAATAGTCTCAAGTCTGGATAGGTTGGCTGCTTATTGCTGCTTGTCTAGCTGCAGCGTCAGCTAAATTATTTCCATTTGCTTCCACGGTGGCAGCTTTAGAATGTCCTGGAATTTGGTAATTGCCAATGGTCTCAGTTGCAGTCTGACATCTAATGATTCTGCAACCTGTTTTCCATCCTTTATGGCCCGCCCCGAGGAAGCCAGGAAGCCTCGCTGCTTCCACAACATCGAAAGTTGTAAACTACACCAAAGGCATAGCAACTGTCAGTGCAAATATTGCCTGGTTGTTGGCCATGGACAAGCTCCAGTTGGGTCAACTAATTCAACTTGTTGGGTAGATCTTATTCAGGTAAATAAGAACCTTACATTATGTTCACCATGGAAGTTATTGCTTATCCAATTCAGTTATGTCCCTGTTCATCTTGTAGATAAGATCCATCTGTAAATCAGATTAAGTCAGCGTTATCAACAAGAGTTTCCTGTAAACCATTCCTGGGAAAAGAAGGTGGTCAGTAAAGTAAAGCATGATCATGGATGTCCAGATGACAAAGGAAAGGGTATAGCAGGGCAATTGAAGAAGAAGGAGAGGTGGGGTGTTGGCACTGGGCAGCTTCAGAAGCCTTTCTTGGTTCAGAGACAGTCTCTAAAATTCCCTGGAGAGAAGAAAGTCTCTCTGAGCTATGCTTCAGAGGCTTCTATTTGCCAGTTGAAGTAAGCCTCTCATTCATTCAGTTTGATTTTAGGGTGGACTTTTTTCTATGTACACGAAACATTAATTTACGTGTCAGAAGGACTCCATTTTGGCCATTGTAAATTGATATCCCTTCTAGTTAAATCTTCCCATTCTTGTAAGCACTTGCAGTTAAAGGCTTCCTATGAATTGTACATCTGCAGGAGTATCGATGGGGGCTGGGGATCTGCCAGCCTTGGAGGTATGATCTCCCATGTTAATTTTAGTTTTCCTTTGAGATCTGCAGAGTATGAACAAATTTCTAGGAATATTGTGTGGCAGGTTGAAGTGTGCTGCTTGTGGGTTAAGCTCCAAGGAGCTATCGCCTCCCAATTTTTTCCAACCCACTTAAGTGTCTCAGTTTCTCTTCCTGGCTGCCTAATACAATGGAGAGGACTTGGAGCTCTAGGTCACCAGCTTTTATGTGTGAGTCCCTGGACGAGTCAATTATTTAATTACGACTGTGTTGGAATTCCCTAGGGGCCATGTTTATCTCTGACACCTCCACATAGATCCTTAGTCACCCAAGAATATCTGAAATTCAAGCTGGAGGGAGTAAATTCCTCTTATCTTCTGAAATGAACAAGTTCAGGCTCTTGTTTATCTAGCAAAAGGTTTTGTTCAGACTCTTAGAAAGCAATTCCAATGAAAAGCCAACATTAAAAAAAAAAAAACAGGCACTCATTTTTTTTTCTTCTGTCCCTTAGTTATCTCGACCCTTATCCTTAGCCTGAGTTATCTCAACCCTTAAACTTTAGTGCCTCCTCGAATCTTTATTTTTTAAGAACAAGTTAAATAAAGTCAGGGCCTCCTACCTTAAAACAAGGAGGTGAGTCCAGAACTCCAAGAAAAACTCACCAAGTTCACCCGACACAAAGCAGGATCCCGTGGGACACAGCAGGTCCCTGCTGGTAACTGGCACTGGATCCATGTCTGCAGGGTGGTTCTGGGTGAGCTTCTTTGGAATCGTGCTGACTGCACCAAGTAAATGTTGACCTAAGAAATGTCCAAACTTGTAGAGAATTTTTATAAGTTTACTTGAGCCAAACTGACAATTGCTGGAAAGCAAAATCTCAAGAGAATTGAGAAAATGATCCTGAGGATGGCAGTTTTGAAGCTTATTTTATGCATTTGAATCAGAGGAGCCATAAGGAGGGTTACATGAAGTCCACTGGTGGTAGACTAAGGGGGTGGCAAAAAGCAAAGTAAGGAAATCTCTGGAACTGAATCAAAAGTTAAACAAAGAGACACATCTTTACATCGGCGGGTACAGGATAGATAACAATTAACGTTCACAGCACATAGAGATGATATGCCTGGAACACTGCAAGCATGAGGGGTCTGTGGTCTGTGCTCTGGTGAGGTGGATTATGCCCTGAGGGATCTGGAAAAAAGGGTTTACTCTGACATTTCAAAGGTATGTTATCTTAGATGCCAAAAGACAACAGACAGGCTCACTTCAGGTAAAGATTGATCTTTGTCAAGGAAGCTACAGGCCTAGGATGTGACTACCAGCCATGACCTACTTTTACTTAGGAATTGTTATGTTCAGACTGTTCTATATGGTTACTTTTGGTCTCTGAGTTTGTAAGGCCTGCCATGCAGATCTCCCTTGAACTTGTCAGGTTTAGTATGTGGCCTCTTTTCTTGTCCATAGAAGGAAGAAAGGAAACCATGAAGGCTCCTTCTGTTGGTTTGCACCTGAGTTGGGAGTGACACGGTTAAGCAGGAATCCCCAGCTTCATTTAGGACCCTGAGATTATGTCACCTATCTCAGAAAAGAACCTCTCAAAAAGGCTGCAGGTTTAACAATAAATAAGGATTTGCTACCACGTGTGTACTCTTTGACACAAAGTTTCCTCTAAACAGCAGATGCCCATGGGACCAAATTGGTCAATAATCCTCGAAGCACAAATCCACCAAAAAGCGTTTAAAGGGCAGTTACAATATAAACCGGTGCCTGAATTTGGCCGAGCAGGCAGCTAATCTTAAGCAAATACTTAGACTCTCAGCTAAACACTGGCTCCCTTACGTGACTTGAGCATTTTACATACACCCAGCCCCACTGCCTCTCTGCCTCTCCCAGGGCTGCCCCCGCTGCACTGTCCACCCAACTTTCTACTAGGGCCTGGTTTGGGGGCTCACGTAGCCTCACAGTGGCCTTTCAAGGATGTCTTAAAGGAAGGCTTCCCCGCCCCAGGTCCCCTCCTGGTTTTCTCCCTCATTTATCCCCACCCCCACCCATAGTGACCTTCTCCCAGATTCCAGGCCTCCAGCCCCACCCTCCACCCCACCTTCTTTCCCATTCCCCTCCTCCACGTATCCTCTACCTGCTCCCTTCCCCCCAGTTTGTATCCTCTACCTGCTCCCTTCCCCCCAGTTTCTGTCTCCTCGCTCCTGTCCCCTCAGTTCCCTTCCTGAGTCCATCTCCTCTGTTCTCTCCTCACCTCCCTCCTCTCCCACCTCTGAGGCACTGGGCTCAGAAAGGGACCCAAGGCCACACCCACCTCCCCCAAGGCTCAGCCTCCTGTAAGCCAGGCCTGGTTCAGCTGGGCTTCAGTGTTGGGACAGTGAAGGTTCCCCTTGAAGCCTGGGCTCTTGGCATGTGCGTTCTTTCCAGAGGACAGCTTCCCAGTCTCAGGCTTCCTGGGCTTCTGTCACCTGGCAGCACGCCATGCCTAATTCGTCTCTGAGGTCAAAGTGTCCTGGGCAAGTTCATCGCTTAAACTCTGGAAGCTGCTTTTCTATTATGTAAAATGAGGATAATAACAGAAATTGCCTTCTTGGGGATTTGGGGATTAAGTGAAATAATACCTGGAAATAGTTGCTAGCTGTTAACTGTGAGTTCCTTCATGTCAGGCACCCAATCCCCTGCATTTCTTTGCATCTTTAGCTCATGAACTTTGTAGATACAAAAGGTATCCATGTGTAACTCTCAAGTCCCATTATAGTCAATAGTCCTGACCTATTCCTCCAGCAAGTGTGTTTTTCTAGAGATTTTTTTTTTTTAAATCTGCTTCACTGTTCTCGGATTTTGGCATTGCTTTGCAATTACTTATTTACAACAGGGGTCTGTGAATTCTTCAAGGAAGGGGACAGTGTCACATTCCTTTTTTTCCCCTGACACCTGGCACAGTACTTGGGATGTGATAGTGCCATATATGTCTGCAACATTAATTAAATCCTATGTTGAAATAGCCTAGCTGTTCACAACTAAGATAAGCTGCTGGAGACACGAAAGTGATTAAGTCAGTTACCCAGTCTAACTGGGAAATCAAATAACAATGGGATGGTTCAAGAGAAGTGAGAGGGCTGCAGAAGGAATTTGGCAACAGGAGGTCAGAGAAGTTTCACAGAGAAGGTGACTTTTGAGCTGTGTCATAAAGAAAGAGCAGGACTTTATCAGTTGGGAAAAGTCATGAGTAATATTTATATAGCATGTTCTCATTCATAAAGTATGTATAAAGAGTGTGGGTTTGAGAGGCATTTTGGTCCTCAGTCACTTGACAAGGTATTGATAGTCAACACTCAATTGGCCTTTTCACAATAATAAAACAAATGTATTTAGTTTTTAAATCTTTCAACCCTCCCACTTAGTTTCAGAAATGTACTGATGTTATAGTATCATTGAAGAAAAAGTAGAGGTAGGAGTAGAGCGCCGTCAGCAGCAGAGTCAGGCCTGAGACACGGCTCTGTGCCTCTGGAAGGCCACGTCAGGAGGGCCCTTCAGATTTTTATAGTCAACTTCTTAACTTCTCTGAGCCAACACGGTCTTCTGTAGTAAGCAGAAAATAATATTCCTTTCACTGAACTATACTGGTGACTTTCTTCCTCATCACTTTTTTAAAAGTTCAAGGGAGAGCTCTTGTTTATCTGCTATTCCAGTACAACAAGTTCACCCAACAGAACGTGTCAGCTCTCTGTGCAACCTGAGCTCAGTGTGCCGCTTTCTGCCAGAGCTGATTTCGTGCCATGGTTTTAGAAATAGAAGAGTCATTTCGATGTTTTAAAACAGTTAAGCCTGTTGGAGATATGAGCATGACTTTTATCTGCAGACTGCTGTTTGCAAGAGAGTGGTATCTTTTGGAAACTAATGAATATATTTCCATAGATTGATATCTTTTAGTGTGTTTTCTGGGATTATGAGAAAAAATATATTCTATGTGATTTAGGTCATTTCTAACGAGGGAAAAAATTGAAACATAGAGCATTGTTTCTCTGCATTTATTTCTTCAGCCGTGACACCTGAGAAAATTAATGGAAGTAATAAATAAATGCAGAACTGTGTCTTTTGTAGGGAACACAAAAAAATTAAATCAAGGAATTAGAAAAATGTAAAAAAAGGAATATATTAAATATATAAATTTTGAAACTTTAAAAGCATACTATACCTATTTGCTAAAAAATTTTAATGCATAGGAATTAACATTTAATGAAAGATGATTATAATTGACACAGCAAGAAATAGAAAACTTAAGTAAGCAGTAACCATGAAAGGAACTGAATATGATTTAAGTACTACCTTCAAAGAAGGCTCTAGTCTCAGTGATTTTGTTGGTAAATTATTTCCGTGGTTCAATAGCTAGTCGTCATGTGGGGATCCAGACCCTGTATCTTACCTTTAACTTGTATTCTAAACAGATTTTTTTTTTTGATTCTCCCACATGCGCGCCTTTGCCCAAACCTGCTCAACTTCCTGCTTTATCAATTTCAGCATCTACCCTTGGCCCAAGCCAGAACCCTTAACGTCATTCTCATCTCATCTCCCACTCTCTCCTATCCACACTGTATCTTACTGTCTTTTTTTCCCCAAACTTTTATGGAGAAATAATTGATATATTTCTGTATAAGTTTAAAGTATACAGTATGATGGTTTGATTTACATATATTGTGAAATGATGACCACAATAGGTTCAGCTCACACCCATCTTCTCATATAGATACAATAAAAAGAAAAGAAAAAAGGTAAAACATTTCTCCTTGTGATGAGAACTCTTGAGATTAATTCTCTTAACAACTTTCCCATGTACCATATATCAATGTTAGCTATAATCATCATGTTCTAAATTACATCCCTAGTCTTTATTTACCTTATAACTGGAAGCTCGTGCCTTTTGACTATCTTTCTCCAATTTTTCCTCCCACCACCATTTGCCTTTGGTAACCACAAGTCTGATCTCTCTTTCTGAGTTTTTTTTTAAACTCCACATATAATGAGATCAGAGAGTGTTTGTCTTTCTCTGACTTATTTCACTTAGCATAATGCCTTCAAGGTCCATCCGTGTTGTTGCAAATGGTAGGATTTTTTATGGCTGAATAATATTCACAAGTTTAACTTGTAAAAATTAAGTTGTGAGTGGTGTATACATACCACATACCACAACTTCTTTATTCATTCATTTATCAATGAACACTTAAATTGTTTCTATGTCTTGGCTGTTGTAAATAATGCTGCTACAAACATGGGGGTGCAGATATCTTTTCAAGTTAGTGTTTTCATTTCCTTTGGATATATTCCCAGAAATGAAATTTGTTTGATCATATGGTAGTTCTACTTTTACTTTTTTGAGGATATCCATACTATTTTCCCATTCTAGCTGTACCAATTTACAATCCCAGCAACAATACACAAAGGTTTACTTTTTTCCACATTCATGCCGGCATTTATCGCATCTCATCTTTTGACGATGGCCATTCTCAGGCATGAGGTATTATCTCAATTGTGGTTTTAATTTGCATTTCCCTGATGACTAGTGATGTCAAGCATCTTTTCGTGTACCTGCTACCTATTTATATATCTTCTATGGAGAAATGTCTATTCTGGTCCTTTGCCCATTTTTTAATTGGGTTATTTGGTTTTTTACTCTTGAGTTGTATGAGTTCTTTATATATTTTGGGATATTAACCCTTTATCAGGTATATGGCATGCAAATATTTTCTCATTCTGAAGTTTGTCTTTTTACTTTGTTTTTGTTGTTGTTGGTTTTTTTTTTTTTTTTTTGCTGCGCAAAAGCTTTTTAGTTTGATATAGTCCTACTTGTTTTTTTTTGTTGTTGTTGCTTCTGCTTTAGATATCATATCAAAAAAAATTGTTTCCAAGACTGATGTGAAAAAGCTGTATTCCTGTTTTCTTCTAGGAGTTTCATGATTTCTGGCCTTATTTAAGTCTTTAATCCATTTTGATTTAATTTTTGTGAATGGTATAAATTACCGACTTTTTTATTCTTTCTCAATGTTTTCTGAATCTAAACTCTCATTTCTTCTTTCTGCTTTTTACTTGGTTCAATCCCTCCTTCCATCCCCTGTCACCTCTTCTTTAACTGTTTAAGGACCTGCTATCTGGTACTGATGCCAGTGCCTACTGCTCCCTCTCACTTTAGTCTGGGTACTAATGAATGTCTTTCCCCCAAAGAAGCTGATCCTGCACTATACATCTTAAATCTTTTGTCAGGTTACCACTGCCTGGGCATGGTATTCAGTGGTAACAGAGTGAGCTACTGAGAATTTAATGAAACGTAATAAAAAAAAATTAACCAGATTGTTTTCAATTGCTTTCGAAAAAGTATACTTTACCTGTTTTGGTGAGGGAAGACTGCTATTGCATTTCTACATGCATTTCTAAATAGTCATTGCATTTCTAGGCACTGTAGGAAAAGCAGACACTTCCATGACTGAGATCCCACTGGCTGAACCCTTCTGCGTTTTCCCATGAGTCATGAAAACCCATTGACAAGGGAAGGGGAAGGAAAATAAAGGCCGGTTCTTGTTCTAGGGTTGGGGAGAGGCTGCCCCCTGGTGTGGGAGGGGTTTGGGATGGGCGTGAGTTCCAGAGAGACACTATCCTAAGGAAAAAGGACAAGAGAGGTGCTGCAAATGGAACTGCTACGGGCAAAGGAATCAGGAGTGCTCTACTTAACTCTCTCTGAATGCAGACTCTGAGTTGGGGATGGCCGTGCAGCTGCTGGGCTGGGGTTGGGTATGAGGAGAAGGATGAATACGAATAAACGTTTAGCTGCAGATATTTCAGGGCCTAGTAAAGATGTAGGTAGCCCAGGTTTGGCCTGCAGAGCTGTGCACCCTTGAATCAACTGCTGGAACCTGGGCAACCCAGCATCTGGAGCAGCAGCTGGCCATGGGGAACTGAAGACCTGAGGCACCTTCTCTAATTTCCTGGGCCACATAACCCCAGACTCCAAGGCAAACCCAAGGGAGAGGGATGGCTTTTGACAAATAATGAGGCTACTCTTGATGCCAACATATCACTTTTTTTTTTTTTTTATGATAGTTATTAACTACTGGGATTGAATATGGTTTTTTTCAGAAGCCATTGAGCAGACTACATGCAGACAGCCTAGCTGAAGAGTTAAGTCAAGCCTAGAGAAGCAAACCAGAGAGAAGGACAGGTAGGAAAAGAGCCATAATGACACCCTGCTTACGCTGACCTGAGTTCCTGAACTGACTTGTCTTCCCAGACTTCCCTTTTCTGTTAGGCTACTTAAGGTTCTATTCAGGCCACTGATGAAGATCTAATATAAATGGAAAACACTGAGGAATTGGAGAGGTCATTATTTGAATTCACAGCTGGTGTGAGAGGAGATGGTAATATGTGTACTCTGTAGAAGAAACTCAATAGATAAGAAATAGGTAAAGGAGAAAACAAAGAAGGGAGGGTTATACTGAGAAGCAACATTTGTGAAGGGGAGGGATTTCACTCAGAACAGAATTGTTGGGCAGGAATAAAGTATGGTTAAACAAACCCTCCAGGTGATTCTGATGCACAGTAAAGTTTGAAAACCACTGTTCTAGTTAGTGTTTCAACACATAATACACCTGTGCTTCCTTACCATCAACTTTCTAAAAATAACCCAAGTGTTAAATTTATGTCAACAATGCTAAACTCAGGTGTGTATATGGTAAACAAAAGATTATCTTTGCTGATGGAAAAGCCAGAGGAATAGATTACTTGAAGGTCATGGGTTTATACCTCTGAGATTGGTACCATGTAGCTAATAGATGCTGATTATGATCAACAGATTTAAAAATTCAGACAGAGGCCACCAAGTAAGTGTTGTTAAAGTTCCCCTCCCGTGTTCACCACGTATAAGTGAGCGTCTCTCAGAGCCCAAACAGCTGCCGAAGCGCATGGGAGGTTTGAGCTTTGAAACAACTGACGAGAGTCTGAGGAACCATTTTGAGCACTGGGGGACACCCGCGGACTGTATGGTAATGACAGATCCGAACACCAAGTGCTCCAGAGGCTTTGTGTTTGTTATCTATGCCACTGTGGAGGACGTGGGTGCAGCCATGAATGCAAGGCCGCACAAGGCAGATGGAAGAGTTGTGGAACCCAAGAGGGCTGTATCAAGAGTTGATTCTCAAAGACCTGGTGCCCATTTAACCGTGAAAAAGATTTTTATTGATAGGATTAAAGAAGACACTGAAGAGATTACTTTGAAGAGTATGGGAAGACTGAAGTGATTGAAACCATGACTGACTGAGGCAGTGGCAAGGA
>NW_011888820.1:10676379-10710179 GCF_000151845.1 Pteropus vampyrus | reverse complement strand
TTTAGCATATAAAAGACCAAGCATAATCATATCTTACAGTAGTCCCATATGCCTTTATGTGTACCATATGCAAATCAAAAATACTGACATCTTAATTTTAAAACTTTTTCTTAACATGTTATTAGAGATATAAGAGCTGGATATAAAATTACTCAGCAAACTGCTTCCCTTCTTTAGACTGGACAAGTTAACGCTTTCAAGACAAAATCTCCACAGTTTTCTACCCTAAAGACTTCAGCAATATTCTAATGAAATTCTAACAAGTACTGAGTCAGGGTCCTCTGTTTTTGCATGTTCATGGATCACTGATCCTATTCTATGGATCAAAAAAGTAAGTTTATTTTAATTTGTAACAGGTGGGCAGAATATCTTGGTAATTTGCATTCATTTCCTATAAGAGTGGAACAAAATTTGGGAATGAGTTCCTGATCTGTAAGGACAGCAGCCACAAGGCTGCAACAGCAGGAGGTGACAAATTCAGGGACCTTCACGTTTTCCTTAAAACAGTAGTTTCTAACTCTTACCTTTTCTAACAAAATTCAATGGCAGATTCAAGGGAGAAAAATGGGCTGAAGTTCTTAATAGTATCATTTAATAGCCTATCTGAAATGCCTATCACACATGTAAAACACATACAGGGCAATGAGACATAGATCTTTAGGTATTGTAGTAGGTTACAAAAAAAAGTATGTCAAATTGGTTAATCCAGCAACACATTTCGTGTATCTGTAATGTGAACTAGCTAAACTAAACAGTACTTCTAATAAGTATATCCTAGGACTTGTGCCATATTTACTCAGAGTTAAACTACCAACTATTTGCTCTGTCCCTACAAACATCCTGTTGCTACATAAACATAAAAACAGAAGCGTATCAAATACCTTTTTTTATCTTTCTTCTAGGTGAATGGATAAAAAAAAACCTGCTGGTTCAAAGATGAATTACATTCCTGTTTTGAAAACTGTTGCTCTGATATGCCACATTCACAGTTGCCTTTGAATTCTCTTTTAACTCTCCAAAGCAGTGAATAAACTTGCCTGAATAGTATCTTATTGGAGAATAAGCAAGAAGCAAAGATCATACAATGGACACACACATTTGGTTTTTGATCTATTAAGGCAGACATTAATATGTATTTTCTACTGTATAGAGTTTAGAAATGACCAATCTAGCTCAGTTCCTCTAAGTTGTGGATCAGGTAGCAGTAAATGTGTAACAGAGCTATCCCTGGGGATGAAAGACCTGGGCTCTAGGCCAACATCCTTCCTTGATTTACCACATGACCTTGGGAAACTCTCTACATTGCTCCAAGCTTTTTCAAGAGTTAAAATAGGGATAAATAGCTGCCCTCCATCTATAACACACCTACTGTAATGTTCAAATGAGAAAGTGAAAATGCTTTGTAAAATTGTAAATAAGCTTAGCCAAAAATCTTAGGAAGAACTGAATCACATTGTCTTTAGGGACTATGAACCCATTTAATCCTCTACTTTCCTCATTCCTAAATGTCTGACTTGGCCCCAAAGGTAAATAAAAAAGCTCAGGGGTGTGAGGGCTGGGAGAAAGTGGTGAAGGGTTAAAGAAGTAAAAATTAGTAGTTGATAGGTGGTCACAGGGATGGGGAGCACGGCATAGGAAATGCAGTCAGCAGTAATGTAATGGCTCTGTGTAGAGCCAGAGGGAAGATAGAGTAATCGGGGATTGTTTCATAAACTATATAAATGTCTAACCAATGGACTGTATACTTGAAACTAAAAAACAAAACAAAATAGTCATTACTTTAAAAAATCAAAATGAGCTGCATCTTATATGGCTCAATCACACTATCAGTATTAACAGTGATTATAACAAAAGCTTAGGGATAGTGAACAATTTCAAACAACTTTGCCAAGTCATGAATATTAAGGTGAAAGCCATTTAAAAAACTCAGATACCAATAATAATTATATAAATGAAGTTAAATTACAAAGTTGACATAGATTTGTAAAACAGATAAAATATAAGAGTAGACATTAAATAGTTTTAATGAATCCACTTCCTTTATTGCAGTAACCTCTGTACAAAGCAGCAACTGCAATACTCAATGTTAAAACATTAGAAAAGCATTTGTGTGACAGTTATAGTACAGTATTATCAAAATATTACATTTTCAAACTTGGTAAACATCCACCAGCTCAAATCTTTAAATTATTTCCATAGTCTTTAAAAATACATAATATCAGAAAGCATATAAAAAGAATGTAAAAGAAAACCTAAAACAAATGAAATAATATAACAAATAAATATTTGATTTAATTCACCATTTAATAATCAGCTTAACACCATTCTCTCTAAACCCACTGAATTTTTACCTATAGGAGTAATGAACTGTCAAATGCCATTGCATAATTATTTGTTTCCAAGTTATCACCAATGATTAGAAATGAAAAACAAAAATTGGCATTAAAATAATCAAATTCAGCATAAATAAAATAAAGTAGAATAGCTTCAACACTAGATAGCATCTCTAAGAATTGTTGAACTTTATTAGAGCACTACAATAACCTTGAAAATTTTGATCTGGTGTCTAATGTTAATTAAAAGTAATGCGTTTTTTTTTTTTTAAAGTGAAAAGCTTCTTACATTATTTCACAGACAATATTACCCTCCCCCCATTATGCATATTTAGATATATTTTATGTACTTTATACACATGTATGTATGATGCATGACATTTGGTTCCTGCAGTAGAGATCACAATGTTTTCCTGAATGGGAAAAACTTAAAAAAAGAAAAATAAGTGTACCTGTGCACATTTCAATATAGCAGCACTCAGTTCATGCCCTATTATTCATTTATAATGTTCAAACATGATATTGTTTACTGAATAATATGACATTTCTACTGTCTTTACCCCAAAACACTACAAAACCTGCAATAAATGGAACAATGCTATGAGTTACAACATAAGAAAAAAATTATGGAAAAAATGATTACTCCATTTTCTTAATGTTCTGAATTCAAAATTATTATCAGATCTCCATTTTTATATTAATTTAGTTCCTACTCATGCAGCAAAATACTGCACTACTGACAACAGTAATTTTATAGATTTCTATCAAGATTCATGAAAACCTGCATAAGTTTTTCACCACTGAAACTTATGCTAGTGAACCCATTGAACAGTACTTTAGATGAGAATTTCTCCATTTTCTAACTGAATGATAACTGTGTGAAGTTACGTGCCCTTCAAATGAACACCTCTGTTCTCTACGAAATCTGTGTTTCAATCTGATTTTGAACTTATGTTTACTAAAGAAAAAGATTTTTAATCTAATGAATGTTGATCACTTAAAACGCAAAAAACCAGCAAAACATAAATGTCGTTATATATACATATGTGCGTCTGTGTATGCATATACATACATACACACATACAGATATGTAGATATATATCCCTTGAAATGTTTTTAGGAAATCCTTCCTTGAATAAAAAATGAAAATTTCACATTAATAACTGTATATAAAGCTTTTAGTAACAGTACATATGCACTGTCAAATTTATACTAGTAGACTACGATGTCAAAACAGACATTTCAAAAGCACAAACTGGCAGTTTTTCTTAACACAAAAGTTTTAACGTATTAAGAATGGATTAAATTTAAATGTTCAGAATAATCTGTTCAAACCTGAGTATATTAATTAAGACTAAGTGTACTTGACAATTGAATGAATTAAACCTAAAAACATTTCACTGAGAAACCAGTGGTCCATTTAACCATTTGAGACATTATTTTAATGATTTATAAAGGATGGCATAGTGAAACTCCATGTGGTATTTACTGAAATAGTCTATGAAATGGCATAGCTTTGTCTAATTTTCCTTCAGAAAAAAATTTCTAGCATTTCTTAAAAGTCCCTCAGATTTGAGAAAAATGCAAAATTAGGACAGATCTCTCTTCTAATAAATACAAATGATCTAAAGAATTACAATATATGATATTTCAGCATGGTATATAGAAGTACTGGATAAATCTTCAAACTTCCCTAAGGTTTCAAGAGATAATAATCAAATAAAGATACAAATAAGAGCCACTTAGAAGTTAACAAAAAAGGGGTTTATTGGGCCTTTTTTTCCCTAGATCTACATTTAAACATACTCATACAAACCTAAACTTGGGGTCACTTTTTGGTTCCCATTTTTTTTTTTTTTTGCATTTTTCATTAACTTGCCCTAATTCTCACCTTTAATTTCTAAACGTATACCTTTACAAAAATAGTAAAAAACATACAGTACTCAACACTAATTGGTCAATGGAAAAAGAAAAGTAGTGTCCATTTTAAGATGGAAGAGACTAGAAATAAAAATAGCTGAAGGCAAAGTTTGACATTCTATAAATTTATAAAAAAGGATATATGGATGAAATTTGGTTATTTTCAGAAGGCACCTCAAGGCTAAAGGCTTTTTGTACTCCTTTCATCAATCAAAAAACAACACGTTTTTATTGCTATTCAAGTAGCAAAGGAAAACTTTACTCTCATGAGCTTCAGTCCAATAACAAGGAATCATCATTCGTTAAGATTGAGATATGTTTCTGACTAATGCTGAAGTCTCCATACACACACATCAATGGGACAACTTCTCTGTGTGCTTTCAAATTAATAAAATAGTGAAAGAAAAGTCACAGTTTGCTATCGTGATGTTAATGTGTCATTGAAGATTTCAGTTACTTCACTAGGCACTGAAGTACCATCTGAAGGGCTGTCCACTCTGTAGAACATTTAGGAATAGAAGGTAAGGACACTCTGATGATTCCCACGAACCAGGAGGATAGGTGGTAGGTCCTTAGATAGAACTTCTAACCATGCCATGTAGAGAGCACTAGACACAGCACCTTTTCGTGCAACTGGGAGACTCCTGGTGTCAAAAAGAGAAAGGAAATTAAGCTATTCATTTGAGTTGAGAAGAATAGAATGTAATAAAAATTATAAATTAAGTCACAATAATAGTAACTAAAAATTACTATAGTTGCAAAATATTTTTAAGTGCAGGGAAATTCTGCATATAGTATGGCAACTACTATACTGCCATAACACTATTCCAATTTTTTAAGTTTGAACAAAATATTTAAAAATTTTTCTTCATAAGAATAGCAAATAAATTTCTATAAACCATAACACACTTGGTACTTAACATTAACCCCCAAATTTCTCCTTCTTCAGTAAGTACAAAATTCTTTTATGGGGATGTAAAGTATAGCATAGGCAATATAGTTAATAATATTGTAATAACTAAGGGATCACCTCGTAAATATAAATGTTAAACACTATGCTCTACATCTGAAACTAGTATAAACTATTGAATGTCAACTCTAATTGAAAAATAAAAATTAAAACAAATAAAGGAACTTAAGGTTCTTAATGTATTTTTATAAAACATATATATATATACCAACATATCTCAGTTTGGTGAGAAATGTTATTATAAATCAAGAAATTTGAGTTATTTGAAATATTTAGTAGCAACTATTAAACAGGAAAAAAATTTGTTTTAGAAGAAAAGGATGCTTCCATCTGAATTTAGAAAGTGGAAACTATACATGGATAAAGAAAACTCAAACAACTCTACATGTTAATTTTTATCTTCTCAACTCTCTGGGCTTTCATTTCTATTTTTAGATAATGGCAGTAGGCACCAATTGCTCTAGAGAGTGTTTCCAGATTTCTATGTTTAGCATCTTCCATTACAGATATTTGATCATCAGCAGCAAAACTTAAAATTTTCTAGTGTATTAAATAGTTGTTATTAATCACAATAACAATCTTTCGGTGTTATTTTATTTCATCATTTGGCAGGTTTCTGAAGACCTGAGCTTTCCTTACCTATTTAAGGACTTACGCTCCGGGACTGAGAAAATTTGGGTTCAGTATCAAGCTAACATGGTTTTGTGGAGGAAAAGCCAGAGCTAACATTAGCATCTACATTCAACATAAGGACAGTGAATCTGTATGTAAAGTCTGTGTGTGGGAACTTGGGGTGGATTCAGTCAGGAACCGCTAGTAACTTTTTGGGGTTATTTCCATGAAGAACCTGCTTGGGGTTCAAATTTTGACTTTGGGCTCTCATACCCCACATGTTTGATGGCTATGCTAAAAAATTTTTAAAAGGTGGGAAAAAGGATAAATTCCAGAATGAACTGTTATGATAATTACCTAAATGCATCCTAATTGCATTATTATAAAATAAATACCCAAGAAAATCTTATGTATTACTTACATGACAATGATATTAGCTGTGCTTGAATGTTCTTTTAATAACTCATTTAACCTGATCTGCCGGTATGTCTGAAACGAAGCAGGACAAAGTCATTCCTAGACCATCTGAAAATCTAGTATGGTTTATAAAACTATAAGTAGACAAAGAGAAACCAATTTTGGTGTAACAAAAATTTGTTCTCTAATTTTAAAAAAATTAATTTTTTACACTGTCCATGTATAAATGCAACATAAAGTAGATTTAATTCACAGAACTGGTCCCCCCATAACAAATTGCAGTTCTTGATACTTATTTATGTGTTAAGTATTTAAAAAATCACATGGAAGATTAATGAAAAGGAACCAGAAGAGAAAGAATACCTTGGTCTTATAAAGTTCAAGTTCATTATCTGTTATTCGCCATGGTTCATCTTCTTTCATTTTATCTGCAATATCTTGTTCTTTATCATCTTCATGAAGTCTGTATGGCTCAATCATTTCATCAAAAGCTACAATACTTAAAAAAATGGAAAGGATACTGACGATTATCTTTATTTTGAATTACTTAACATTAAGATCTTAAATGCTAAGTTATAACTTGAAGAGTTAGTGTTTTCCATTGACTGTGCTCCCCTCTACACTCTTAACTACTCGGATCAGTATCTACCCCTGCTCCTATGACCACCCGCCTCGACCTAAGTACATTTTCACCACAGAAGCCAAAATGATCCCTTTGAGCAGTATGTCAAATCATGTCGCTCCTTTATTCAAAACACTCAAAGGCTTTCCCCATTCAAGTACCACTAAATAAAAGTAGTATAAGAAAAGGTACTAGAACATTTCAAAGAGAAGAAAGGGCAGATAGTAAACATTTAAGATGCAGAATAATGAATGTGGGCATAAACAATGGAAATTTAAAAAACCATGTGGAATTTCTGTGGAATCAATTATTTTCAGAAATTACTTATAAACAGTAGTAATTGAATTCTCTGAAAATTGAGGCTCTCTAGAACTTACTTCAACATCTGTTATAGGCATGCCAATTATCAGTGCTAGATTTAAAAAGCTGACTTCACATGTAACTAACAGAAGGCAAAACCCCCAGATAATTAAGTTGAATGATCTGTTATTGAAGTGTCTGGGTAGGTTATCTATAAAAGGATCAGAAATATATACAAAGTAACTTATTCAATAACTTACTTTTCTTTCTTTGGTTTAGTATTAATATCTCCTAGGACCATGATATCGGAGAAGTCTATCCGGAACTTGCTAAGTAAAGTAGCCATCCTAGAACAAAAATGAATAGCACTGAGACACATGAAAGCCATAAATACATATTTTAATTCTATTTAGGGTTGAATCCATATATCTAAAATGCATGATTTATAGGAAAATTCTATCAGGTGCTAAACAAAGTCCATCTAAATTAATTCACACTGTACATTTGCAAAACAGATTTCTAAATTCCCTGAGCAGAGACTTTTGTTATAGTCTTTTACTTTCTCTGAATCTCTCCTTAGTATCCAATAATGAATGGACAGAGAGTGACATTAACAATGAAATTTGAATGGCAACTAGTTTTTTTTTTTTAAATTAATTTTAGTCAAATTGTAGTTAAGTATATGGATTTCAGTAAAAACTTGTAAATAATTATTTGTTTAATTATTTTTGGATTAGTCTTCAGCCACGAAGAATGAATATCTCAAGGCCCAAACTGAAGCTATGACTGATGGTATAGATTAAGTTCACAGTCTTTTTTGAGGGGGTAGGGAAGACTTGGATAGGCATGGAATAAAAGCTCCAACAAACTTCTGATTTTTCAGTAAATAAACACTTTTTGGAGGCATAGTTAGCAATAAAATCTCGTGGCTAGAAAAGTTGAACATATAAACAGAAAAAGGAATGAACAAAACAGGATTTTATTTTTAATGAGTTTTCTAAATTGAGATACTAGAAAACAGACAAGCAACAGATTTAACTTTTAAATTATTTCTACTATTTCTTGCATAATTCACTGTTTGAAATGAATAAACATCTAGCTGAATTCTGGTATAAATCTACTAAGTCCTGCTATGTGTTACAGGGCTCACAAAACTCAAATCTAAGAATAAAATACAAGCCCCAGAATGTGATGAGTGGTATCATGATTCAGGAAGGAAATATAACAACTAGTGGGGAGTGGGGAGGGGGGTGATGGGAAAGTGTTATGAAGAAGGTGACAACTGTCTTGGGCTTTAAAGAATGTAGTATATTGACAGAAAAGGGAGGCAAGCAAGGAGTTTTTTACAGTAGAGAAATGAGAGTATGCAAAGGAGTAAAAGTCTGAAAGCACATGCATGTTTAGGGCAGGTAGAGAAATGTAAACTGAAGTATAAAGCATATTTGGGGGAACAGAAGATAATAGAAATTGAACAGGAGGACATGTAAAGGGCCTTGTCATGTTTTGGCATAGACTTTCTACGGTATGTTACAGAGATGTTAAAAGTATTTTTGGCAGAGGAATCATATTATCAAGCTCTGCTTTCTAAACATGAAATTAGAAGAAACGTGCACCATATATGCTGAAAAGGTCAGAGACTAGGCATAAGGTATTCAGAGAAGCACTGAAACCAGAACTAGAATTGTGACAATACAAACAGAAATAAGAGAATGAATGAAAATGGCATCCTGCATTTCTGTTGTCCAGAACTCTACAAAATGTATCCCATATATGAATATGTAATCTTTGTGTACTTTCTCCCCAAATTTAAAAAAAAGCTGCTTAACACTTTAATACCATAAGTATTTAATAAAGACTTTCTAAAATGTCAATATATTAAAAAATGTTATATATCGATAAAACTAAGTATAACTTAAACATAGACTAAATTAAAGAGAATGGGGTTTTATTTGTTTAACTAGAATTTTCAGCTTCAGTATAGAACAGAGCAACATGACTGACATTTTATGGATTGCCTAATTTTTATCTTATCGAATGTATATTGTATAGTAAAGTACCATTAATTAAATGCCCTTCAATTTAAAATAGACTTACGCTCTCCGGTCATGGTCTATTCTATTTATTTTTCCACCAATGAATACTCTGATCTTACAATCTTTCCACTTTTTCTTGGTCGTCAGAAGATAAGGTATCAATAAAGTCAAACCTGAATCATAAAAATATAACAAATCATTTACTTAATGCTAACTTCTCAATCAAGAACTTTTAATTTAGTCTCTAAAAACATGTTTACTACAACTCAATAGAAAACAGAATTTTTCTTTCTGGCCTTCCTTGATTTAGTCACGGTGCCATAAGGCAGGGCTGAACTAGGTGGGCGATCTAGTGGAGTCAGGACCCATGTGAGGAAGGGAGCGAAATGGGACAGTGGCCTGGCAGAGTTGGATTATTCACATACAGGAGTGGTGAGAAATGAGAATATTCATTGATGCTAATGAGAGCCAGTTTTCTCACTGAAATCAGAAACATAAAAAGAGAGAAGCTGGACTGAACTCTGCAGTGTTGGACTGGAACTGGTTTTCAATCTATATGCACATATACAAACATATATATGTGCATTTTCTAGATCTGCCCACTGAGAGGGCCTGGGGGCAGTGAAACCCTAGTAACAATGAGCATATCTTAATACCCTGATCTTTGTTTCTCAATACCACTCTCCATTAAAGGAATCAGGGCTCCTTGGATAATGAATGATTCGATAGCTGGTGTAAGTACAAAACCGAGCCTGGAACATCTTATTGTACCAGAAAATAAAGAATGATTGAGACATGACAGATGGACATAAAAGTTAGACAAAACAGGAAATCCAGGACAATTTGAATATCAAAACAAATCATGAGACTGACAAATCATACCCCACTGAATAGAATAGGAATCCATGAGTCCACTCAGAAATAATGAGAAAGCTCTTCCTTATAGTAAAATTCCAACTAATAAATGAGGAAGAAATGATAGAATTGGAAAGTCATCTTTTGGCAACCACTAACACACCACCACAACAATAATAAATTCAGGCAGAAATATCAATGGATGCCAAAGATGGTGGCAAAAGTTGTAGTAACAATGGTATATTTACATGGTCTCAAAGTAACACTCCATTCCCCGAATTATAATTATATAATTATAAAAGGGAGAAATAGTAACTCTTCAGTGTATAAACCTGGTGAAAACCACCTTACGCAAAAGTCAAAGGTAATTTTACCAATGATGAGACAAATCAACATCATGTGCCATCTGATGAGATATAGACAGAAGAGCATAGCATCACTTCTGTGATATTTCTACCCAAAATACATAACTTAAAATTAATTATGATGAAACATCAAATGACACTCCAAATTTTAAGTGACATTCTACAAAATGGTCTGTAATATTAAAAGAAAATGTTAAGGTCATGGAGCTCAAGGAAGGACCTATCAACTCCCAAAGTGAGAGACGATGAAGAGATATGACAACTAAGTGCAACACCTGTTTCTGAAATTAATCCCGTTGCTTTGAGAATGCTGGCAAAACTGGAATGGGGTCTACTGGTGAAGAAAGAGTATACTCCAATTCTTAGTACTATTCTCACAACTCCAATAAGTTTAAAACTGTTAAAGAAAATACATTAACAGCCTTACCTCCATCATCAAAAAGCCACCAGACATCAATAGTATTCTTTCCTTGCTTTTTCTGAAACTGTGTACTAGCTTCAAGAAGCTTTTGGTCAGCTACATTTAAAGGCACAGCAGGGCCTTTGGATTCTAAAGGATTAAGCAGAAAAATAAGATGTAAGAAAACTAAATATTAAAGTCCCTTGTGCTGAATTCCTACAGTTTCCTTTAATATACTTAAATGTTTATAATGTAGATAGTTGTATATGGCATCCATCATAAGCTTTCAATTGTTTATGATTGAAACATACTTTTAAAAAGATTACAGATAAATACATCTTTACAACAGCTAAACTCATCCAAATTATCCTGCCTTACTTCCAATATTTTGAAGCATTCTGAATGAAAGAGAATCATAAGTACCAATCAAGAAAATTATAATTGACTACTGGATTTTGATTTCTGAAAGGCCGTTTTGGGTTAACTGGACAAATTAAATTTATGCCTATTCTACGAATATCTTTTGTAATCTAGTTTCTCAATAATATAAAGCTCAAAAAAATTTTTTAAATAAAATGTTGTTATCTGTAATATGATAGACAGAAGGAAGTGGAAGACATACCAATGCATTCTTACAATTATCACAATGAAACCTCTAAGGAAAAACACCCTCATCTTGACCTAAGTTCTGTCCTCTCAATATAGAACACCCAATTCTAAAGCTATATAACCACCACATCTTTCTCTGAATCATAGAAAGATGGTGAGAACTCCCTGGAAGGACACCTGTATGCTACAAGTCTATATCAAGACAGCTCCCTTTTATATTCTCTAGAATTAGGGGGGCGGGGCGGGGGGTGGGACGGGGAGAGAATCAGCACAGCTCTGTGAGCAAGCGAATGACTATTATGAAACTCCTACATCAAATTTTAATAAGCAGAAATCCACAGGAGGAAATCTGATCACTTTTACAGAATGTCTATCATTCACTTTTCATGCTGCCATGATGTATGCAAACATGACAAATGATTTTGCATGATGAAATATTATGGCTACCAAACCACACTGCTCCATAACTCTCACCTCTATCTCCTTCTCATAAAATTCATGTATGTTGACATGACTGTATCTCCCAAACGCAGCAGGACTGTGAGAAATATTGTAATTTTTGAAATGAAAAATATATTAGTATCAAAATTAAGGACTTGGCTGGGTACAACTGATGGTAAAGAATGTAAGCGACACTGTAAATAAACCTATTTCAGTGTCTCTAATTATCATCTAAACCATGCAGTTTAAAGTAAAAAATTAATACTGACTTTCAGGGTGTGAATATTTCAAAAATGCTATGATAACATAAAATAATTTGTCTTTGATGTATATCACCTTTTCCTGGAATGATTTAACTCTTTAGTTGGACTAATGATAATTTTTCTAATCTGCATTTAATAAATAAGTGTAACATCACCTCACCATGAAAATAAAAACTAAGGTAAAAAAAGAAAATAATAAGGTCGGATTTAAAGAGTTAACAGTATGAAAAAAAGGATTAAAATAAAATGATGAAAAATGCCTGCCTTTTTTCAACAGTGGTTGAGTTGGAGTCTTGCCATCCTCTTCCTCATCTAGATTATGTTTAAAAAACAAAATATAAGTTAATTGCCTTTATATTATTAAATAATTAAAATATAATGTAAACGGCACATTTATAAACAAAACAACGACATGAAAAAACAGTCTGTGAATGATCATCAAGACTGAAGATAGATGTTTTCTAGAGAGGGTGTAGGATTTTAAAAAGCAAATATATTTTAGACCCCTCCAACTGAGCTACTGATCAACATTCATCCCCAAATTTTATTCCTGTACAACTGACCAAAACTTCAGTGCAATTTTAAAACTTTTTTTATATTTGAAGTCAGTTGAAAAGATGTTGAATTATGGCTTATAGAGTAGAAATATGACATGAAAAAACTGACATTGCAGGTAATATGCAAATTTTAAACATGCCACTGCATCACTGTGCAAATGACTGAAAAGTAACTTTAGAAACATTTAATGGATATTTGGTATTTTTAAAAATTAATCACCACTTGCAATATTAAGAAATTTGACTAGACAGAGCCTTTTTGGTTTATATAAAATGCCAGGTTATACAGGAGTGATTTTTTTCAAATATGTAAATCTATATATGTGTATATGCATATATGTATGGATATACTGGTCCATTTACATTTAAATATCTATAAATATTTTCCTGGGGTTAACAGTTTTCCTAACCTCAGTTTTTTTCTTAATATAAGCTTATATGATATTTTGCTTAAGGCATATAAAACTCCCAACTTGGACAGGAAAGGGTATACTGCAGTGGGCTCCAGAGTCAGACTTCCAGCGTTCCAATATTACCACTAACTCTTTTTCTGGCTGTGTGACTAACGACTCACTTTCCTCGGTTATAAAAAGGATGAACAATACCTACCTCTTAAGATTGTTATATTGCAAGTATTAATGCACTTAGTTCAGTGCTTAACACAAAGTATTCAAAGGGTGCTCTTTCTGTTCCCTTGTATATAACTGTATGCCTTAATAATCAAGACAGATATACCAAATATCTATGACTATATAACTACACCAGAATATTTGTAATTCCTAAGACTTTTAAAATTGTCTAAACTTTTCTACAGTTTCTATGCTAATTTTGAAAATAATTGGCTAAATAGAAAATAAACACAAAATAAAATTACTGCTGCTTTTAAATGCTAATTTCTTATGCCTGTTACGGGACAAGAAACATTTTGATTATTACAGTTAATTTTTTAGTATTAAATACTATTGTTCCTAAAAGTTTGATATTATCTGTCTTTGATAATAAAAACATTTAGAAATATAACTATGGACATTTTGTATTCATTTCAAAGCTCAGAAAAGTTGAGGAAATATAGACACTTAAAATGATTTAAACTAAGTTGAAAGTATTTACATTTTATAACAAAAAGATAAATAGAAATGTACTGACCCAGTTTTCTACTTTATAAAAATAATGACATTATGAGATTGTGACACACATTAGTGAGCTAATGTATGGATAACATCTACAATGTAGGAGGCACAAAGTAGATGCTTGGTAAATATTACTTCTCTTCCCCTCCCCCATCATAGTTTTATCTGTTAACTCCTAACAGATTTTATAAAGAAAATATTTGTTTTAGGCGAGAAAAAAAGACAAGAATAAAAGTAAGAGGAAATGAAAGAATGTATACCATAAACTAAAAATAAATGCAGGAACATAGGAAGAGTTATCAGAATTAGTTTATAGAGTTTTGACACGAAACAAAAAAAAATTATAATTAAGCCAGCAAAGAACTGAAAGGGAAAATGGGTCTCAACTAAGTTCTCAACTACCATTACTCTAGGCGAACAAGGTAAATAAATAAAGGAGGAAAGAAATAAAAAGAAACATTACTGGTTCTAAATAATATATAAGAGATCAATTTTTACAGAGACAGGATTTGTCCAAGGTTATCAATTTCAGAAAAAGAATTGTAATTATTCACAGGAGTCAAAAGTATGATATGGTTTGATGATTCACAGTGCAGATTTTTTCTTATTGCGTCAGCTGGGAATAGGACAGATAGATGGAGATACTAGACTGAACAGAGGTAGGAGAGTGAGGGCGGGAGAGTAAGATTTGGAAGTCATCCCTCTTTCCTTTTTATAAATGTGACATATAGATTTGTGGATGAATTTATCTGAAAGTCTCATAAGATCTGGACACCTTTTTCTGGCTTGAAGCACATGAGCCACCAGGGGTATTATGTTTGTAATTATGGCCTAATAGTTCAGCAATCAAATACAAGGAGCTTGTTTCTTCAGAGAGACTAAATTGGGAAATAAAATTGCACTTGATTTTTTCTTACATTGTTTTACCTAAACAACTTCAGACTCAGCAAATGTAAAAAATTTCTGAATATCTCAGCACATAAACAAAACCCCTGGTATTTAAATATCTTGACTTCAACCAAAAAATTATGTAAATTAATTATGTAAACTTCATTCCTTTCAAAGTTATCATATGCTATACGCACACAAACATCGCTCTAAAATTATCATGTTTCTTTCCAAGTTCAGATTTAACCTAAGCTTCAAATTAAAATGTTTTATTTAAAGCAAATATACGTTAAAAACATACACGAGCACATAATTAATTGGTGTGGTTTCTGTTCTATGACCCAGTTAAATAAGTAATCATTTTGCGCCAGTTTTGAAAGCTATAAATTTTACCTGAGCTATTAAAAATGAAAAGTCAAGTTTGAGAACAGGTTACTTTATTAGCTGTGTTATGTAATAAAAGCCATTTCTCTTCAAATTAAAACATTACCTCAATAAAATTTGTTTGAATAAAATTACCTTTATGGGTAACAGTTTTTTCACCAGATGGTTTGGAAGTATCTAAATCCGATTTCTTACTATATTCTATACTTAGTACCACATCCTTGACACCAGGAGATTTCTCTTGTGATGACAATAATTCTTCTGTAGATGTGAAAATATTCAAATATTATCTAAATCTTATTTTAATCATTAAAGAAAGCATCATGGCATAATATCAATTAAATGATAATTTTAAGCAAAGTTTATTATGAAATAAGTTTACAATAAATGATTTCTTATATAGACAAATGTGACAATCTGTTCATTTCAATATCTTGAGCCACAGCTAAGTGTGACATTTGAATTAGGTGCTGGGCAATCAGTAATGAGTGAGATTCGTGGAACACAAGAACGTGGTAGGCAAGGAATAATGTATGATACGTGAATCAACTCTATTCTCAAAGTCATTTACACATATAAAAAATGTAAAATGTGAAAATTTTTCAAATACATGTAAGATGACAGACAACACTGAAGGCTTGGGAGCAAAAAGTAAAGGAATTAAGTACAAATTGGCAGTTATAAAATAGTCACGGAAATGTAAAGTACAGCATTGGGAATATAGTCAATGATATTGTAATTATTATGTATGGTATCAGGGGTGTACTAACTTATCAGGGGGATTACTTCATATATAAGTGATATAAATGTCTAATCACTATGCTGCAGACCTGAAACTAATATAACATTGAATGTCAACTGTAATTGAAAAAATTTTTGAAATTCTTTAAAAAAAAAAAAACCTATGTGAGCCTAGATGCCAACAGTATGCGAAAAGGTTCACAGGCTGTATTTTCTTTTCAATCTTCGCAATGACCCTATGAAGTAATTATATTTTTAACAGATGAGGAAACTGAGGGTTGGAAGTCAGCAAATTTGCCTAGCCTCAAACTACGAAGAGAAAAAGCTGGGATTTTTAACGCAGCTCTGACTCCAAAGCCTGTACTCTTAATCCCTGTCTAAACCAAACCCCTGTCTCCAAATCCTAATGATGAATAACAAGGATTTCAAAACAATTTTCATAATGATTATAAACACATGAAAATATTTTCTCCAAGTTCCAATCACATTCAAATCTCAGTATATTATAGAACTACATAATTTATTAGCCAAATGGATATTTTTGAGTGAAAGGGAACACTACTAATAATTACACAGAGTTAAAAGGAACCCTAAACCTAAATCGCTGTTAGAGCAAGAGAGAATTAAAATAGTATTTTGTAAGGCCTACTCCAGAGTAAGAAAACGCATTTTCAGCAAGCCATACTTTTGTGTTACACGGATAAAGACCTTAAAGCACTCCTTTCAGAACTGCATAATACCCTTAAAATGGTGGGGGAGTGGGAGGATTAAAACAGTTTAAGTATATAAACAAGTGACAAAAGTTCATTATCTGCCTCAGCTATTTAGGCTTAGCTAATTTTGATCATTTGGTGAATTAATTGATAAAGGTAAAATGCATGCAAAATTTCTTAAGCTTATAATATTTTTAAATATTTTTATTTTTGAATTATAGTAGACTTACTCTGCCATCTTGACTGGAACAAGCTTTTATAATTTTTAAATTACCAGGAAATCATTAGAGGGTATGAAATTTCCCATAGTTTATTTATAAAGTTTGCAAAAGTAGTAGGTATACTTTAACTGGTTTTAATCTTTACTTTTAAAAAATTGGTTTTTTAAGTACTTTGAAAATTATATAGTTGGAGAAGAGATTAGTGGGTATTGGGTTAATGATGGGGGATAAGGGAAGAGTATAGTGAAGGCTAAAAAGGGGTAGCATAAGAGAGATCTCTGTAGTGATGGAACAGTTCCGTATCTTGACTATGGTGCTGATTACATGAATCAATATATATGATAAATGGCATGTGCATTCATGCACGCAGAAGGGTACCTAAAACTAGTGAAATATGAATAGGTATATAAATTGTCCCAATGTCAATTTCCTGATTTTGATATAGCTATAGATATGCAAGATATTATAACTGGAGGAAACCGAATAAAGGGTAAACAGGATCTCACTGTACTATTTTTGCAACTTCTTGTGAATCTATAATTATAAAATAAAAAGTCAAAATAAAAGTAAAAAAAATGACTTACAGGATCTTTTCTGGAGACCAAGTAAATGATCTTACAAATTTAATTTTTCATTATTAATATGCTTCTATATACAAAGCATGACTTTCATAAACAAGAAAATATCTAATGATTTAGCACACATTTAAAATTTTTCTGGTATTTTATTTATCATGTCTTTTCACAAAGTTGGTCAATCTACAATCATATTTCATGTTTATTTCACTTAAAACTTATTTAAATTGAATTTTCTTCTCTCCATTAATGATCACTACCCATTATTTAGGTTGGTACAAAGAAAAAACACAAACTTTGCTGGAGCCAAACAGATTTGATCTTAAACTGACGTACAATAAGTACATAACACATAATAAATGATAAATATTAAAATTATTGAAGAACTGGTAAGAATTATATATTTTTCTAACAAAGTAATTAATTTATATTTTTAAAATAAAAAACTTATTTCAACCAAAATTTACCTTGTCCTTGAAGATGAGATATATCCAGACCCTCTTTTAGGCGGATAACCACTACTCCATATTGTATGTCAAAGGCATCACTAAAATAGGGAGGAAAAAAAAAAATCACAAAAATTGGCCTCTTCTTCTGGAAAATAAAGGCAATAGTAGATATGATCTTCAAAATTACTTTCAACCTGAAATATCTGATTCTTTAATATGCTTTAAAAATTCCAATGCGATCCATATACTGTTAGTTTCAAATCCTACACCATTCCCTTTCCCTGTTTCTATAATACCTCTAAACTTACATGTAGATCTTTATAGTAATGATGTTCTACCTACAGCAGCTGTTTAAAGCAGTAATTGTATTTTTATCTTATCAGAAACAAATTATGGAAAAACAACTTTCAGGAATTCTACCATACTTATTTTAAACTTATACCCTTAAAACCAAGAGAAATACTTAAAGACAAAAAAGATAGATTTTACTGAGAATGAAAGCAGATTTTAGAGTATGATCGTTTCTGAAAGGAGAAAGTATATTTTTAAGTTATTTACAATTTTTTACAAAACTTAAAAAATAGTCCTAAGATTTTGTATGCATTTGCAAACATGTGTTCATATGTCCTTTTAATTTTTTAAACAAAAATGGAAGCATCTCATATATATGTTAAAACCTCAAGGATAACTAAAAAACTAGATTTAAATTCTGGAAACTTTGTTAAGACCATAAATTCTGTACATCTAAGTTCTTCTCAAATCTACTGAAAGAATTAGAAACTGCAAAACTTCAGGTTTTTCCCCAATGTGGCAACTAGTTTAAGGTAGGATAAAATCATGCTTACAAAAAGGTAACAAGCCCAAAGCCAAGAGCAGTCAAAGCAATATGATGGACCAGGAAAACTTTAATTTTACTAGAAGCATTTAAAAATTACTTGGGAAATTTTATTGATTATATACTTTACTGATTAGAAATTTAAAAAAATAAAAATAAAAGTAAAGTATGAAATCTAGTTACTTCCTCAAAGATGTTTCAAGGCAGCTATGAAAACAAAACTATCATATCTGATATAGGCAAATAATTATGTCCTTTCAAATACAGATACAACAGGAGTTCCAGTAAAGGAAATAAATAATAACACGAACAGAGTAAAATCAGAAAGACAAAGTTACAAAAGAATAAAAAGAACGCACGAGACAAACCATAAAAGGAAAGTTAAAGTGATGTAAATCAAAACTAAGCTGTCTGATAAAGATCATTGGAAATACCACTGAAAGTGAATAGTATACTCAGAACTTATACTTCAAGGGGGTAGAAAAGCAAAACATATAAGTATACCTTTTTTAAAAAAATGTGAATAACTTAATGGATGAACCAAATGATTAACTGCAAAATTAATTTGAGAGGGGCACAACGTAACCTCTGAGGTTGATATCAGTAAAGCCTTACTCAGCAGGTATTATTATAATGACATAACTTAACAGGTGATGGGTCTGACAACATATGGGAATTCTGCTCAGCAACAGCTGTAGGGATGAGAAAAAGCTTCCTAACTTAAATGGGAAGCCAGAGAGAGAGAGAGAGAGAGAGAGAGTGTGTGTGTGTGTGTGTGTTCACATGTATAAAGAACAGTCAAAATTTTTAATTGATCATCAACTTAAAATCCAGATAACCCACGTGATTATTTTCATTATTATGTTTCTATTAGAAGAGATTATATGAGAAACAGGCTTCAAAAGTCAGTATAAACTTTCAAAATTAAAATTTTCTGAACCACATTACTGAATTATAAGGGTACTTACTGGAATAAGTTTATATACATATCCACTTCCCTCATATCTGCTTGCAACCAGTCTTTCTTAAATCCAAGGACAAGTGTGTTTGGTTTCATACGCCCAAGACCAGCAGCCTAAAACACAGGAAAAATACAACTGTAAAGATATACTATTCAACAAAATGTTTTTTAAATGATACTCCAAAATGGACACTCCAAATGGACAATGTCTAAACATTTTAAAACTATGCACCTTTACTGCCCAAACTTCTTCAGAATCCAGTACACTCACATTTATAAATTATATATACTACATTAATCATATATTACTTATGATTAAACATATACAAAAATAAAAGATAAAATGAAACACGAAAGGTTTTAAATGTACATTTTAATACTTTAATGACATCAAAATTTTCATATTTTTAGTAAAAGATGATGGAATATACTTAATCTTTCAAAAAAATTATAATTATACAGTGGTATTCTCAGTTATATATTTTGATAACAGCCATTAAAACCCAGAAGCAAAAGTCCAAATGGAAGACATGCCTCGTTGGTTATAGTTCTGAATCACTTCAACACTAAATTTTGAATTCTTTCTACCAATTATGGAAAAGTTTCTGTTGAAATTTGGCTAATTTCCTTTCTGAATTGTCCTGTCAATCAGTTTTTCTTGCAACCTCATGAAGAGTTGCAATTCAATATGCTTAGCAAATACGCCCAAAAGCCAATGAATCACTTCTTTTATAAGATTTTAAAACACTTTAAATTCTATTCCCAAACTTGTGTACACATGTAAGTTTTTTTGTGTGTCATAAAAGAAAACATTTTGCCATTTTAACCATTTTTAAATGTGCAATTCATTGGCATTCATTACTCACGATGTACTGTCAACCCTACTACCTATTTCTAAAACTTTCTCATCACTCCAAACAGAAATTCTGTAACCATCAAGTAATCACTACCCATGCTCACCTCCCTCCAGGCCCTGGTAACATCAAATCAAGTTCTATCTCTATGAACTTCCTTATCCTAGATATTTTCTTTAAGTGGAAATATCAGTGTATGTATAGTACCTGGACTGGACCACTACCAGCATCATTACATGGAAACTTGTTAGAAACGCAGATTCTTGAGCCTCAACCCAGACCCACTGAATCATTCTAGAGGTGGGGCCCAGCAGTCTGTGTTTAAACAAGTCTACCAGGTGATTCTGATGCACAATGAAGTTTAAGAACCACTGACTTAAGGAAACATTTTCTTTCGTAACATTTATTAAATACATAAAGGAGTTATCAAAATGTTCCTATAAATTGTACAAAAGCAAATAAGATTTACCCGCTAGCAACAACCTCTACTTGAAATATTTAAATATTTCACATGTAAAAGTGAATAAAGAATAAAGTAAAAAATAATCATGTATCTACCACTTAGCTTAAGAAAATAAACATAAAAACTCTCTTTGTAGTTTTGGATTCCACTATTTAGGCACACATATGTATATATTTTAAATTTACATATTTAAAAAATTTTTAATATCTTCATGTTGCTTATATTCTTTTCTTAACTTACTATTTTTCTTTAACACTTTTTGATGTTTATCCCCATTGATATGGACGGCTCCATTCACCACTACACAGAATTCTACTGCATGATTATACCACAATTTTCAATTCTGTGATTGATTGAAGTTTCCCCCATTTCTTTTTCACTATGGCCAATGAAGTAGGTATGAAGTTTCAGGCAGCCTTTCCACATGTGTAAAAGTTTCTCTATGGTATGTGGAATGTCCTAGGATATTCAAATTTGCAGGACATTGCCAGGTTGCTGTCCAATCTACATTACCAGGCAGTTCAAAGATTTCTAATTGCTCTATGCCATTTTTAACACTTGGTATTGGCAGGCTTAATTTTGGTCAACTTGATAGGTTTGGAATAAAACTATACTGTGGCTTTAATCTTTACTTCTGTCATTTAGGTTTCTACTTCTCGTTTCTTTCCCTCCTCACACCCCTTATTGATTTTTAGTATTTTCTTTCTATATTCTGAACCATATTCTTTTGCTGGTAATGCTATTTTCTTTTGTTCTGTGGCTTCCTTTTTCATTTTCATGTTTTCTTTAGAAGCACAAAGTGTTAAATTTTACCTAAAAAATAAGTGATCTCTTCTTCATAGTTCGATTTTTTTGTCTCATTAAAAAAAAAATACTTTTCTAGTCCACGGTCATGAAATTATTCTATATTTTCTTCTAAAGTTTTAAAAAATTTACCTTTCACATTTAGGTGTTTAATCCAACTGGAAGCAGTTTTTGTGTAGTCTTTGTCAGGATCTGCTATATTATTTTTTTCATGTGGATAACTAATCATCCCAGCATCTTTCAATGCTACTACCTCTGTTCTATGTTAAATATCCTATAAAAGTGGCTCTATTTCTTCTCTCTGTTTTGTTCTATTAATGATCTATTACTAATGTAATATCACAATGTCATAATACTATAGTTTTATGATAAGGCTTTATGATTAGGTTTTATATCTGGCAAAACAACCCACTCTCACTTATTATTTTCCTGAGGATTGCCTAGAATATTCTTAACCCTGTTTGTCAAGTTTTAAGAAACACAAAACAAAGAGGGCTCAGATGACATCACTCAGAGCCTCCCACCTCTATTTTAACAAAGTAGGTCCACAATTAACACAGAGAATGGGCTTTTTTTGAAGAAAGCAGTTCCTATAAAAATCTGTTGGCAAACACTGTATCAACCTATATTTTTTTTTCTTCCCACAACCTTTAAGGCTGAGGAAACTGAGTTTCAGAGAAGCTAATTAACTTTCTCAGTCCAAAATCCAAAATATGGAAGTGGCAGTGCTAGCATTTAAACCTAGGACTGATCCCAAATCACACATTCTGGCTACTATGTCGTACACAAAACTGAAAGAGAAGTCTAAGTTTAGAACAAGTAAATACACAGTGAGAAACACAATAAATAACTAGAATTAAAAAAAACTAAATAAGGACTGCCATTACTTAACACTCCTCAAAAAAAAAAAAAAAATTAGTGCAGTGTAACAGGAAGTTGAATGGGAAACAGAAAAGAGAAGCAGGCTAATTTATAAAAAGGTTCTTCATTGTTAGCCAACAGTACATTATTTCTATAGTTCCTTTAACTCTCAAATTATACAAACATTAGCAGTCCACTTTAATAAAGATATTTAAAAAGATTTACTATTTGTATTATGAAGAATGAAACCTAGAATAAAAAAGTTTTTAAAAGCTTACGAAAAAGTAAAATGTTGTCATTTGAAAGGTATAACAAATTCACCTGCATCAAATACTGTGCACCTTCTCTCAAGTCATCTGCATGTACTGGAGCATAAAAAGCTTTCATTTTGTTTTTAATAAGCCATCGCTGATATTTAGCTTGATCAATGGACATCTCTTTCATGGCTTGTCTTCGAGGGCCCTGTAAGGTAAAAATATTAATAATATCTTTAATTAAAAAGTAATCTAGTCCACATCTATAAAAATCTTCCTAGTATATTGGCTTAAACAAGGTGCCTAAACATTGAGAGTTGAGGAGAGAAGCATAACAATAGCATTTCATTTTCACTTTCATGAGTGAATTCTTTGCAAGTCATAAGATTATGAAAAGATAGAGCCGATATAATAGTGAAGGGACAGAGGATGCTGGTAGAAGGCAGAGGAAGAAACAGACTGAAAAATAAGTTTTTGGCACTAAGTAAATGAGAGGAAGTAGAAATTATTGAAAATAGAGAAGAGACTATGCAGAGAAAAATAAGAACTTTCTGTTTTTCTGCAGAAGGTTTCTCAGCTTGTTTTGTTTTTCCCAAATGTGTTATCAATTTTCAGTAACCTAGAAATATCACTGAAAATCAAAGTGAGCTATATAATATAAATATATTTTTTCTTCATATTTCTGTTAAATGATGAAATACAGGAAGGAAATGACTTTTTTAACTTGCAATTCTATTTGATCCTTGCAAGCAATATGTAAAATGTGTTACATATGAATGTATAAGGCAAAAATCTAAAAATAAGTTTGAGTACATCCTAATTACACATGAATATGTAAAAGAAAAATACAATTTATCTTTCCTAGTAGGAAAATTGCCCCGTTTGTAATTTCTTGTGCACAAGAACCCAACTTGAAGACAAATTAGAAAACTCCACAGATTCCAAGTGGGATCAGATTCTTACTAAGTCCTCCTACCATCCTATGCATGCACGCATGTGCGCACGCACACACACGCACACTTCTTTGACTTTGCCACTATTCAAGCAGAAGAGCAACTCTAGCAGAAGCTGGGATGTGGAGCATAAAACGCATTTCTAGAACCAAAACAAGATGAACATGAGAGATTTGGGAGAAAAGCTAAACTGACAAATAAATCCTCCAATTTTTTATTTAGAATAGGTGATTCATCATCTAGTGACTGTTTTCAATTGCCAAGATGCCAGAAAACTACTTTTGGACAAAAGTTTAACACTATTTTTAATAATTTGCTCATGATTAAAACAGAAATGAATGGATAATTAAAAGTATTTGAATTTGAAAATTCAGCATTCACTGTGCTCTTCTTACATACCCAATACTAGATATTTACCACTATTTTTTACCTCCTCCAACCTCTTTTTTTTTTTTTTGTTAAGTAAATGTTCCTAGTGTTTTCAGGACTTTATGAAAAATATCAGTAAGGAAAAACACATACTGAATTTAGGCTCCTTAGTTATCAAGAAGTTATTTTGCTTAGTCAAATCATTCTATAAGGGCCATATAGTTGTCTAAAATCTACTCATAGTAATTAAGAAAAATAATTAAGGTTTCAAATTCTAATATCTTTTTAGAAATAAGGTTTTAGCAGCAAAAATATTTTGAAAAAAATATTTTTTGAAAAAAATATATTTTGAAAAAAATAACTACCTTTAAAAAAACCCAAACAAACCCAACAGATGTTTATTTTGTCAAATTATTTCAGCTCTAGAAAGCCCCCCACATTATAAATTATATTTACAGAGTGAAAAATGTTTTAACATAGAAAACAAAACACTTACCATATGTACATGACCACAGATCATCAAGCCAACATTTTTTGTAAAATCATGAACAAGATGAAGTAAAGCTGGACGTGAGTTTGGAGCACCTGTCATAACAAGACACTGCGGCCTAATTTATGATTAAAAAGAAAAACAAAATTAGAGTTTTGGTTTTTGGTAACATGAACATGATTTTAAATTGTTTCTCTAAGAATACATTATTACCCTAGAATCTCATTTATGTAATTGTCCTCAAGACACAGGCCGTAAAATTCTGATAAAAGATGACTTTTAACCAGGGTTTCTTGATACACATGAAATGCAGAAACAGAAGGTTGTTTAACAAACATTACACTAAATGTCCTTCTAAAATAAAGAGATTGTACATCAAGATTCTGGTAGGTATTACAGAAAAAAATGACCATGCTAATTAAAAATTATCTAAAAACTTCATTGTCTAAAGGTAATAAATATTTCATTTCTTTCACAGAGTTTACAAAACTTCCTGAGAGTATGGCATTGCCTTCATGTACAAAAACAGGTCACTGTCCTTCTTAGCTTGATGTAATCATAATTACTTCTACTTTGTACTCCTAGCCCTCTCTATTCTAGCTTAATTTTATTAACTGTCATCATGAGTAAAAACCACCTATGATGAAGAAAAGGCTTCTATTTGAGCTGAAAGTTTTAATTCTAATTAATTATGATGAGAGCCAAAATTGAATTAAAATGTCTTTGCAAACACAAAACAGTGACATGACTTTCATGTTAATTTTCCTTGACTAGAAATGGAAATCAATCCTGTTTGATGACAAAATGTTCAGGTATCCATTTTATAAATTCAAACAGATTAGCAACTGTTCTTTAAAACAAGAATTTATATAATTAAAATAACAAAAAGAGAATAGTCTAAAAATTCTGCCTTAACCACTAAATTAATTGTTAGAGTAGTCCCTAATTACAGTCATAAAGTAAGCATGAAAACCTGAATAAAGACTGAAAAATATACTAATATTCAGAATTTTAGCAAGCTATCTGAAAAACCTATTCTGTCTGGGTGAACTGCTGTGGAACAATCAAACATGAATCACCCTCTGTGGCCCAGACTGCTAATATAGTCCAGTCTCCCTGTCTGAGCTTTAGCGGGTTACATGGCTCCCCAGCTAAAGATTACATTTCCTAGCCTCCCTAGCAGTTAAAATGGCCCTGTGACTGATTTACAGCACAGATGGTATTCCTATTTCCAGGTCATGTCCTTTAAAAAGGAAGCTGGCCACCCTCCATACTTTCCCTTTCCTATAAGCTAGACCATGGGTGTTATAATGACTTTGACCACATGGACAAAAACACCTCCTAGGGAATGGCAGACTGAGAAAATACAAGGAATGTGAGACCTGAATGACCAACTGCAGCAAATCTGCCTCCCTGCCATGAACTATCCATCCACCTCTGGAATATCACATAACACCAATGTACATCTTGTTTGGACACTGTATTTTTTCAGCTTTTTGCTATGGTGACTTAACCTATGACCTACTGTGGGAAATTAATTTGTAGTCCCTATCTTTACTAAATAGTAAACATAGCACAACATATATTTGATATATTTTTATCATAACAAAAACAGTACAGTGCAAAATATATTAGGAATGACTGAGTAACAATGAGAGTATGAACATCTGCCTTCATTTTAACTCCTTCTTCAAAAACATCCATGATGCAATGGAATCTTTTAAGGCACAAAACCACAAAAATATGGCAAACAGGAGATAATGCAATAGCACTGAAATAATGAAAGCTAGAAAACAGATGGAAGAATAATAAAGAATTTTACAAATCAGTAAAAGGCTAAATCTTAAATGACCATTAGAGATAGTTGTGAAACTACCTGATTTTACACCTTAAAAAAAAAAAAAAAATCACCAAAATCCCTAGGAGTTGGAGGCAGTAGATGTCTCTGGAAGCAGCAGGGGCAATGTGTTAAAGAAACTAAAATAAGGACCGACTTAAAGTTTGCATATAAGCAACGAGATAAACCCAAATTATTTCCGTCACCATGATGAGCAGCTGTCTCTGTCCCTCTCCAACTCTGTTAGGCCAAGGCTTACTTGCTACAGAGGGCCTCTGGTCTGGGGTACACCAGAAACAGCTGAGGGCAGAAATAGCTACTTTAAATTGGGAAATCAGAACAGTTATACTCTGTACCGTGAGATCTCTGGAGATCTCTAAGCTCCTTTCCCATTTGTCTCTCAAACTATAGTAGCCAGGAATTTATCAACAAGCAGAAGATTAAAAGAGTCTTTTCTGGGAAATCTAGTCAAATCAAAAAAAGAGAGCCTTTAAGATGACTTAACTTTCTCAAAGAACCAGCAAAGCCACATTAATCTACATTAAGGGCTTCACAGACAAGCCCCACCCACCAGCGCAGAGCTTCCCTGGCGAAGGATCACAGATAACCTAAGACAAGGCTAAATACAAGAACCTGAATTAAAGAAACAGGAAACAGTGAGAAAGACACTTCAAGGAAATAGAAACTACAAAGTGAAGGAAACAAAATCTTTCAGCAAGTTGGGTGAAGGCTGAGATAGTGGTAAAGTTAAATAAGAAAAAAAATTTTTATTGGATCCAGAGAAAACAAAAAAGCTGTACAGGAAAAAGCAATCATAATTTACCACATGGCTTAGTTCTGAATCATGTTTGAAAAGTCATAAAAATATAAATACCAAGTATGATCTAAACAAAATGATGGTGTAAAAATATTCTAGGAGGATGAGATAAAGGGAAGGGTGCACGTGTGTGGTGAGTGCATGTGGATACAAGACATCAACAGATAATGCCTAAAATTAAAAATTAAAAAGTCCAATAAGATAGGCAAGTTGAGAATATGAAGTAGATACTGAACAAAACAGCTAAGAGGTGAAAGTGGCTGCCTGTGGTATGACAGAAATAGGAATATGAGAAGTGGGGCACATACTGATTTTCATGACAAACCTGTTTTTCTTCTTTAAAGTATGTTCATGTATAATTCTGATGAAAATTTTGAAAGCCATACACAAAGCAATATACAGATGATGTATTATAGAACTGTACACTTGAAACCTATATATTAACCAATGTCATCCAAATAAATTTAATAAAATAAAAAAATAAAAGGTAATAATACTGCACCCAGAAAAAAAAGCCATATTGGAATAAAATCTATTTTTATTTATTTATTAAAAACATATTTTAAAAAATATTCTCATTACTATAATAAGCCAACGCAACAGGTGTTTGTTATTGACAAATTAACTTTGACTCTTGGATATACTCTTAGTTCTGGAATACAACTTTTTACGTAAAGGAATAATTTCTATTTTCTGCCATACTTGACATCAACAATCTAAAATGCACTGAAATTAAAGTTTTCCTCCCAGAGCTCTCATGCCTTTTTCTTTTTCTATTTTCTCTCTACTCCAAAGCTGAAGATCTCAAGGAACTTTTCATTTTAGAAAAAAAAGAGGAGGGAGATCCAAATGAGTAACGAGAAAAATACACACAGACTTTTCTTACTGGGAGAAATTTGGTACAGCAATTCTTTTCTGGTGCTTATTCGCTCTTAAATTAAGAAATAGTTTTTAAATTGATTACTGATTAAACTATTATAAGATAAAATATGAAATCATTTATTGAGAAAAATGGTAATAAAGAGTCTTTAAGGCATTGCTTTTTTATTATTAAGACTGGTTTCCAGTTAGCCAATGCTGAGAAAGAAGAGACTAACATGAAAATATTTAGTGCCTTAATAAAGTTATGGATTTCATACTTAGTAGTTATATAACTTCAGTGGTCACAAAGGGAAAAAATGGTTCACTTTATGATACCTGCCATTTAAAAGTCTTCAAATGAGAGACCTCTAAAACTTGCATAACATTTTTCTAAGGCAGAAGATAATTTATCTCTTTCTAAAATTTAGAACTAAGAAACCTCAACCTTGCTTTTGAATAAATTGCCCAAGTCCAACCAAACAAAAAATGCTCTATGCTTTTAGAGAACTTTTCAAGAAATATCAGCATATAAAAACGTTACTGAACGATAAGTGATTTTGTCACCCAAGACAAAATGTCTTTATATTACCTTACCGCTTACCTGAAGTTTTTCACATGGTCTTCCACTCCAGAAAGACGAATCGAATGCTGCAGTGCATTCAGGTAAGTCAGGGCTTGTGTAGACGATCCCCAGTTCACATCTGTGGGAGGACAGTGTTCATGCAGCATAACACCAGTATTAGCAACCAAGCATTAACTAATTTGAGACGCATGGAGAAGTAAACAATGCTTTCACATTTAAAGTCAATTGCTAAAATAAACTAACACAGTTGGAACTTTTAATAGTTCAAGTCCACAACATGACTTTAAGACAATGCTAATATGAACTATAATTGCATTTAAAGAAAAAGTACAATTTAGAAAGACTAAGATGACAGGGCTGCAGACATGCTGTGCATGCAATTCAAGAGTATTTCATAAATAAAGAAAACATTATTGTTTATATAGTCAAAAGTTTAAAGGGAAAGTGGCAGATCTCTAATTGTTAAGAAGTACTATTTACAGTACTTAACAGTTTTTTTGAACAAGCAAATTTTATTTCTTATTGAATAAACAGTCTGGATGCCAAATGATGATTTTAGACATTTGTTACTTTAGAGACTTAATAGGCACGTTAGAGAAATAATTGCTTCTAAGATGGTTAAAATAATACCTTCTTTGTTCATTTCATTTCTAAAGTCACCTTTCTATTACAAAACCTCATTGTGTCATATCATAATTACAAAATGTTTCCTCACTGTTTAAAACAAGTACATTGCAAGTACTCTTGTAATTTCTTCCTAATCTATTCTATTGGACCAAAATTTTTCAAACCTGTATCACTGGATCTTTCTTCTGTGTTACAGGTTATCATACTGAATATTGGACCAATCGTAATATAACTTAGCATCATCTTCTTATGTGATGATATACAAATACTTATCAATAAGACACATTCCAGATAATCTTTGACTATTTCCCAGTTAAAATACGTTTCTTCAATGTTTTTTGCTATATAGTAAGCTAGTAGGAAGATATTTTATCTTCTAGTATTTTCTGAATTCCATGGTATATATGACAGTAGGTACTAACACAATAGTAGTTAATATATATATATATGCTCATTAGGGTAATAGCTACTACAGTACTAACAAATCTAATTCTTTCCAAGAATAATTTTAAAATATATAGAGTACAATAGAATGTTAATTATGTGAATTTATTATTTTTCTACAAATAGGATTAGTTCAGTTTAATCTATAGGTAAGAATGAAATTCCATAGACTAAAAAGTCTTGTAGTAATTGTTTCATTAAAACTACATGTATTTGGAAATGAAATACTTTTTAAGTATCAAAAGATAATGCTTAGATATGAAAAGTAACAAAGAACTTCTAGATGTTTCTAGCTTGAAATACTAAATAGAAAAGATTACTGACCTGGTTTTTTGTAGGTAACATAAATATACAGCCCAAGGACTATCACATATGTTAGCAACGCAGCCCACCAGTTAATGACAAACATCACTATGCAACAAAGAATTGCTCCAATAAGTGATATCCACATGTTGTAGTATTTGAATGCAGGACGCCATCCTAACAATAACAAATAAAATAGATAAATAAAAGTCACTCACATGTCTCACCTGCTTTAGACAATGATACATACATATGCACAACTTTGTGGCTGCTATACGGAAAAGAGCTTTAAATATTAAGTATGTGGCTAATATATAACAGTAAAGTCATAGACCATCATTGATCATGATTTAATTTCGTAATTCTTGATGGCCAGGAAGAGAGCACATCGATTTACTTCCACATTATTCTATCTTACAAGTTTTGTATTCAATAAACTCTTTACCAAAAAGTATAAATCAACCTACCCTAGTGAATGCAAAAAACTAAAAAAAAATTTAATAGTTTTCAAACTGAGTCCTTGACAGTGTGGCTTTATTTTCTGATTTTTGGCATGAGACATATCCATCTTCTAATGAATACACAAAATAGTTCAAACAACATATTCTTGAGAATTGTTAAAAATTCATCTCTTACTAAAAAAAAAGACTTGATTATAGAAACATATATAAACAATAAAGTTTATATATTTTAACTAAACTTTTAATTTTGAGATAATTGCAAATTTGCACTAAGTTGTAAGAAATAATAGAGAGATTTTGGTTACCCTTTACCTATTTCTTCCAATAACACCTACCATACTACATAAAACAATACTACTATAAAACAATACTACAATATCACAACTAAGATATTGATATTAATACAGTCAAAGAGTCCAACACAAGGATCCCTTGAGTTGCTCTTTTATAGCTACACTTACTTCTAAAATTTATATTCTTGAAGTAAAAACTAAAACTATGATGTTTGTGTCCTAAGTTCCTCTACTTTATCCTGTTCTGTTCTGAGAGACTTTTAGATTCTTAAAAGGAATAGCACTTTCATTCCTTCACTTCCTTCCTTGCTGTCCAACTGCTGTCATGGTTTTTAACAGAAAGCCCATAACCAAAAGTATATGGGGTATTTTTCAGTTGATAAAGACCCCTTACATTAGAACTCCACAGAATTAACTGTGTTAAAAATATTTCTGAACAGGTTAACCATATCATAATGTTCTTATTTCTGAAATAGATATCAGCTAAATAAACAATAAAAACAAAAAAGCAAAATAATTCATAGTGTCAGTCAAAATTTGAGAGTTATGCTATCTTAAATGCTTTGAAAACAAGAAACAATTTTACAAGTAAAGTTCATGACAGAGATCTTCAAAGACTTTCTTTATTTGACTCAATTGTAAGAGCAGACTGAGCATTGAGCTAATCTCACACATAACATCTTTAAAATGTGTTAAAGTTTTATCTTCTCTAAGATCATATACTGTTACATTTATAAAACTTTTAAAACGTAAAATCACCTGGAGATTTTGCAAGTGATGCATGGAATACTGAAAAATTGATCAATGCATAGGATGCAAGGAAGAAGTTAGAGATGATTGGAGCAATAACATTCAGTTCAGCTGCAAAAAAAAAAAAACAAAAAAACAGGAGGCATATTATTAACAGAATAGACATTTTTTTACTTTATAAAATCATAAATTATTTCTCATCTTTACATAATGGCATAATGAATACTTTTATATCCACCATATAGATTTAATAAATACATTTTGCCATATGTACTTTACTTTTCATAAATCAAATCTTATGAACACAGTTGAAACCCCCTTTCTACCTCTCCCACAGTTGGTATATTCTCTTCCCAATGATATTGTATAGTTTTACTACATATACATATAGTCCATAACCATTATGTAGTACTGTTTTGGGTGTTTTAATTAAAAGTTACATAAATAGTATCATATCATATGTATTATTCTGCAATTTTATTTTTTAGATTTTTTATATTTGAGATTCATCCATATTGATATATTAAAGACAAGTTTATTCATTTTTTTTTACTGGTGAATATTATTATTCTGCAGTTTGATTCTTTCATTGATAGGTATTCAGGTTGCTTCCATTTTTCACTATTATAATTACTCTAAAAAGATTCACTTACATGGGCATATATGCAAGTTTCCGTAGGGTACATATCCCTAAACAGAATTGCTAGGTTGAAGGAAACTTTACTAAATATTGTCAACTTGTTCTCAAAAAGAAGCTATGCCAAATACATTATGTGAGAGTTAGTTTCACACCTGGTGGCATCATCGGACTTTCAATAAAAGTGGAGTGTCTTCTTTAACAGTGTAAGACCCACTAGCTCACTTGTGATCAGAGGCAAAAGTGCCAAAAATTAGATCAGTGGGGACTCTACCTTCGGGGAGAAATTGGAAGGAATCCTTTTCTTTATGCTAATATTGTATTTGTTTTAGGGACAAGAACCTAGGAATTCTTTCCAGCCCTAATGAAGACTTAGTAATGGTAATAATTTTAGCAAAATATGTATTGAATGCTATTATTTGCAGTTTTTAAACACTTTCATTTGATCAGAAAGAAACTAACTTAGTATACTAGGCAAAGCAACATTTTATTTCTAATTTATTCAATATTTAGAGCTAATATTATAAATGTACCAAAATCTATGTTAGCACACCATTTATATGACTAACCAATTAAGATGAATCCAAGTGCAATTAAGAATGTTAAGATGTAGCCACGAAGAGGTTCATTATTTTTCCCATAACCTTTAGCAAACATCTGGAAAGCTGGGTAGATGTTGTCCTTACACAGAGCCTAATGAAGAAATGTAAACGATAAAATGAAATACATTGAAATTAGGCATACAGATTTGCTTATAGTTAACAACAGGTTAATCAGGAATGGGACCCACATTTCTAATTCTTTCCCCTGTCTCATATGGCTTCACCTACAAAGTGTAAGGGAGATTCAAACACTTCAAGAATCAGAACGGTAGTTGGTTTAGAATACCAGAAGTTTTTATCCACCTTACCCCACCCCCATGTTGAAATTCTTTTTATGAAGAAGGAATCAGAAAAGCCAGCATACGAAGGGAAGAAATTTGGAAGCTTGATAAGTATGACAGAGGTTATGTCCTACTTTATACCAAGTCCAAATCCTAAACTTAAAGCAGATAAAAATCCTAATTGTAGAACTTAGTCATTTTTCTTGAAACAATACTAAAAGTTGTTTTAAGAAATATATTCCACGCCTTTTCTGTACTAACTGGCTACAACATTAAGAACAAAGCTACAGAATCAATATTTCATTTATTTGATTCAGTAATAAAAAATATTTCCTATCCAGTATCAGCTACTTGTTAAATGCTCATTAAAGAGAGATGATAATATTTGTCTTATTCATCATTACACGCTGAGTAATTAACACCATGCGTGGTACATATTAGGTATTCAAATATTTGTAAAATAAAACATTTAGGTTAGCATAATGCTAATAGAAAGAAGATGCTTTAATTCTTCTGACAGGGTCTTGGACCACACACCTTATCTTTAGTAAGAAATTATAAAAATTTATACTAACAGAATATGTCAAAAAACCAAAAACTCATTGCTACTTCCAGAAAGACAATTCAAAGACTACACACTGACAATATGTAAATGCACAGAT
>NW_011888820.1:10653051-10676144 GCF_000151845.1 Pteropus vampyrus | reverse complement strand
AATTAAAATATATTACCTAACTCCTCCTTTAATAAAGCTTGTAATATGAAAATACTTACCTGAAATATTTTGGGAGCACTCACAAGGGATGCCAATGCAGAAGAAAGCGTGGCTGAAAAGATACCTGCAGAAATTAATGGTGCAAATCCCGACACCATGCTCATTACCTTAAAAAAAAAAGTAATAAATATGAAAAAATAAGTCTTAGGAACAATTAAAAAAAAGAACACTATCCTATATATCATTACTATTCTAATGAAGGAGACTAATACTAGGGAAATTTTAACAATAATAAAAAATAGTAATAATTGTTACGTGCCTTCCAAATTTCTGAAACAGATTTACTATTAACTCTTACCTTTAAAAAATCTTTTTATTTTGTAAATTTTCAAAGACACACAATGGCAGAGAAAAGAGGATACTGAACTGCCAAGGAAACATCATTCAGTTTCAACAATGACCAACTCAAGGCCAATCCCAACATTATTTTGAATCAAACTACAGATATCATTTTATGCACAAATGTTTCAGTATTTACCTCTAATGGGTAAGAACTTTTAAAAATTGTAACTACAGAGTCATAGTCACAGCTTAAAAACTGAATAATTCTTTAACAGCCCAAATAGCCAAGTAGCGTTTGAATTTCCCAAACTGTCCCACTTTTGTTTTAAATAGTTTGTTCAAGTCAAGATCCACAAAAAGATTATACTTTACTTTTGGTTGATGTGTCTCTTAAAGGTCTTTTTCAGTCTACAGGTTCACCTTTTCCTTTACATTTTATTATTTTTATTTCTCCTTAAAAATACCCACTCTAGATTTTACTAACTGCATCTCCACTGTGCTATTTAATCTGTTCCTCTCACCTCTGCATTGCCAGTCAACTGGTAGGTAGAACTAGACAGTTAACTGCATTAAATAAAGTACAAGTTTCCTGGTAAGCACATTTCAAGGTGATGCAATAAACTTCCATCAGAAAGGTTGCTTCTTTTGGGGATGTTAAGATAGTAGATTGGTATTGTGATTATACTGGGGGTGGGGGAGTGTTGTTCATTTTCTTTAAAGAGTACTTACTTTTTAGAGCTAAATGTGGAAATATTTCTAGCTGAAAAATTAAAGTCTAGGATTTGCTTCTAAATAATATAGGAAGTGGGGGTTATAAATAAAATGAGATTAATCATGCACTGATAACTGATTAAGCTGGAAAATGTGTATATATTGGGTACATTATATTGCTTTCCATATCTTTGTACATGTTCAAATATTTCCTTATGATGAAGTTTTAAAAAAATGGATTGATTACCTAGATAATGAGAAGATAATTAGATACATCCAAATTGAGGAGTATAATACAAAATAACTTGCCTTAACTCTTCAAATGTCAACATTCTGAAAGATGAAAATAGGCAGACTGGGAACTCTTCTAGATAAAAGGATTTTAAAATACCATGATAACTAACTGCCATGTGTGATCCTAGACTGAATCTTAGATGTGGGAAAAATAGCTATAAGGACATTACTAGGACAAGCACAAAAATGTGAATACGGAATATATATTTAGATAACAGCATTTCACCAACATTAAATTGCTTGAGTGGGATAACCGTACTGTGCTTGTGCAGAATATTTTAAATACTTCAAACTCTCATGTTGTGATGTCTACAATTTATTCTTATATTTTTGAGGAGAAAAATAATATAATTACATAGAAAGATGAGCAAATGGGGCAAAATATAAATAACTAGTCAATGTAAGTGAAGGGTAGGTACACAGGTATTCACTGCACTGTTCTTTCTGCATCTTTGAAATGTGTCAAAATACTAAATTGAGGTGGAAAAGCTGTTGATGGATTCAGATACTGTCACCTTAATCCATCCATTATAAATTTCACTGGTAGTGAATGATGATCATTCACTAGAGTCATTACTTCATTAGCAGAGATTTACCTTTCACTTTTATTGACCAAGAGCATGTCAATTGAGACCAAGGAGGTAAGGAAATGAGGCCTTAAACTATTTATGACTATCATATACTTGACTATAATTTAATACTTTAAATTGGATGTAAAATTACCTGGCCATAATAGGAGTATATAAACCACCTTATTTCATTTAAATGTCTCTCCCTGTATCTTTCACAAGACTTAAGGTTAAAAATGAAGAATACATTTAAGTGTTTTACAAACATTAGCATGACTTCTCTGAGAATCTCAGGGAGAAAAAACTTGAAATCATGATTTTCTATTCAGACCTTTAATAACAATTTCATAGTTACATATATGCCATGCATTTTTCAGGATCACTATTTTCCACAATTACTAGTACTAGATTATCTAGCATTGCCAACCCTATTTTTAGGAAATAAGATCGTAAAGGATATAGAAGGTGGAGCAAGATAAAAATGAGCAGACTTCATTTCTGCTGTGTACACTTTGAGGAAAAAATTACATTGTCTCTCCTCCATAAGCTCTAAATTGAGGTACATAATACACCCTGTTTAGTATCTGGAAACATTATTTGTCAAGTTTCTTGTTTTCTAGTTACATATTTACCCAATAACCTTTGCATTTCCCACCATTTTATGGTAAAATATAAGTAGCAAGGATAATGATAATAATATAAGTAACGGTAATATCAGTGTTGTCTACAATATATAGTGGAAACAAAGAAGAAAAGAAAAAGATAGTTTTGTCTCTAAAAAAAAGGAAAAAAGACAAAAATCTAATAAAAAGTGAAAACAAGGCCAACTAAAATGATTGGTGAAATTTTGTGTGTGGGGTACATGTGTTGATAAGGTTCAAGAAAATCTTCAGAGCAAATAGATTTGGACATATAAGGAGAAAAAGGAGGTGTATTCCAAGCAGAGTGAAACAACAGATATAGAACAGAGTAGGGTCAGTGTGTGTCATGTGTACTTACACAAACACACCATGACTGGAGTCCAGTCCGAATAGAAGGCAGTGGGACATAAGTTTGGGTATGAAAGGCTTTGACTGACAGAGCAAAGATGCTCACATTTTGTTTATTAAGCAATGCCTAGTCAAAGGTTTCAGAGGACATTAAAATATAAAACTAGAATAAGAAACATAACACTCTATGTATATTATATACATAAATATAATGTATAAACTTAAAAATTTAAGACAAATAAGGTAGACCAAATCCCTTTTCCTCCTGAAATATGAAAAGTCAATTATATGCAAAACAGCAGTATAAAGTGTGGCTTTGTATAGGCTTCATGATGGAGACTCCAACTTACAGGCTCCTCAGTTATAGCCTCCATACTTCATTCTCCAAATAACAATTTATATTTTCACAAGATTTCCCCACCCCCACACTATGTATCACGTTACAAAGATTTTTAAAAAATGTATTTACTTAAATTAGAAAAGCAGCTTTATGTATACCAAACTCCTCTTTGCTTGAACGAGTCCATACTAGACTTGGTAAAGACAACTCACTTTTCTATTTGAAGGCAACAATGCAGAAATCTGATTGGTATTTTCAGTCCCTGGGCAGAGACCAGCATTTGTGCCTTTCATACACAATATCAATGTCAGAATTGGCCCGAATCATTAGCTGGACATGAATACTTTCTTTCATTCTTACGATTTTGCCTAGTCTTGTGACTAGAAAAAACAAACTCCTATTACATAATTGGGTTCAATATTTAGAACCACTGAAAGTGTAGTCAATTGCTTGAAAACTACAACAGAAAATTAGAATAATGCCATTAAAATTTAAGTTACAAAATTTTATTATAAAATTTATGTATTCCACATAAAATTTATAGTGTTCTGAAACATATCAAATTCCCAACTATTCTGTTTATTGCTTTCACACAATACTGGAAAAACACTAGGAAGCAACATTTTAATTTTTTACATTTAATTAGTAGAACCATCTAATCTATAGATTTGCCACAGAATATTTTGTTTTAATCTGAATCTATACCTTTGTGTCTCTTCCTTCTAGCATCCTAGGACTTATCAAGCAATTTTCAAAATTATCCTCCCAATTTTAGTAACTCCTTCTCCCCTTATAAAATCTTTGCACAGTTTCTAAAAACACATAAAGTTTATAAAAATTTCATTTCACTTTTAGTACCTTATAGGACTGATATTCTCCAAATACTTGAGATTATCTTTACATAGTTCATATTTTAAAAGTTCACAAACTTTCAAGCATCCATTAAGGATTTAATTCTGTTGTTAAACGGTGGTTTAGGATGACCATATGGGCCATATCTAATAAAATAACACTATTGATACTGATCAATACTTTTCAAAAGGGTATTTATATATATATAGCAATTATGGAGACACCTCTAATTAGAAAACAACTCATTTTAATTAGTGTGGATTTAAATTGCTCGCAATAAAAATGAAAGACTTAGGTGTACAGAACTTGTATTATGAAACCTATACAATGCTGATGAAAGAAAAAAGCTCAAAGGGAACAGAAAAACATATTGTGTTCATGGATTGGAATACTCAACATAGTAATGGTCAATTCTCCCCAAACTGACATACAAGTTTAAGGCAGTTCCTATCAAAATCCCAGCAAGATTTTTTATAGATAAACATAAGATTAGTCTAAAATTTATATGGAAAAACTAAAACAGCTAAAACATTTTTGAAAAAGGATAAAATGGGAAAAAAATCAATCTACGTGACTTAAGACTTATGTAATTACAGAAATCGAGATGGTATGGTATTGGTGGAGGCATAGATACAAAGATCAATGAAACAGAGAATTCAGAAATAGACCCCACAAATATGACCATGTATAAGATGCTTCTGATGCTTCTTTGCTTTCTGAAACAGTATACTACATATATTATACTCTATTATAAAAAGTGTTACCCTTGGAGGCCCTTTCGCTCTTAAATGGCTTCAGATTTTACCCTTTCATCTTTTTCTGTTTGCTCAATTAATTATCTACAGTCTTTTAAAAAAGACATCTAGGTATAAAGTAACAACAGTCCTCCTTTCTAAGTTATTGCTGTAATCTGAATGGTCCGATTTGATAGCAGTCTGACCTCTAGACAAATACAGAATGTCTGTTATAATATAAATTTGATGCTCACCTGGAAGTTGTTCATTAGGCCATAGGAACAAGGATTACTTTTACAATAAGAAAAGTCAAAGTTTAATTTGCAGGCTGCAGAAGTACAGTTTGTTAGCTCTGTTACAATAGTGTCATTAACGTTCCCCGTGGCATCCCGAACAACACATGAACCTAAAGCACAAATGACAATAAGAACAAAAAATATAGCTAATATTTATATTCATTTCAAAATTACATATACCAATAAAGAAATTATGGGACTGACTGTACATACTTGCTTATAATAACATACACTGCATTTACAGTTAAGATAGCTTTATAGGGAACAGAATTTGGAAAGCATCATGGTCCCCAGTATTGGTCCCCAATATTTAAGTAGTAAAATGGAACCTTATAAGGAGTAGTATTTATACATATATACTTAACAACCTTGTAAATATAAGTTGTGAAAAATGTATATTTACAAAACTATTTCCTGGCCTCTTTGGTTAAGATGTCTTTTTAACCAAACATGAAAACATTGTGTTGAAAGAGTTCCAAGTGGCAGAAATGTTTTCTATACTCCAAATATTTTATATTTGAAACCTGTCAAAAATCAGACTTCAGGTAATATCTTCTGTGAGGGAAACCAATTTGAACATTAATGAAATATAATTCTACTTAAACCTTTGTCTCAGATAAGTCCACCCTGATAATAAGAAAATATATAGTATCTGAGATTTGCTTAAAAATGACTTATGGGGCAGAGTGAATAGGTTATAGATGAAACAGGATTAACCATGTACTGATAATTCTTGAAAATTTTTTTAAAGCTGGGTGAAAGTTGTTAGGCTCATCAGAAAATGCTCTCTACTTTTGTGCAAAACCAAAAACTTGTATAATAAAATTTTGAAAGTTTTCTTGAAAGCACTTCATTATTTGAAATAACCTATGATGTACAAGTAATAGTAATTAACCATTCCTTAGACTGTATTCATGTATTTTTACTTTTGAAGCACTTTAACACTATTGTCTCACCATATAGGAGGTAGAAATTATAGCTGTGACATCAAAAACTGAATAAATGGAAAATTAAATTTGATAAGGAGAATATTTTAATTACTAGATCAACTACCTATAGTTCTTTATTCTTAAAATTTCTTCATCTAACTTTCAGAGCAGTGTTTGCAAAACCATGTTTCCTTACAGGTATTTCTGAAAGCATTGGAGTGTGAAGGGAGAACTGAGCCGTGTTGAGCCCTAAAGCAGTTATGCTTTTATGTGTTTCATATTTCAAAATATATTTGGGAGAAAAAGGTTCCATTGCTTCGAACTAGTTATACAACCACTGGTGTATTGACCATCTTTACTGGTTCAGCTATTGAATACCCAAGGAGAAAGGGCTACTCCTATTGCCGCAAGGGCTCATGCAGACAGAATAAAATGAGTATGAGGACCAGCAGTGTTATAGGGTCAGATAAAAAACAGAAAAAGTTTATTTGCTCCTACAGATTATTGTCCAATCTGAAACATGATCAGTTATATCATTCTTTAAATTGAAACTAAATTTTCTTTAGTTAGCTTATGTATGATAAATACGAGCATGCTAGGAGTTTTAAGGGAACATAAAAATATTTTGGTAAGATTATATATAAATGAATTTCAAATATTTATGTATAGATTGTAAAGCTAAATGAAATTCAATTCCTTTTTTGTATTTTAATTTAGCCCATCATGACAGTATTATTAGCATTTCTAACTCTATGTTTAGTGAAATTTCAAAATTAAATTGATGCAAATTAGCAGCAGAGTCTATAAAAAAAGTTCCATTATTATTTCCCAACAAATCGTTGAATATATAGCAAAAATAAAATTTTCTCACTGAAATACAATGGAATCCTTATACTCTGTAGTCTATGAATTTGGAGTTTGTGATTCTTTAGGTTGGCATTAAACTAAGATTTATTCTTATAGTATGCTCAAGATATTTAACTGTAAAACCTGACTTTTAGAGTTCAGACATTAAGACAATGATTAAATTTCAAAAATATATGTATTCTGGTTAAAGTACATAGTTTTATGAAAATGTACTAAATTTGAGACAATTTATCTACTACTTGTAAATTATATGCAAATTAATAGTTATTAAATTTCTTCTGGACTAGAATGTTTCAGGTAAAGAACCTACTATTATAAATAGCCTTTTAAGACTTTATTTTAAAAAAACAAACCAATATTCACTTTGCCATGAAAACAATTCTTTAAAGCAAGTATGAGTTATCTTTGGTATTGAAATCTCTAAGCTTCAATTCCTTCATCTATAAAACAGGGATTTAGAGACTAGTTGACCATTTAAGACCTTTTAAGTTCTAAAATGCTATGAGCCCATGAATATAATAAAATGGTTTAAAACCATTTTCATTCAATTTAGTAAGACTTTAGAGAAAGATTTTTCATTCAATGTAGTATGTCTTATTCATCAAAATCAGTTTTTATGGTAAAAAATGCCAGATACTGCTTAATGGCCTTGAAATAATCTTCATATAATGAAATTACATAAAAATATTAAATAACCACCATAAACAAAGCATTTACTTTTACCTATAAAGTTTTCTATAAATATACTCAGTGAAATTTAAGAGTTTGCAGATAAGATTTCACATAAGCTTCCTATTTACTTTAATAAAAATCCTAGAGGAGTCATAGAGCATTTGGTGGTTTAGATCAGGGGTTCCCAACTCCTGGGCTGCATACTGGTACCAATCCATGGCCTGTTAGGAACCAAGATGCACAGCAGGAGGTGAGTGGCAGATGAGCCAGTGAAGTTTCATGTGTGTTTGCAGCTGCTCCCTAGCGCTAGCATCAGTGCCTCAGCTCTACCTCAGATCATCACACATTAGATTCTCATAGGAGCACCGGTTCCTGGTTCCAAAAAGGTTGGAGGCTGTTGGCTTAGGTGTCGATAAATCATTACTAGTTTACTTAAAACTTTTTTTTTTAATTAAAATATGCAACTCCATGTTTTTTATTAAAATATTTCTGAATTTAAAAGTCAGAAATATGTCATGAAATAACTATTTATAGTATGTACATCAAAAAATTTCTGAAACACATAAAGAAATGTTAGGTTCTTTACCTACAGATACTGCAATTCCCATGTAAACCACCGTAGTAATTAAAATGGCTAAGAGTGTTCCTTTAGGTATGGCTGACTGAGGATCCTAGAAGACAAAAAGATATTTTTTAAGGTCTATCTTTAAAAGTAAACATATGTATACCATTTTAAATATATAATCAATACAATACTTTTAAATATATAATCAATACAGTACTTACTGCAAGATCACCTGAGATATTTGCTCCAGCCAGAATACCAGTTGCAGCAGGAAAAAAGATAGCAAATACAGAAAAAAAGGTCTCTTCCTCTCGAAAATCTGGTCCAAAGTTCTCATTAAATATTTCAGCTGTAGAGAACGAAATGTTTTTTGGCAATTAGTGAATAGCAGATTAGACTATAATAATTTAGGTCAAGAGTAAATGCTATGTATGATCTCTGACTTTTCTTGAAGTAACTGGTAAACTTTTAAAAACTTTCTAATTCAAGTATTAGTATCTCTCTTTTTTTGTAAGGGAACAAACAGTTTACAAACAAAAATGATTTGACCTGGTCATGCCCTACTATTTTGTAGACCTTAATAATTAAGTCGAGCACCTCTAATTTGATTGTTGTCACTAGACAAAATGTAAAGCAAAGCGTGGATTAAGCCCTTCAATCTCAGAAGTCAAAAGAAATGAGAAAAGAAAATAAAAGGAATATCATGCTAAATGAACAATTTTTTCCTTCCATCGAACTTCTATATTATATGTACAGCTTTCTCTATTTCGTAGAGGTGACCTTTTTGATTTTTGAGGTCATTCATCAGGTTTCCAGATAATTTTAGCTAAGATAAATTAGGTAAAGGCCCTTTTCACTTCAACAATAATGAACGCTTCAACTAGTCCTACTGTTTCCATCTATTCTTACAGGTCCTGACACTAAAACAACGAATTAACTGTCATTTATCCAACCATCCTTCCTTCCTTCATTCTATCCATTAATCTTTCCTTCTTTCTTTTTTTCTTTCCTTCCTTCCCTTCCTCCCTCCTTCCCTCCCTCCCTTCTTCCCTTCCTTCTTTCCTTCCTTCCTTCCTGAAAAGGGGGTGAAAATATACAAAATTTTAAATATATAAAATATAAAATTTTATATTTTATCCTAAACATAATAGAAAGCCAACATAGGCTTAGATACATGCAAATAAAATGATGTGATTAAGGCTTTTGTGGATGCTGTGTGGGCAATGGACTAAGGCATCAACATCTGAAACAGGGAGACCTTAAAAAGTTACTTCAGTGCTTCAGTCTAGTGAGGGGAGAATAATGTACTGATTAGAGAAAGATTAGAAAGTAAGGGGGCAGGTAGAAAACACTGAGATCCTGGTTTCATCCACATACTGAAATAGAAAAGTCTGAGAAGGATTAGGTAGGACATATATCTATATATGGAGTTTAAAGGAGAGATCCAGGAATAGAAACATGTCAGTCTCTTGATAGCATCTGGAACCATGAGTATACATCACCAAAAGAAAGAATATAGTTAGACTCTGTGCAACTTTGACATTTAGAGGATAAAAGAAGAGAAGGGGTAATAGGACACTAAAACGTAGAGTAATAGACATAGTGATCATTGTGACATCAAATAAAACAAGAAAAATACTTCAAGGAGAATGGGACAACTAAGTATATGTCTGCTGCGCAATAGATCTAGCACCATGGGTCATGACTTTGACAGACAGAAGCCAGAGAAGGGTTAAAAATGAATGAAATCAAACTATTTGATGGGGAATAGGCTCTGTACAGTCTCAAATTACTTATTAATTACAAAGAAGAAAATGACAACCTCACAATAAAGAAACCTCTTAGGTACCACTTTGACCAAGTCATCAAAGTTAAAACCATCAGTGATGGGAAAATCTGACATCATGTGAAGTCTCCTAATGTGATGACGCACTGAGGAGGAAACATCATCCAGGTGGTGTTCCTGGCAAAAATGAATAACCTGTGGACTCCCATAGCTCTTTATTATACCTCTCTTTTGGCACTTTACCATGTTTTATTATCAATTTAGTTACGTATGTATCTACCCAACTAGAATATAAGCCTTACCAAGATAAGGACTATGTTGTGTTAATCTTTACATTAACCAAAGTGTCTATACAGAGTCTGCTCATAATGAGAATTCAGTAAAAAGGTTGTTTGAATGACCAAAAGATAAAAAAAAAAAAAAAAAATTAATGAATAACCTAAATCTATGTAAATAAATCAGGCAAACTCAACTGTCAGGACTTGTTCTTGAAAAATGTCAATATCATGAAAAACAAAAAAAAAAGCCTACAGAGCTGTTTCAGATTCAGGGAGATTGAAGATTATGTAAAGGCAATTTTTTAAAAAAAGGAGAATGAAGAAATATGATGACTGAATATAACACATGATCATGAATGGGTCCCTGGAATAGGAATAAAAAAGTTGCTATAAAATTTTTTATAGGGACAACTGGAAAAATTTGTATATGAACCATATGTGCCAAAGTTAAACTTCCTGAATTGTCCTTTTCCGTAGCAGATATCTGCTTATGTTTAAAGATAAGAAGTCATGATTTCTGCAAGTACTTTCAAAAGGTTTAGCAATCGTAGTAATAATAATTAGATATATATGGAGTGATAAAACGAATGCAGCGGAAAAAAAAGACAATTAAAAAGTGATCATTGTTGGTGAATCTATTGTGAAAAGTTTAAGAAATTTATTGTATAAATTTTTCAAATTCTCTATAAGTTTGAAATTACTTTGAAATAACAATAAATGAGAGGTATAGATTTGAGAAATTTGTCTATGAAAGGGAATTGGGAAATGAGATGGTAGCTCAAGGAGAATAAAAGAGACAGCATTTTCAGGATGGGACTTACTAGAACAAGTTCATGAACTTATATATGTGAGAGTTTTGATGCAGGAAAGAAAGTCGATTATTATAGGATAAATGGCTTTGATAAAGTAAAAGAAAGGTGATCTAGAACACAGCAGAAGCATTGGTCTTTGATGAAAGACACATCTCATACCAAAAAGAAAAAAGGAAAGAGGAAAAAATGAATACCCTCTATTAGGTAGTCATTTGACCTGACAAGTTTATCAATATTAGCCTGTTTACTACTGACACTGCTTTACTATAAAGAATAAGAAGAGAGCCAAGCAATATCAACCACCAAAAAAGAGAAGTCACATTCCAAAGTATATTTAGATTTATTTACCTCAGATTGAGATAAACTCAGATGTACTACTTAAATACAACATAAATTACTACACTAGCTAACTATGTAATACTTTTTTAAGTTGCCAAGGATCTGAAAAAAAAAGCAAAATAAAAAATGTAGCCTAGAAGATGTATTTGTAGATATTTTTAAATCAATTAAAGTATAAACAAAAAATATTTAATTATCAGAAATATTTTTAGAAGTATCATCCACTATAATTTTTAATACTTCTTTTAGAAATAAAAGTGACAAAAACAAATGTTCAAAAACACATATTAAAAAACTGAAGTAAAAAATCGTTCATAATAGAAGAAATATCACAAATATAATTTATGAGAGCACAAAATACAGAAAATTATCTACCTAACCGATGCCACTTTCACTTCTGGCATGCCTAGCAGACACCACTTCTCCCAGTCCAGGAATTCAGGAATTTAAAGCCCAGTTTAGAAGTACACATGAGCACTAGTAGACAGAACAGACATCACACTATCAACCCAGGACCAGTAGGCAGAAATAATAGGTGGGTGTCAGTTAAGGTAAGTGCCTTAAAACAATTTGTATCAGAAAACCGCCCAGCCAACTAAGTCAGGGTCTGGTACAGGCCAAATCAGTACTACTCACAAATGACCCAAGAACTGTGTGCTGTCAACCTGCCAGACAGCGAAAAGATCAAGGGGTTTATACCAGAATGTAAGTCAACTAGGTCTATAGGCTCTACAGTTTAGTTCAACTTTCTTTTTTCCCCATGTATGATTTTCTGAAGGAAGAAGTACACTGATTTACATTCTATATCTTTATGAGTACTCCGGGCTAACCAACTAAGGAGAAGTAAAGCTAGGACTTTTCTTCTAGAGCTTCAAAGCAAGGAGTTTTTATCAACTGAAACAAACCTGTTACCCTCAGTGCTAAGCCTCTCTGATGCTAATGCAACTATTTTTTCCCACTTTCATTTTATTTTGTGGAGATAGGTTCAAGGTTCAGAGTTGCTCAATTAAGCAGGGAGAAGATGGAAAGTGAGGGTTCAGGGAGGGTGGAGAAGATACAGAGAGATCCTTTAGGAAATAATAAATAAGTCAATTTCACCAGTAGTGACAATTAGATGCAGAATGAAAAGGGTCACAGAAGATGAAAACTGTAGAAAAGTCTCACACAATTAATGCAAACCATAGAAAAACTTAACCTGCAATCACAAAGAAACTAATATTTCTAGTTATTTTCACAGTTTCACAGTCTCAGGTACTTTTAGACTTGTGCTGAAATACAACTAAAACAATGAAAAAGCCACATCCAACAAGTTACCTTTCAGTTATAAATTCCCAAAATTAGTAGAGAACTAAAGTACCTTTCCTCAGTAGCACTGATTTATTTTTTACATTCTATTACCTTTTGTTGTTAATAATGAAAAATGAAAGACATAAATAAGTGATTTTTTATTCCAATTGTAACACACATAAAGACAAAACTAAATTGAATTGTCAATTAGTGCAAGTCACTACACCAAACTCAATTACATTATAAAATATCTAAAATGTACTAAATTTATTTACTAATAGAATTGTATTGTATAATATACACATTTAAAAATATTCTATCTTTTTTACTTACACTTATAACTAAAGAAACCTTTGGGCTTCTTGCTCTCCAATGGGATAAATGTTCCTATGACGAAATCAGCAATAGCAAGTAGCAGAATCACCAAAAGAACAATCTGAGCCTGGAATTTTAAACATTAAAAATCAAAATCAAATCTCATATCTATACATTGATTCAGTTTCACTAGAATATAACTTCCATGGGGGAAGGGATTTCAGTCTTGTTTCCTCAGTACTTCAAACAACGTCAAGCACAAAGTAGGTGTAGAATAAATTTATTAAATGACCAATCTCTAAAGAACTATCCTAAAATGCTCAACGCATTGAGAAAAAAATGAGTAACAAAAGTAGGATCATGCCATATATTTCTCAAATGAATTAACGACATGCATCCCCACAAATCATAAAGCACTATAAATTCAAAACACTGTAGGCTTTTCATTCTATATATCATTCTTTCCTTTCTCCTCCACTGCATAGTACAATCTTGACATGGAGAACATATTTGCAACGATCACAAGTTTTATACCAAGTCCAAACACAATGCTGAATGTGTGTCAGCTACAGGGAAATAAAAGAAAAAGTACAGAAAGAAGACAACACCCAGGATGGGGATTCAAGTAGCAATGGGACTGAGAGACAAGAACAATCTATGAGAACTACCACTTCTCCTCTTCCACCCTTTTTTCATTTTGTTTTGTTTTATTGGAACACAACGACATGTAATAATATATCAGTTTCAGGTATACAACATAATGATTTGATATTTGATTATAAGGTGAAATGATCACCACAGTAAGTCTAGTCAACATCCATTACCATACAGTTATAAATTTTTTTCTGTAATGATAAATTTTAAGATTCGCTCTTTTAACAATTTTCAAATATACAATGCAGTATTATTAACTATTGGCACTATGCTGTACATTACATCCCATGATTTATTTATAACTGGACGTTTGTACCTTTTGACTACACCTTCACCCATTCTGCCCACCCCCTGCCTTTCCTCCTCTACTCTTAACTTGCCAATAAAATTGGGCAGATACTCATGAAAAACTGTCATTTGTGGAAATAAGAACAAATTATATCTAATCGTGTCCAGGTAGTATGAAATTCTATTCTTTTCAGTAAAGCAGATTTATTAAATGTTTAAGTAAATGATTTAATTTTATACTAACGAGTTAAATAACAACCATAGAAAAATAATTCTTTCATACTTTCCTAATTTTTGATCTGGTAAATATTATCATAGCTCACATATAGCAGAAATCTGTGATTTTATACAATCTACAGAAATAAACACGAAGAAACCCTAGAAGGGACTTTGAGCTGCTCAAAAGCATCTTTGTGGGTATGCATTACTCAGGAAACAGGAGCTGTACTGTAACATATTCTCTCAAAAACACAGAAATATATTTGGGTGCTCTGACTACATGTTAACACTTGACTTCAATTTTTCCCAGAAACACTGGTATTGACTTTAGTAGTCATGATTTCTGAGATTTCAATAGTAAGGGGCAAGATTAGCTTCTCTCATCCCTAACGGGCACTAACTTATTGCCTCTATATTTATTTAAATGAACTTTTAAATAAATTACAAAGCCAATAGTTTAATTTGGACTACCTAATACTGACCTGGACATTTCTATATAATGTAAATTAAGAATAGGGGACGAGAGGGGAGGTAGGGAGTCAAAAATTTAGAAAATACTGTATTTAAACTGATAGGCTATCTCCAAATATTTCCCATTTGTCGATTAGAAAATAACCTTATACATAAATTTCTCTGAAAGTGGCCATTTAGGAATCTAAATATCTAAATATCAAAATCTAAAAATGTTACCACGCTGTATAGCATTCCTAAAACAAAAGCTCTGTAAGTTCATATATTAAATATTTACAGATATTCCAATGATACCATTACTCACTTTTGCTTCCCACTCCATTCCAGCTACTGAGATACCTAAAAGGATCACCACTGTAATGGCTCCAATAATTCGAATATCATTGATTTCATCTATCATAAGTATGGAATGTTCCTAGAAAAAGAGAATTATAAATGTAATAAGCAATATTAGTTATTTTGGTTAAAGTCTAATTCTTTTTAAACATTTTAGAGAAAGTACATACAGTGCCTTACATGTAGAAGTTGAACAAATGCCTATTTAACTACGAACAGAGACCTAAGGAAAAGGAATGAATAACTATTATTGAGATGCCATTCAGGTATCTGATGACATCAAAAATATGATCAAATGAATAATGCTATATTTAATGCAGACACAATAAATCAAAAAGAGAATTGCTAACAAGCAAATAAAAATAATATGACTAAATAGCACTAACAGGATTTTCTTAAGTTATATAGCAGAAATATATTTTGATGTATTTATTAGTGAACTCATGCTTTAAATGGTCTTAGGTTTGCAGAAAGAGATGGATATACTTTCATGTAGTTGTCCAAAATACATTATTCTCATTCTATGAGCAAAAGTATTTTTGATTTAATATCAATGAAATTAAAAACATATACTAAATTAAACAATGAAAGAATACAAACTCTTAATGATTATATTACTTGCTTACTTACAGCCCTTCCTTTCCTCCATCCTTTTGGCCTACACAGATGACGTCAATGCAATGTAAGTGTCAGTCGTTTCCAAATTTTACACTTGCTAATGTACCAAACACTAGTGCAGAAGAAGAGTTACAACCTAACCTAACATGAACAACTATGAGTCAGTCGAGGTTCATTTTACAGTACTGAATCCTACTTCGCTTCTACTACTTTAATTAACTATACACATCCCAATGACTCTTTTCAAACAAGTTCTTATCTAAATTCCCAAAGAGTATTGTCAACTACTTTCTGGCCAGCTCTGCTTGGATATATCTCTAGTTCCTAAAATCAGAGGTCTAAAACTAAACTGTCCTATGTTCTCTATCTCAAGTGAATGGCATTACTTCCCATCTAAATCCTCAACTGTGTGTAAACCTGACATCCTCCTTTCTTTTTCTTTAATTTCCCACATCCCATTAATCAAGTCTACTTATTCAATGTTTTTAAAATCTCTCATATTCGCCCACGCCTTTTCAGCCCCATTAGTCATTGTTTGTTTTGTTTTTTTTTTTTTACAGTAGAAAAGTAAAGTTTTATTAGAAGGGAAGGTACACTTCCAGACGTGGAAGCGGGCCTGAGCAAGAGAAGCGTGGCTCAAAAGGCCTCATCATTGTTTTAATATAAGCCATGTCTCTGCTCCCAGGACAGCTACAACAACCTTTTAAAAGGGCTTCATCTCCAGTTGTGATCCTTCAAATCCATTCTCTATACCATGGTCATTTCTTTAGGTTCCAAATCTGATCATGTTAATGGTCCCCAATTCTATTCAAGGTAAGACCTAAATATATTAGCAAACAAAGACCCTTCCTGACTTGATTCCTCTTTCTAGTCTTAAATCTCTTGCCTTTGTGCTCTAGCCATTCAGAAATATTTTGGTTTTTTTTTTTTTTTTTAAACACATAATATACTCCACTCTTTCCAGGCCTTTGTTTTGTTTTCTTCCTTGTTTCCCTCATACCACACCCCACTTCTGCTATCAGCTTATTAACATCTAAACTCCCATCCTTGACAGTCTTCCACCCATTTCTAGATGGTAAGTTAAGTGATCTCCCTTTGTGTTGCCAAGGTCTCCTAGTGTTTATGGCCACGCCACCCTGAACGTGCCTGATTTTGCCTGATCTTGGAAGCTAAGCAGGGTTGGGCGTGGTTAGTACTTGGATGGGAGACCACCTAGGAATACCAGGTGCTGTAGGCGTTAAAAAAAAAAAGAAAAAAGAGAAAAACCACAAACCAAGACCTCCTAGTTATCTACTTCTGACTTTCTAAAATAATTTTCTTTGTCTATCTCATACACTAAACTTCTTGAAGGATGAATTTTGTATTCACCACTGCTTTCCTAGCATCTAAATGGTGAGCAGGATATAAGCCCTCAACAAAGATTTGGGAAACAAATGACTAGAAGAAAGGTGAATTACCTTAAGCAACTCCACCACAGTTTCTGCAAATCCAACCACATACATAGCAACTGCGACAGCATTGGCAAAAGCGAAAATGAGGCCAATTGCACCACCAAATTCTGGGCCTAGACTTCTAGATATTAAATAATATGCTCCTCCTAAAGAAAAGGAAAAAAAACAACAGAAATACAAAAGTTAGGATTTTAAATGTCCTCCTCCATAATGTGGGTGGGCCTCATTCAATCAGCTGAAGGCCTGAATATAACAAAGAAAGACCTCCCCCAAGCAAGAAGGATTTCTATTGCAGACAGCTTTGCAAGTCGAACTGCAGTTATCAGCTCTTTTCTGTGTCTCCAGACTGCAAACCCACCCTGCACATTTTGGACTTACCGGCCGCCATAATCATAAGAATCAAGTTTTTCATATCTTTACACACACACACACACACACACACACACACACACACACACAAACACACTCACACACCCTATGGGTTCTATTTCTCTGGAGAACACTAATACAGACATGCAACAAGGTGAACATACAAAAATCCATATATTTCCATATACCAGCAATGAACAATTAGAAACTGAAATTTTAAAAAGTAACCTACACTAGCACTCAAAAACAGGAAACACAAGTCTAAACTTAAAAAATATTTGTAAGATCTGTACACTGACAACTTAAAAAAAGTAACTAAATAGATTTACCATGTTTATGGAATGAAGACATAATTAAGATATTTATTCTCTCCAAATTGATCTCTAGATTCAACACAATTCCAATCAAAATCCCAGCTAGCTATTTCATAGAAATTAACAAGGTGATTCTAAAATTTATATGAAAAGGCAAAAGAACTAGAATAGCCAAAACAATTTTTAAAAAGCACAAAGTTGGAAAACACACTACCCAGTTTTAAGAATTGTATAAAGCTATAGTACCAAGATAGTATGGTATTAGATTAAAGATAGATCTATAGATAATAAAAGAGCACAGAGTACAAAAATAAAACCACACATGTAGGGTCAATTAATTTTTTCCCAGCTTTATTGATAGTTAATTGACATATAACATTGTGTAAGTTTAAGATCTACAATGTGATGATTTGATACACGTATATATTGTGAAATGTTGCCAAAATAAGGTTAATACATCCTTCACTTCACACAATTACCATTTTTCTGTTGATGTTATGGTAAGAACATAATAAGATCTACTCCCTTAACAAATTTAAGTATATAATACAGTATTGTTAACTATAGTCTCTATGCTATACATTAGCTATATAAGTAGAACTTATTCTTCTCATAAGTAGAAGTTTGTACCCTTTGACCAACATATCATTTCTCTCACTCCCACGCCCCCCATCCCCCAGCCCTAGCTCCTGGTAACTACTTTCTACTGTTTTCTGAATTTAGCTTTTTTAGATTCCACATGAATGAGATTATACGGTATTTGTCTTTCTCTGACTTATTTCACTTAGCATAATACCCTCAAGTTTCATCCATGTTGTTGCAATGGCAAGACTGCTTTCTTTTTATGGCTGAATAATATTCCTATGTATGTATGTATATGTATGTACATATACATATATATCACATTTTCTTTATCCATTCATCCATTAGTGAATATTTGGGTTATTTCCTAAGTATTGTGAATGCTGCTGCAATGAACATGATGAACACAGGGTTCAAACATCTCTACCAAATAATGATTTCATTTCCTTTGGATGGATGTCCAGAAGTGGGATTGGTGGATTATATGTTAGTTTATTTTTTTTAAAGCACATCCATACTGTTTTCTATAGTGGCTATACCAATTTACATTCCCAATAATGTAGAAGGGTTCCATTTTTCCACATCCTCACCAGCTTTTATTCTCTCATCTTTTTTATGATAGCCAATCTAACGGGTATGAGGTGATTAACTCACTGTGGTTTTGATTTGCATTTCCCTGATGATTAGTCATGTTGAGCACCTTTTCATGAACTTGCTGTCTTCTTCGGAAAAGTATCTATTCAGGTCTTCTGCCCATTTTTGAATCAGACTGGTTTTTTGTTTTTGTTTTTTCCTATGAGTTATATGAGCTCCTTATCTATTTTGAATATTAACCCTTTATCAGATATATGATTTGCAAATATTTTTTCCCATTCTGTAGGTTGCCTTCTTTTCATTTTGTTGTTTCTTTTAAGCTTTTTAGTTTGATGTAGTACCATTTGTTAATTTCTGCTTTTGTTCTTATGCTTTTGGTCTCATAACCAAAAAGATATCACTGTCAACATCAATGGCAAGGAGCATTTTCCTTATTTTTCCTTCTAGAAATTTTATGGTTTCAGGTCTTACATTTAAGTCTGTAATCCATTTTTAGTTAATTTTTATGAGTGGCATAAGAAACAAGTCCAATTTCATTCTTTTACATGTGAATATCATTTTCTTAACATCACTTTCTACAGAGACTATCTTTTTCCCATTGAGTATTCTTGGCTCTCTTGTCATATATCTTATGATTGTATATGCATGAGTTTATTTCTGGGCTCTTGATTCTATTCCACCAGTCTATGTGTCTGTTTTCATGCCAGTACCATACTGTTTTGATAATTATAGCTTTATAATATAGTCTGAAATCAGAAAGTGTGATGCCTCCAGCTCTGTTCTTTTTCAAGATTGCTTTGACTATTCAGGGTTTTTTGTGATTCCAAATAAATTTTTTTCTATTTCTGTGAAAAATGCCATTGAAATTTCTATAGGAATTGCACTGAAACTACAGATGGCTTTGAGTAATTAGGGTCAATTAATTTTTTACAAGAGTACAAAAACAAGTACATAAAGAAAAGATAATCTTTTCAACAAATTATGTTGAAATAACTGGATATCCATATGAATCCTGATTCATATTTTATACCATATATAAAAATCAACTAAAAATGATCAATGTAACTGAAAACCTAAAGTTATAAAACTTCTAGAGTAAGATATATTAGAACATCTTTGGGACCTTCAGCTAGGCAAAGATTTCTTAAGTACAACACCAAAAGTGTGATCCAAAAAAGAAAAAGTGATAAATTAGATGTAATCTAAACTAAGGATTCTCTTCAAATGACACCATTAAGGGAGTCAAAGAGAAAATAGAAGTCAAAAATTATTTACAATTACCTGCCAGATTCACATTGGAGCTACTTATGGCAAATAGTATTTTACTGAACTGAAAATACAATGTTATATTTAAGTCTAATAAAACCTTAAAACACAACTGTCATAGAACTGCTTTCTATAGTTTTTTGAAACATTTCACTGAGAGGCAAAAAGTATTTATTCAGATTAATAACTATTCAGGATGTACTGATTCAGGCAGAAGAGCAAATAATGTTCTGATTAGAAGACAATGGCAATGGGTATTTGTGAGAAGGGGAAGGGGAACAATTACATCATTAGAAGGAAAGGCATTTCTATGGATACAGATAATGTAACAAACTAAACAATAAATTTGGCAATCAATGATCATCTGATTATACCAATACAGAAAGCTCTTTCTGTCATTTAGAACATGTGAAAAATGTTAGTTTTCCCTCACTTCTAATGTTTGTTTTTATCTCACAGAAGTTAAGAGATCTTCAATTATTTGAGAAAAAAAAAGATATGAGTATATAAAGATAATTCTGACATACTGCAGACATTTTTAAAAGATTCACCAGGAGAATGTGCATATAATTCAATTTCGTTAAAAAAATGCATAGTCATTTTATTTTTGCTCTCATTATCCACACAAATTATAAATGAGACTAATAGCAATGTTGCATTAAATCAGATAATGTATGTAAGACCATGATATCATGCCTACCAATCAGGTCTCAGAAAATAATTGCCACTATTACCTGAACATAAGCTCCAAGAGGATCTTGTCTAACTTTCATTGTTGCAAAGTCAGTGCCTATCACAAAGTGATCAGTTACCTGTTGACTGAAATACAGTAAGAAACATCTTTCCTTACTGAAATACCACATGGTTCCCTGTGACATGTATTCTCTCTCACAGCAATGAATAATAAACCCAATTTATTCAACTACAAAAAAGAAAATAACTTCATCTTAGTCACAGAACAGGCAGGTTTATATTGATTTTAGATTCTCAGAACTACCTGTCTGAAATTTGATATAACCTAGATTTTTATTCAAAAATGCACCGACCTCTGCTTTTGATTTAATGCTTCAAAACAAAAAGTAGTTGAGGAACTTTTTCCCTTCTATTGCTCAGTTCATATAATACAATGTGATTTAAAAAACAGAATTTTCACTTTAATCTTATAAAAAGCTTCCTATGGTTGTTTTCTATTTCATAAGTGAGTCTCTATTCACTTAATTGGAGATGGGAGAACTTTGGTCTGTGAATCTAGGAAGTGAGGATCTGAGTGAAAGTGGCTGCTAGCCAGCACCATGTAAGTTGCAGAAAATGTTGCATATAGCCCAAGTATTCTGTAAAATCCAAGCTCTCAAGAACAGGGTGCTTTGGGATCTGCAGAATAGGAAAGAGCTTTAGGCTCTTACCAGGCTGCAATAATCTATAGAACCTGACTGCATCTATTAGGGCAGGGACTATGTCAGAGATGATGGTAGAGGGGTGACTGCAGTTACTTGGCACTGCTATTCTTGTTCTGAGGAGGCAGAGAGTTGAAGGAATGATTCTCTAACTTGCCCCTAGTAATTTTAAACAGTACCCAAAAACCATTAATAATATCTAATCCAGCCTGAAAATAAGGATCTTAAATTTTCTAAGTTTTGACTTTTTTTCCAGAAACACTGAATGTTGTCATATTATTTTTATCCTAGACTTCATAATTGGTCATTATTACATTTGTTTACAAGTTAGCAGTTAATTCATATTTTAAAAAAACTACTTCCACTGCAGATGCAAGAGGCAAAAAAGGGTACTTGCACTTTCTGTCTGTCTGATTATGAAGGCCAAGATAAAATGGGGGAATCCAGGGAAGGGCAGAGAGCGGGGACAACCTACACTTTTCTGGGTTGGTATCTGTTTAATCTCTAAAAGGTACTGTTAGAACCAATGTTAAAGTTACTTAGTAATATTAAATCTCTCTCCTATGGCAAAAAGGAAACAGCACGAGGAAAAGTATGAATTTCACATACTTCCACAGGGCTAGAAACACATTTTACGAAATGAGAAAATATCCAATATTGCTACAGATAAATGTTGTAACTCAGTTAAGAATCCAGTTAAATAAAAGTAAAATATCGAGCACTACCTCAAAAATAGTTCTTTAAATTAATCCGGTAACTACACAAGTTTAATAGGGGGATTTTTAAACTGAAATTCCTAAGAGAGCAACTGCAACCTTTAAGCAATTTAGGTAAAATATTTCCTTATTAATTCCATTATTAATCAACTTTCAGTCCACAGAAAATCAAGATGGGCGTACAGACATCACTATTCCCATAGCATCCCTCCATTTCTCCTCTCTAAGCCTTTGGCACCCTGATCCTTTGGATAGTTCTCACTCTGTCACTCTCCTCTCTATGCCATTTCAAGGGAGGTGGTCCAAATCAAGTTCTCAGTAGTTGGGATAGAGACCCAATCCAGGCACTCTTGGTCCCACCCTACTAAAACATAAAGCAGTTTGTTGTTAAGAACAGCAAACAAAGTCACACCTATACCTTGAGTCTCTTAAGGTTTGTTTTCAACAATAACTCCCTATCTTTTTTGCTCCTTGGAAAATTTTGTTGAATAAAAATTCCTTGTTCCAGAGAGATTCCCGGTCTGGGATTTGCTGTTGTCACTCTATAGTATCATTTAATAAGTTCCTCTCACCCCTGCATATTCCATAAAAAGTTTCCTAGAACTGCAGGCATGATGTGATTCAGATTCAATTTATTGGGAAACAAAATTCTCAGGTACTCTTAATGAGTAAAGGGTTTACAAATTGGAATATTCTAATTTTCTTTCTTTTTTCACTTATTATATAGAATACTTATCTAAAGAAAAAATCTCTTATTAATTTCTTGGTTACACTAAGTTCAGATAAGGAAACTTTCATTCACGAAAGTTTTATTCAACATTAGATTCTTTCCCTTTATTTATCA
>NW_011888820.1:10622347-10653001 GCF_000151845.1 Pteropus vampyrus | reverse complement strand
CGGTAACTACACAAGTTTAATAGGGGGATTTTTAAACTGAAATTCCTAAGAGAGCAACTGCAACCTTTAAGCAATTTAGGTAAAATATTTCCTTATTAATTCCATTATTAATCAACTTTCAGTCCACAGAAAATCAAGATGGGCGTACAGACATCACTATTCCCATAGCATCCCTCCATTTCTCCTCTCTAAGCCTTTGGCACCCTGATCCTTTGGATAGTTCTCACTCTGTCACTCTCCTCTCTATGCCATTTCAAGGGAGGTGGTCCAAATCAAGTTCTCAGTAGTTGGGATAGAGACCCAATCCAGGCACTCTTGGTCCCACCCTACTAAAACATAAAGTAGTTTGTTGTTAAGAACAGCAAACAAAGTCACACCTATACCTTGAGTCTCTTAAGGTTTGTTTTCAACAATAACTCCCTATCTTTTTTGCTCCTTGGAAAATTTTGTTGAATAAAAATTCCTTGTTCCAGAGAGATTCCCGGTCTGGGATTTGCTGTTGTCACTCTATAGTATCATTTAATAAGTTCCTCTCACCCCTGCATATTCCATAAAAAGTTTCCTAGAACTGCAGGCATGATGTGATTCAGATTCAATTTATTGGGAAACAAAATTCTCAGGTACTCTTAATGAGTAAAGGGTTTACAAATTGGAATATTCTAATTTTCTTTCCTTTTTCACTTATTATATAGAATACTTATCTAAAGAAAAAATCTCTTATTAATTTCTTGGTTACACTAAGTTCAGATAAGGAAACTTTCATTCACGAAAGTTTTATTCAACATTAGATTCTTTCCCTTTATTTATCAATTTTTATAGCATTCCTTACCATTCTTCAAAGGTAAAAAATGAGTTTTCTTTTTTTTTTTTGTGGTATCTGTGAACATATGGATTTTTATCATATGTTTTCACTCAAATCAGTTATTAGTAGTAGTAGCATTACTGTTTAAACTATCCAAACTTCATTCAGTATTAGCTTCTTCAAGTTGGCTCCTGGGTATTTTTGACATGAAACTGTTAAAAACAGCCCTTTTCACCTTCTCGACTTTCCGATGTGGGAGGATGTCTGGGCTCCTCAATGACAATTCTGATCCAGATCTGGAATAAATCTTTTCTCCAAGGTTCCAATTGCTTTGATGGAAATACACAATGTGGGCACTAGGGGTGCTCGTTGCTACTGGGTTGGTCATTTGGTACAGGTGAATTTTGTAGACAGAGTTAAGAAATGTGTACTTTTGGGATAAAATCTATGAGTCATACTATCTGACACTTTCAATTTAGAATCGTGACTACAGGGTTCAATGTAATCTCATCAATTTTATACCTGTATCTACTTTTTCCTATACGGAAAACACTGTTTTCTCAGGAAACCAAAATAAATCCTGTTGGAGTGGTCTTCAAGTCCATGAAGCATATAACTGAGAAGACAGAAGGGGTACATTCATTGAAAGAATCTCCAGGAAATGTTCAGTGCAGATGATGCACCCCATTTCTATTCTGTAAAAGATCATCCAGGTGTCCAAAGTCACCAACTGACAAGTGAAAAATAAATGCCTTCTAGCAAAGCTTCAAAATATTTGCTTATTTCTTTAAATTAATGCTTTTCAATTTTTCTTCCTTAAGTTTCATTATTTCAGCAAACATATTTACTTTCTCATTTGTATGCATATCTGATAATAACAGGATTCGGAATTATATCATCTAATAGGTTTTTTCCCCTATAGTTTCTTCCTTTGTGAGCTATCATTTTGAGGGAACTTAGGCAAAATTGCAAGATATGGTAATTTGTTGGGACATATCTTAATGCATTCCACATTCTCATACTTCCTTAGTATCCCAGGTCAGAAAATCAGAGACAAAGTCTCTGAGATAGATGTATTTGTGAATATATATGAAAACCACTGGTAGTACTGAAAGATGAAATTTTTTTTAGTCATAATGCAAAAAATCTACACTTCCCATAAGTTTGAATTCACATGGAAAATAGTCTAGAGTTCACATTGCCTGTGGCTTCATGTCCCTTGAGGTTCACAACTTAGATTTGAAGGGTTGAAGATAAGGAGAAATTCTTTGATGATTTCCTGATTCTCTCTACTACCAAACATCTGTGCCATTTCTCCTTCTACTTCCGCCCCATAACAGTAACGGAAAGAAAGGAAACATGGGCACCTAGTACACAAGAGGCCAAAAAGAATCTTTTGGTGTTGTCTGATAACTGTAGGACATATCCACATCTTACATCTCAATACAGCTCCATCCAGGCTCATGTACACATGAAACCTCAGCAAACAGTGATGCATGTTCAGCATAGTCACAGTCATATTGATGTGAGCTACCGGCTTTCTCCCAAGGCCACAGTGATCTGAATCCTCTGGTATGTAAGAAATATAAAGATGGAAAAAATGAAAAGCTCGATCTGCTTCTCTCTCCAAATAGTGATGAAGATAAATCAGAAATTGACTATATGTCCAATGTATGTAATGTCCAATAAAAATCTGAAAATTGGTTGAGACAGATGGTACAGGTTGATTCTTCTTTCAGTTATCTGCTGTGATGACTTTACAGAAGCTGGTATACATTTTCTCTCCTTTTTCTAGGGATCTTCTCAGTATAGCTAACTGATGAGCTTTGGTTTAGAAAATGGAATTCTGTTCTTCTTATTCTCAGGGATCCCAGGGCCATTATCCTGGTCTGGGTGCTCTTCCTGGGGAGGGTAAAATCTCACAAGGCAGATCTTGTGAACTCCACTGAAAGAGACCTCACGGCACCCAGAGAAGAGAGCTAGTTGAGAGTCCTAGGTGTAACTCATAAAAGCTGTTAGATCATGGAGCAAGAACTCTGCCTGTTTCCCTCAATGGGAAGGAATGAGGTTACACCTGTACAATACCATGAAAGGCAGGATGCATGCTACTGAGTCAAAGGCTGAACCCTGGGAGGAGGCAACAAGGGGCAGCCTGGTGAGGAAGAAGCCCAGTTAGAAGCTCTATTCTTGCTATCAAATACGGTGAACATCTTCAATAACTTAAAGTGTACATGTTTGTGTGCTTGGTCAATAGAAAATCTTATATTAAAATATACCAGGTCAAAGTGCTCAGTAGCAACTTTCTTGCCTACATAGACCTGATAAGTTACTTTTTAAAGGTAAAAAATAAGATTTAAATCTCATTTTTTAGTAACAGTAATCTGATGACAATGATGGAAAAAACTGAATTTACCTCCTCGGACAAATCCATTGGTAGCTATCGCTGAAGTAGACAATCCTGTGATAGTTGTCACGACAGTGGCCATTACTATTACAAGGACCGACAGACCTTTAAGGAAAAAGAACAGAGACTGAGAATACTTATACTCTTATTTAAACCTGCCATATTTAGAACTGGTTAGTCTGAGTATACTGAATTTATATTATAACTTATGAATTACCTTACTTTTATCCTATTTTAGAAAAATCAAATATGAATTATAAAAAAAAAGTAACATTAAGACAACAATCTTATACAAAGGAGAACACAGCTTAGCATGATGCCAATTGCTTGTATCTCATGAGGTTTAGAGCCCAGAAATGCACACAGCTACCTTGCTTATTCATTCTCAGATGAATAAAGAAGTATGAACATCACTTACCTATTCCAGCTTGACCTACGATCCATGACAGTCTAATGAAGAGCATCACACCCCAAATGTTTAACATACAACGCACCTAGGAAAGGAAGAGGCCAAGTCACAGATGAAAAATGTAATCGAGTATAATATAGCAATAAATGCTACACTAGCCAAAAGCAGGACAACATACATTTAAAACTACAGAAAGTAATTATAACTCTTATCACACTTTTTAATATGTTTTAGTAAATTTATTGGGGTGACACTAGTTAATTATATAGGTTTTAAGTGTACAAGTCAATAATATATCATCTGTATATTGCATTGTGTTCACCATCCAAAGTCAAATCTCCTTCCGTCACCATATATTTGACCCCCTTCACCCTTATCTACAACTCACCCTCGCCTCTTTCCCTCTGGTAACCACTAAACTGTTGTCTGGTGTCTATAAGTTTCTGTTTGTCTTGCTCGTTTGTTGCTTTCAGTTTTATATCCCACATATTACTGAAATCATATGGTTCTCAACTTTTTCTGTCTGACTTATTTCACTTAGCATGATTATCTATCACCATACGCCAAAATTAATTCAAAATGGCTCAAAGACCTAAATATAAGACCTGAAATGATAAATCACATAGAAGAAAACATAGGTACTAAACTCATGGATCTTGGTTTTCAAGAAGATTTTATGAATTTGATTGACCTCAAAGGCAAGGGAAGTAAAAGCAAAAATAAATGAATGAGACTATATCAAACTAATAGTTTTTAAAGAATTTAAAGTGAGCTAATGTAAGTATAATGTAATATGTGAGTGTGTGTCTATATCCAAATATACACATACCCATCACAATTATCTGAAGCAGCAGAAGCACTAAACAAGGAAGGTATAAGGAATATTAAGACTTCAATTCTTAAAAAAATAGTTAATTTCCCCTTTATCACTGCAAGTTAAGTTTAATTTTTGCTTATTCTTTTATAATATCATGTCATGATTTCTATAAGAGATTTAAGTATTACATATTTCTCAGCACGAAATGTCAATTGTTCACATATCTTTAAAAATCCCTAGTTATTTGTGAGTTTCCCTAATTTATTTTTATTTTTATTTATTATGCTCATACATAGAACACAGTCTTTTAAAATACTAAAATCTAAGAATAGGCAAACAACAATCAGGAGCTTCAATTCGCTATTGATTAGGCAATAAAATTACTATTAAAACTGGGATTTTCCCTCTATTTCTCTCCTAAATGTCAATACAATTCCAAATAAGTCTCAATGAGAGGACACTTTAGCCTCTCTACTCTAGTCAGATCCTTAGTACCCATTTGAACACAGAAAAACAGAAGTAAATCTGTCCCTTAATCTCTTAAATTCTCTACTGAAGTGACTTCAACACTTAAAGTAAAGATTTATTCTGTTGCCTGTTAACTTCTATACATTTCTCTTCAAAAATTAATGGGGTAGCAGAAAAGAAAGTTGGCATATTTCAGCTCTATTGCCTGCTCAGCTTTCTTGATTCTGATGCTCTCATCAACTTAACAGCTTCATTTAATTACTGAAAAGTGACAATATAGGACTTATAAAAAGCAATAAAATACAGTCGAGGTAATCAAGTATAATTTGATTAACTCTAAAATAAATTCTGTATGTACATACTAATACACCCTTGATCCAGCCAAACTTCACAACTCCTTTACTTTCCGCAGTATACGTGACCACAGCATCTCTGGTTGGAGTACTTTCTTCTCCATTTGCAAACCCATCCTCAAAAGGTTCCTGGTTAAAAAAAGAAATGTAAATTATGCTTAGAATTATTTAAACTTTAAAATCACCTGATAAAAATAAATATCACTAAATACACTTAATCATGTTCAGAAGGACATAGTATAATTTCCAAAAATGAAGGGTTCCTGAGTATTTTAACTGAGGAAAATGCAAAGCAAATCAAGTGGAAAATTATTGAATTTTAAAAATTTCAACCTTATCATGACATTAACTCATTTTAATAACTTTATATCTTAATTACACATTGGTAGTATCTGGAGAACACAATGAATACTGTTTGCTAAATACAGGCTAGCTGGCCAAGCAATTCAGACCACATCTCTCCAGCCACAACTTCACATCGCCTAGTCGGCACCCTTTCCACATCTGACATTTCAACGTAACAATTTTAGACGCCTCTTCACCAATGAAGTTTCCCCTTATAGTCCACAACAGCAGAGTTTCCATAGAGCCCAATTCACTCCTAACTCTTCCCTTTATTCACTTCTTATTTGCATCCAGTGACTCAGTGCTCCTCATTTTCTTTGTAATTTTTCTCAGATTCAGATAGGAACTGGTTGACACAATGCATTTTCATAATTAGTGTGTTTCCTCCTTAGGTTTTTACATTTCATGTCTGAGTCTATAATCTTAAGTTTTTAGGTCTCTACCTTCTTTCTCTTCTTTTCTCCCTGGTTCTCAACTTTTATTCGGTTCCAACACATCCAAGGCATATGACAAATTTCCAAATTTGTAACAGTGACTTAAACAGGTCATAAAGGTTAGAGGGAGGTGTTGGGAGATAGAAATGTTCTAGACCTAGAATCATGTCCCTAACACTATACCATATTTCTTCCTCTATCCATATTTTCAATAGCAGGAAATAAAAAACAGCTATATTTCAAACATCATTCTTTAAATGCAGAAGAGCTAACTAAATTATTATTTAATCCTGGAAACTGTGATCTAAATTCCCTACAGTACTTTTTAAAAAATCATTTTCAGTGGTTCATACTCTCTAGTGAATTCTGAATGTTATTATTAGAAATGAGCTGTAGTGTTTTGTATTACCACATAGCAAAATTTGTCATAATCTAAACTCCCCTGTTTTTTTGACCAATTCCAGTTAGCCAATTAGATTAATTTCATTCTGTTTAATGCATTATTGCTATATGCTTTTTCAAAATTCTATCAACCCGGATTAGCTCTTAGAATCCACATTTACATAACTAGTGCTAATTTTTAAGCAATAGAAGAAACATTATGTTAGATGTAATAATGCCTTTAAGTATATCTTTTGAAAATTATTTTACCTAGGCTTTTTAATAATGTCAAGAGAAAAATAATCAAATTTTCAACTAATCTCCATGTTTCTATTAACAGACATAGATACTTCAACAATGTGAAATACATGAAAAATAAGTCATTCGAAGATCACTAAGAACTTAAAAACTTTAATGTTAACCACTTCTGATAGTTCACAAATTGAAAACATATCCTAAGAAAAATAAATTACAATAATTCCCTTTTCATCACACAGTTTCAAAACTACTATCCACTGTATCAATGATTACTGTACAATACTATATATAAGAGGGATGCTCCAGGCATATGATATAAAAAAACCACTCTCAGAAAAAATTTTATTTACCTCAATGTGTTATACTTTTTAAACAGCTTTGAGATATAATTCACATACCATACAACTTACCCTTTAAAGTACAAAAATCACTGATTTTTAGGATATTCACAAAGTTATACAATTATCACCACTATCAATTTTGGAACATTTTCCTCACCCCTAAAAGAAACTTCATACACATTGGCAGTCATTCCCCATTTCCACTCTCCTCCAGCTCTCAGCACTTATTGACCTTCTGTCTCTATGGATTTTGCTATTCTGACATTTCATATAAATGGAATAATGAAATCATACAATATGTGGCCGTTGAGTCCAGCTTTTTTCAGTTAGCATAATGTTTTCGAGGTTCATCCATGTTATAGTATCAGTACTTTGTTCCTTTTTATTGCCAAATAATACTCTATTGTACAGAGATATTATATGTTTATTATTCATCAGCTGATAAACTGGGCTGATTCTACATTTTGGCTATTATGAAGAATAATGCTGTGAAAATTTATCTACAAGTTTCTGTGTGGACATATGTTTTATTTATCTTGAGTATATACCTAGGAATGGAATTGCTGGGTCATATTTTTTAAACAACTACTTCTGGTAATTTTTCTCATTTTTTCTTTTTTATCAGACTGCAGACTGTCACTCATTTCAGTCAATGTGACTACCTATTGTTATTCTTCTTCCTTGCTTGGAATCTGATATACACATGGAAACCAGTAATCATTAAACTGGTTAAAAATATATATAAATAGAAAAAAAAAACTGAGTATAGCTCAAACTGAGTATAGCTCAATCACAAGAGAAACCCACTTTGGCTTCCTTTACTTCTATTTTTGGATGTGTTCTAGGTGGTAGAGCATCAGTAATGATCCCAAATTAAAAAAAAAAAAAAAGAGACAGAAGTTCCTTAATTTTCACTTTAGGTTATTTAGTGCTCTTCAGTTAATTTATGAAAGACTTTAATTATATAATCTCCAAGTATTACCAGAAAATGTCTATAATATATGCAAAAAGACTTCTCTTTTCCCATCTCTGTTCAAAGAAAACTAAAGATGTATGTTAATAGGCTACTTTTTCCAAGGCTAAGAATTGATGTGGGTGTCTTTTTAACAATGCAGAAACATGCAGGCATCTTAAAATTTTTGCTGTGGGTGTTAATCAGAATTCCATGTCAAAGTTGCATATTTAGCAGTAACTATGTTATTGCTACTATACTACAAACAACTATATTAAAAAAAACAGAAGGTTTTCCAGTGTATGAAATAGTATTTTAAAATATAATGGGTCCACATAAAATGAAAGTTTATCTTCCTTACCATAATCCAATGGCTTCTAATTTAAAAAGTACATTAGTAATCTCTAAAATACAATTCGAAAATTAAAATCAAATAAGTATGTTATTTATAGTTCTAGTAATGGACTTAAATATGATAAAATTGGGTTTATAATTGTATTAATTTCCAGGTGAAACCAAAGTAGAATACACATACAGGTTCTTCACACTATCCAAAAGTAGACGTTTCTATGAAACCTTTCGTAAGCTGAAATAATATAAAGCTATGACAAGTCTTGCTAATGAATTCGCACAAAATAAACTGAAATAAAGCACAGATCCTCACAGATATAATTCAAAACTTTTGGTGGCTTGATGCTGAGATGCTGAGTGTAGTTCCCAGGGAAGGAGCTTGCTGGTGTCACTCTCACTGCTTGGGGCGCAAAATGCTTCTGTACTGACTTACTGCAAAACAAATGCTGAATGCTATTTTTGCTTTTCACCTTTTTTTCATAAAAGCGAAACTTCTCCTTGGATTTTGTTCAGTTACTGAAAATAGGTACTAATGCAGGTCTTTTGTGAAAAGGAAATGGCATAGGACAAGCTTTCAAGAAGTGGACGATATCTGTATTTTATTTCTTTAAATACATCAGTTTAAGAAAAATATGTAAACTGTTGAGTATGGCATTTTTGTCTACACACAAAAAAACTGCCTGAAAACCTTACACTCAGGAAAATTTCACATACACAATTATGAACTATAAATAATACTGATACAAAGGTATAAAATAAAATCTTCAATTTATCTGCCCCTTTTTACAGAACTGGTAGGTTTGTGTTCTTTATTGTTTTTCATATAATGGATAAAATGTCAAAAATAATACATAAATGATTTTATGGATAATACCATATGAAATGAGGTGAACCACATTTAAATTTATTTGGGGGAAAAAAATCTTTCAAAGAGTAGCATTGTGATTCTGAGTCTACCAAGCAGAGATTGAGGGTAGGGGTGAGACTAGAATGAGGAAGAGAGGAAGAAAGAGATGAAACAATGGAAGACCCGGATAGGTATTCTCAACTAGAAGGATTTCTTAATGAGAGAAATAGGGGTACCAGTAAATTATGTCAGCCAGAAATAGAAATGATTAATTCAGTTGGACATGTTGAATTTGAGGAGCCATGAGACAATTAGAGTTCTATCAGGCAGTTAAAAAATTCATGACTGGAACTTAGGAGAGGGGCCAGGATAAAGACCTAGTAGGTGAAGCTATGGAAACAATGAAAAGAGAAACTTACAGAAAGGAAAAAAACAAAAACAAAAACAAAAAGAGTTGAACATTTTTCTGAGGATATAGAAAATATATAAGAATGAAAGGGAATTCTGGTTTCCATGGTCATTATTTCTTTGCAGAGAATAGAGAAAAGGGAAATTTTTACACTGTAGACATCTCCTCTTTCTTGTATATTCAAGTTTCCACTTCAAGTTGATCACTCTTTTCCTTCAACCATGGTTAATTTTTTTACTGCACACAGCTCCCCCTCACACAAATGCCCAGCCAAACTTGTTGTAAATACTATAGCATATTCCTCAATGCACACCAACCTGGCTTCACTCCACCACAACACTGAAATAATTTTATAAGACATCTAAAGACTTCTCTGCTGCCAGATCCAATGTACATTTTTCAGTCCCTGTCTCACTGGATTTTTAAAACAGCATATGATACCATTAACCGCTCTTTTCTTAAAACATTTCTTGAAATTTTCTCTCAAACTCCTCTACCCAACAATTAAACAGTAAGTTCCTTCAACACTTGGTCCCAGACCCATCTCCTTTTCTCACTCTATATTTTCTTTCTATGGTCCTCTCACTAGACCTGTAGCTTTAAACATTATCTAAATGGGATAACTAGTAAGTGATGGCTCTTATTCATGTCCATATCAGACCTCTCCTCTGAATTTCAGCCCTGTGTGTAAGTATTGATGTTGCCACTTGGATGTTTTATTATGTTTACTATTCTAATTCTTACTAAATGAGAAAAAGAAATTGTCAATGTGCGATAAACGGCAACTTTCCTCTAAATTAAAAAAGGGAAAGTTTCTCGTTTTTTGTTTAAAATTTTCAGTGAATACTTAACTAGCAAAAAAAGTATTTAACAAGAAAGATAGTAAGTTCTTACCTAATTAAAATCTTTTATATTGTAAATCTATTTTAGATTTATTCCTCAATGCCCATCTTACAAATTTAAAGTTTTTTGTTTCCAATACCCTAAAATTAACTCATTTTTAAACTCAGTGATTTAAATTATCTTTTACATAGCAAAGGTCGTCTTTCAATTCTACTTGACTTAAGAGAAAACATTACTTATAATACACTGACTTGGTTTAATGATAATTTTTCAGTTAAAAAAAAATTAACATAAAAATCAAGCTGTTTCTTTCCAAACACTAAAATTTTCTTCAGTATTTTAGTGACAACATATGATGAAATCAGATTTCCTTTTAAAATAATGGTTAAAGATCAAGCTTTTAGGAAAAATTATTTATTCAAGTTTAAAAAAAAAAAACAATTAAAAACCTTAACACTGCTTTAACAAGCTGTAACAAACAGAGTGCCGGCTTGCCTTCTGTGAACATCCTTATACGTCCCTAAATGTTCACACTAATGTGCTTCTCAATTGTTAAATACTTTAAGTACACATTACATTAAGCATGTTATTTCTTGGAACATCTCAGTTACTAAGTTCACAAAATTTTCATCTCAACTGTACAATGTAGCATAGGTGGTCTTCCCAATGTCATTGGCCAAGGATGTTAATACCCATGAAAGATGACTGTGCAGTGATCAAATAACTTATGATCACATGCTTTTTTCCAAAAGTTAATAAAGGTATTTATCATTGTGCAAGGAAAACTCAAGACCATTTAAACAGTGCAACTTCTAAATACAGTTAGAACACTAATAAAACATTTCTAGCAATGTTAATTTCCAATCTATCCATTTTATGCTATTTTTACAGTTAAACTGTAAAAGTCTTTTTTCAGCAATTTCAGGCGATAGTGGGCAAAAGGCAAAAGTCTTGGTACAGCAATTTCAGGCCATAGTGGGCAAAAGACAACCTACACTTTTTAAAAATTTGGACAAAGGGAAAAATGTTTTTTATTTTGTTTTACTGTTGTTTTAAAGAACAATTGAGCAAAGTTATACCAAAGTCTCTCTTCAGGCCTTAAGGTTGCCACAATATTGTTCCCAGGTAGACTTAAGGATACTCAAATATGGATATCCTTAGAAGAGGAAAATGTTCCGATCCCTTTATTTAATATATTAAAAAGTCTAAAGCAACTTCTAATGTTCTGTTCCTTGAAGATTCTGAATTTGTGTAAAAAAAAAAAAAAGTTTCCGAGCATAAACAGCAATCACAGCCTTCCACTTATTAAACAAATATTAATCAATATTATCAAATGTCATACCAGGTACTTTCCAGCTCTCTTGGAGTTGATATTTTTATAGCAGCCACTAGAGTGAAAGGTAGGTCTTCTAACTTTAATCCAGGGCATTTTTCACTATATTAAGTAGTCTCTATTAAATTAAATACTTAGCAAGTCAAGAAAAGGTTGAATGCCTTTTCATTAATATCCCTTTTCAAGTCAGCCTCTGTGAAAATCGGGTTCCTAATCTGTATATGAAGATTTTACTGTCTTCAGTTCCATTCCCTTGGAGTTCTGAAGCTCTTTAAATAAAGATCAATTTGTAATAGAATGGCCACATAAAGCAGCTGAGGCTTCTAGCACATGTCTGTATAGCCAGCTGATAAAACTTGATTATTACACAGCAATTTAAATTTAAGTGCCAGTGTCATGTTAAAAATGTGAGCGTATGACTCACTTATAGTTACATATTTCAAAAGGATCAGTAGAAACATTCCTAGGTTGCCTGGCTTCCCAATGCCTGGTCATTTTTCAACAAGAACAAGACCATATACTCAGCTGACTCTATGAGAGCAAGGGCAGCAGTTTCTCTTGCCCCAAATCATGCAGTTATTAATGTGGCAGGGCAGAGAATCTTCTAAATAGTAGAATTCCACATATTACAGTGTGCTAAGGTAAGTTATTTTAGGCATCTATTTTGGGGCAAAAGGGCAAAAGATTGACAAACACCCAACTCTGAAAACTCCTCTCAATGCCCAATCAATGCTGCTCCTGTGGCACCTGTTGAGAAACTCAGATCCTATCATATTACAGGAGGACCAGAGCCCTGCCAACTCCTTCTGCAACTAGAAATCCTCCTCCTTTGTCCTTTCACTAAGATTTTATACATATATATTATATATTGTGTGTGTGTGTGTGTATACACACACACACACACACACAGCATTAAATCTTGATCATGTTTTATGGACCCACTGTGAGTCTGTTCTGTGTAAAAGTCCATTTATCTAGAGGAACAAAATTTGTTTTTAGTATCACCTCTGCAACTAGAAAGTGGTTCTTAATAATTTTGTATTTTTCAGTTATAGTTGGCATATGTTTCAGGTGTACAACAGTTGATTAGCCATCTATATAACTCACAAAATGATCACCCCAATAAACCTAATGCCCAACACTGTCCATAGTTATCACAATATTATTGGCTATATTCCTTATGCTATACTTTCGACCTCCATAACTATTTTGTAAGTATGAATTTGTACTTCATCACTTTTCCCGTTTTCACTGACTCCCTCCACTCCCTCCCATATGGTAACCCTCAAAATTTTCTCTGTATGTATGAGGGGTTTTTTTTATTTTGTTCTTTAGATTCCACATATACATGCACTCATATGGCATTTGTCTTCTTCTATCTGGCTTCCTCCACTCAGCACATTACCCTATAAGTCCATCATAAAATATCTTTTCCATTCCATTACTGTTAGTCTATGTCTTTTAATCTGAAGTGAGTCTCTTGTAGGCAGCATATGTAAGGGTCTTGTTTTCTTATCCATTCAGCACCCTCTCTTTTGATTGGAACATCTAATTTTTTTTTCATTTGAAGTACTTATTGATAGATATGTAGTTATTGCCATTCTTTATACTTTTGATACTTATTTTTTTCTTTTTAAAGAGGTCCCTCCAACATTTTCTGTAATACTGGCTTGGTGGTGATGAACTTCTTTATTAGGTTTTTCTTGTCTGGGAAGCTTTTTAGCTGTCCTTTGGTTTTAAATAATAGCTTTGCTGGGTAAAGTAATCATGGTTGTAGGGCCTAGGTTTTCACCACTTTGAATATTCTGTGCCAAGCCCTTCTGGCCTGTAAAGTTTATTTTGAGAAATCGGCTGACAGTCTTATGGGCATACCCTTGTAGGTAACCAATTGCTTTTTTCTTGTTGCTTTTAAGATTCTCTTCAAATTTAACCTTTGGCATTTTAATTATGATGTGTCTTGGTGTGGGCCTCTTTGGGTTCATCTTGTTTGGGACTCTCAACTTCCTGGGGTTGTATGTCTACTTCCTTCACCAGCTTAGGGAAGTCATTATTTCTTCAAATAGGTTTTCAATTCCTTGCTCTCTCTTCTCCTGCGGGTATCCCTATAATGTGAATGTTGTCATGCTTGACGTTGTCCCAGAGGCTTCTTAAACTATTTTCACTTTTTTGGATTCTTTTTTCTTGTCACTGTTCTGATTGGAGGTCCTCCACTACCCCATCTTCTATGTCGCAGATTTGATCCTCAGTTTCATCTACTATTGATTCCAAAGTACTCTTCATCTCAGATAATGTATTCTTCATTTCTGATTGGCTCCCTATTATGTTTTCCATCTCCATTTTTGTTTTTCATCTCTTGATTAAAGTTCTGAGTTCATGTACTCTTTCTCTAAGTTCCTTGGGCATCCTTATAACTGATGTTTTGAACTCTGTATCTGGTATATTGCTTGTCTCCATTTTGGTGAATTCTTTTTGGAGCTTTTTGCTGTTTATGTGGGACATATTTGTCACCCCGTTTTGGCTGCCTCTTGTTTGTATTAGGGAGGGCTCCTAAGTCTCCCAGTCTTAGTAGAGTGGATTTATGAAGTAGGTGTGCTGTGGGGACCAGTGGCAGTCCTGGAAGGGGTCCAGCTGAAGGCTAAGTTCAGCTGCAGTCTGTGTACCTTCAGGGCCACCCAGTGTCACCAAGCAATGCACGTATGACTGCCACCCGTGCTGAGCTTACAGGTGCCTCAATGAGCCAAGTCAGAAACCGAGGTTGGCTGCCACTAGTGCGGGACTTGGGGCTGCTCAGCAAGAGGTACAGGGCACACTGAAGCCAGATGCTGCTTCTTTGGATTTTGTGAGCCTCTGAGAGATTTATGTAAGTTTGTGGCAGGGGCCAAGACAGCCCTTTGTATGGAATAAATCACCAGAATTGGCTTGGGTGGGCCCACAAGTTGGGAGAGGCAGTCTCAGGGAATCTCCTGGGCTGAATGACCCGTGTTATCCGGGTTTATAGTGCCTGAGTCTATAGGGTGGGAAGAGGAAAGATTCAAAAAAGGAACAATGGCTTCTGCCTGCATCTGTCTGAGAGAAAGCTGCTCCTCCAGCCCTCACCCTGAAGCCTGACAACTCAGTGCCTCCTCTTATGTCCCTGGCACCCCTTGAGCAGCTGCCCTAGCTCTGGAGCTCAGAGCAAACGAATCTGTCAGCGAGAAGGCAAGCATAGGCCTTTTAAGAGAAAGGCCTCCGCTTCCTGCAGCCCTCTGTCGGACTCAGTTGCAACCTCTGCTGGTTTTCACAGCCAGAGGTTATGGAGACTTCTCTTCCTGGCATTGGAACCCCGGGCTGGGGAGCCCAGTGTGCGACCGCGACTCCTCACTCCTCAGGCCAGGGAGGTCGTTCTGCAGCCAAGACAGCCCTCTCAATTCTCAATTGCCATGTGTGGTTGTGGGACCGGGCCATTTCATGTCTCCCCCACCTCCTACTGTTTTGAGATAACCTGTTATTTGAGGTGAACTAGATGTAGGGCTTCTAAACCTCAGGTGACTCCATGTACTGGTTGCTGTATAGTTCTATAATTTTGGTGTGGTCACTAGTGGAGTTGTGCACTGCCTCTACCTTCTACACCATCTTGTGAGCTCTCCCTAGAAAGCGATTCTTAAACTAATACACTAACTCACATAGTTAATGTGAGGATTGTGTAAGATAAGATATTCATTTAGAAAAAAAAATTAACAAGGGTGACTATTTACAGAACATAAAGAAAGCCGGAAAAGAAGAAAGAGAATAGATCATTTTAGTTTTTCAATAAGACAAAGTTATATGTATTGGCTACTCATTTTCTTGCTGTCACAAAATATGGGTCAAACAAAGACTAATCCTGCCAAATGAAGACTAGGGAACTATATTGTTTCTAGCATTCTGATCTGGGAAATAAAATCTGGATCCCAATCACAATTGATGTATCTTTTTATACAGTAAACCAACCTTACTAAATAATATAAAGTGACAGAAAAAAAAAAAAAAACCCAACAACATAAAAAGCAAAACATGGGGGGGACACACAGATATGTTTTAATGCATTTAACATCTGCTTATTTAGAAGAGGTGCTATGTACAGGGTAGAGGCTATGGTAGAGAATATGAAAATTTAAAAATACACAAAAATGTTTTTACTCTCATTCAAGTTATCCGACTTCAAATTATTTTGGCAGACATCATCTCAATGCTAAAAAATTCTGGTAACTACAACCACCAAAAAAGTCACAAGTCCAACATTAAGAAAGATCACGCATACACCAATATAATAATCCTTTCCAGAAGTTTAAATTCTACCCCAAATTAACACTTGCACTAAATGAAAAACAAGATGGAAAAGCTTATATAGCAGTGTAAAAAGCTACCTTAGTAAATATACTTTATTTCCATCTGTTTCTGAGCAATTCCCTTACTCTTTCCTATAACTACACAAACACTTAGAAACAGGAAAAGGGATGATTTTTTTCCCCATGACTTTTAAAGAGTTCAATTCTGGATTAAAAAATTGGTCTGTAGGGTAGGAAATAATTTGAAAGTGATGTGAACCCTGGCATAGAATCCGACCCAATTCAAGTTTATTCAAGGTTACCCATTATCTATGGGATAAACTAAGAATTCTCAGTATGTGAGACCCTCATAATTTGTCTGGCTTACTTGATTAACAGCTACCATTTACTGGAAGCCTACTGTGTGTCAGACATTTCCCTAAATGCTTACATGTCCTCTTTCCCTGAATTGGCACATCTGTGAGAGGTAGGTATTATTATCGCCACTTAACAAATAAGGAAACAGTCTTTTGATAGGTTAACTTACCCCAAATCATGCAGCTATTAATGCAGTAGTGCGGAGACTCTTCTAAAAGGTAGAATTCCACATATTATAGTGCGCCAGGCTAAATTATTTTAGTTATCTATTTTGAGACAAGAGGGCAAAAGATTGACAAATCGCCCAATTCAGGAAACTGTGCTGCTATTCTCACTCTCCACCTTGCTCGTCTTTCTCTCTTTCGTTTCCAAATCTACAGAAGCTAAGGGCTTCTGACGTGATCCTCATAAAAACAACAGAAGTTCTGCGCTGCATGGCACCACAGGGGATTTTTTAAAAAAATCTCTGCTTTGTAGAAATTCCTCCAGGGTCTACAGTGTCTATGGAACTCTCTGCCCTACAGGATAATTACAGACAGCTGCACTGGACCCCCAATGGAGGAGAAGGAATTGCTGGTGTCTGGACATAACCCTTCTGGAAGGCATGTTAAATGTTTAGGTATGAAACTGTGCACTAGATAATGTTATTTAACTTTGAAAATTTATTTGGAGGCTCTTATAGTAGAGAGGGTAGGTAAAATAGGCTAATCATTCAGTTTCTATGTTACCTAGGATTTTCTTTTTCCAATTAAAAACCCACATTAGCTGTTCAAGCTAGTAATTCCTTTTAATCAAATGTTCCAGGTCATACTAGGCTCTTTCTTTCCTTATATGCTTTACCACTGCAACCTCTTAACCACTGGGCCCATGGACACATCCACCACACCGTTTCAAGAAGGCTTACAAAATAAAATTATCCACATGAAATTCTTGAGATTTGTCATCAATGTTTTATTAACTACACATAGTAAGATTTAACCTGACTGATTAAAGAAAAAGTAAATATTAGAAGTGAAGTTTCTGTATTTTTCCAATTATAGACCACTTTCCTATTTCTATTAACTTTCCTTGAAGTTTTTTATATACCCTCAAACTTCTATCCTTTAAGTACGAAAATTACTAAAAGAGCTCCAACTAAAATATTTAAGTAGATAATATTGCTTTATTGCTGAAATACTGGTTTTAAAGTATTTTCTCCCGAGGGACTTTTGCTTGCTGCTTCCTCTGTCTATAACACAGAGAAAGCTGGGCTCCTTCTCGTCCTTTAGGTCTTAGCTTAATGTAGCCTCCTCCTTCCCAGTCCACCCGACATATAATTTCTTCTCATCTGTGCCCCCCACTTTTATTTTCTTCATATCATATATCGCACTCTGTAATTATCTTTTATATTTACTTAGTTTTTGTAATCTATGCACCTACCTCCACTCCTTCAATATGTATTAAAATAGAAGGCCCACTGGGACAAAAATCTTTCCTGTCATTTTTATCAAAGACATAGTGAATAAATATTGAGCTTTTATAGGCAATGTGTTTTCCAAATACTGTCCGAAAATAGAAATGAAATTTAAAGTGTCTGCTCCTGAGTCAGATCTAGGTTTAAATTTCAGCTCTGCTACTCATCAGCTATGTGAACTCTGGCAAGTTATTTAATCCCTCTGGCCCTCAGTTTCCACGTCTGTAAAATGGAGATAATATTACCTACCCCATACTGTTTGAGAAGATGAACTGAGAAAATACGATGATTAAATAGAACGCAGAAATTCTGATACACTGCTGGTGGAAATATAAATTGGTAAACAACTTTGGGCATTATCTTCTAAAGTGGAAAACATGAATACTCTTCAACCCAGCAATTCTACTCTTAGATATATCCCTACACATATACATATTTACATGAAAGTAGGACATTAGTATAACAATGTTCATATTAGCATTGTTAAAAATTGTCAAAAACTAGACACAATCCAAACATCCATAACTGCATCTCATACAATGAAATAAAAATGGAATAGCAATAAAAATGAATTATAAATACAAATATAACAGTGAACAAAAGATGGCAGATAAAAACATACTGTATGTACAATTCCATTTATATAAAATTGTAAAGCAGGCAAAACTAGACTACAGTTGACTCTTGAACAATGCAGATATTAGGGGGCATGAACAATCTCTAGGTCAAAAATATACATTTAACTTTTGATTCCTCAAAAACTTAACTACTAATAGGCTACTACTGAGTGGAAACCTTACCAATCACAGTTGATTAACATGTATTTTGCATGTTATATATATTATATGCTATATTCTTAAAATAAAGTAGGCTAGAGAAAAGAATATTATTAAGAAAATCATAAGGAAGAGAAAGTATATTTATAGTATATATTGAAAAAAAAAACACAAGTATAAGTGGACTGGCAGAATTCAAACCTGCATTGTTCAAGGGTCAACAGTAATATTCTTCAGGAATACATAAAAGTAACAAAAACCATTAAAAAAAATCAAGACCAAGGCTCAAGGAAATTACCATCATTAAGTCAACACAATGTCTACTTTGAGGGCGGAGAGATCAGAACGGAGTGCACAGAGGATTTCTGGGATGCCAGCAATGTTCTATTTCCTGATCTGGGTAGTAGTAATCACTGGGTTAAGTTATGTGTTTTGTTTGCCTCTGCTATATTCCACAATAAAGACTTTTAAAAGAGTAAACAAAAACAATGACCTTTACATACAAACATGGCATCACAGTGTGCCTGGTGAGAAAGGATTTATCACCTACACCATCAGCAAGTCAATTGGGTGTAGTGTAAAGAACATGGCTTTGATGATCTAACATCACACTACTAGAAATGTTGTGTGTCTTCTCTAGAACTAAAAACATGCTTAGTAAGTGATAGTTTCCTCCCTTCCCTACTTTCTTAGTAGCAACTGACTTTATAGGAGAGCTAGCTGGAATTCATGTCAGACTGCATGGTCTGAGAACAGAAGCAAAACTTATGGGCCCAGCTTTAATTAAGCAAATTAAATCACTGTTATTGACAGCCAGAAGAGTGGAGATCTTTATTTCAGAGCACTGTACAAGAATTTATTGCCTTGTTTACAAGCAGCTTATTACTGATTTAAATAAACCCAAAATTACACTTCAAAAATGTTAAAGTTCACCAAAAAATGCTATTTAAATCCTAAAAACTAACCTCTGAACTAACATATTACTAAAGATACCTTAGAGATAAAAATTTCTCATATAGTTTAATAGCACTTGCTTAATACTAAAGAAAGCCAATTTATTACTTTAATACCATAAAACAGCCAAATTAGTAACTAAAAATGAGGCATATATATATATATGCAAATCCAGAAGCCAAAGTGGCTGGGTTTATTCTAACAATTTTTTCATCAAGTACTAGCCAATTATATCATCCCAAAGCTACCAACATTTCCTATCCGTGCTGTCGGTGATTGGTGTATTCAGTAGAATGCTCCCCATACAGACTACTCTCTCAAAACAAAGTATTGTTTTACAGGAATCCAATCTGCTCTGGTTAACAATGGTCTATTAATATCTAGTGGCATTAATACAAAGCTCAAAACTCAAGTGCCACAGATAAAAGTGGATGGTGTAGCCATGTGACTTTACAATGAACCAAGTCAGAACTGCTGATTGCAGTCAAAGAATTCAGTCCTCTACTTAGCACCTAGCCCATTATGTTCTTTACTAATCATTCAAGATGGAGTTACTATAAAATGCATTAAGAATAGCATAATTAGCATAACTTGCTAATGTCAACAAAGTAATAGCTTAAAATTTTTAATCCAAATTACCAGAAAACTTATGCTTTCCAGTATCAATAATATAATGATGTTACCTACGTTTCAAATTGTTTTATTTTTAAATTAAGAAGAACCAAAAGTTAGTTGTCAAGAATACAAATACATGGCAAGTGGCATCATAAATGGGTAGAATATTATAAAAGCAATATACATGGTGAATCGTGATAACAAAAATTATATTTAGTGTATGACATGCACTAGATATTTCATGTACTTCTCACATGAATATGATTATTTCTCACTATGAAGTCTCATTTTCTATTGAAGGAAACTGAGGATCAGAGGTGGCAAGTCCTTTTTCTGTAGGTCACACAAATATTAAGTGGAAAGGCCAAGATTTAAATTCCTGACTGACAGCTAAAATATATATGATTAGAAAAGAACCTATGACAACTGGGAAAAAACCAAAGACCAGAAAGGAAATATTCTCAATAGAGCTGCTCTGGGTGAGATCTCTGATTCTGCTTGCTGCGTTTTTTAACTGAGTCTCTCAAATGTGTGTAACTTGGAAAGCTTAAAGTGAAGACATATTAGCCTGAAATATCAGAGCAGAAAGCCCAAAAGTCAGCAAAGTGATTGGAAACTAAGTGAGAATCTCTAGGAAAAAGTGGTGAGAAGCAAGGGTAAGCAATATATCTCAGCCGACAACAAAATTACACAGGTGTAGGGGAAACCACCCTCTTCCCCTAGGAGCCAGGCTAAAAAAGGGAGTTGGAAACCATAAAACAGAACAGAGATATCGGCTACTACATAGGGAGTAGAGGACCCAGTTTGAACCTAGGCAAGAACATGTTAAAACAAAAATAATCCTTAGAAGAATATAAATAACTCAAAGTTGCTAAAATGTACTGACATTTCCAGTTTTCAACCAAAAATATTACTAAACAGGAAAATATAAGCCATAATCAAAACAACAACAAAAAACAATCATTGGAAATTAACTGCAAATAGAAAGACTTCAGAATATGTATAATAGACATATTCAAAAATTAAAGGTAAATTTGGTACCAGTGAAAAACAGAGAGGGAATCTCAACAGAGATATGGAAGCTCTATTTTTTAAAATTAAAAATTTTAGACCTGAAAAATCACAATAATTGAAATTAAAAATTCACTACATGGGCTCAAGAGCAGAATGGAAATGGCAGAAGGAAGAAGCAGTGAAAAAGCATTAACTTACAGATACAAGAAACTTAACAGACCTAAAAAGGATATACACAAAGAGAACAGGTACAGACTGCTGAAAATCAGAGAAAGAGAAAATCTTGAAAATAACCAGAGAAAAACAACATATCATATACAGATGAGCAATTAAGGTTAATGGCTCTCTTCTTTCAGAAACAATGGTGGCCAGAAGACACTGGAAATGCATACTCAAAGGCCTGAAAAAAGAAAACCCTGTCAACCAAGAAATCTACATCCAGCAAAACTATCCTTCAAACGCGAAGTGAAATTAAAGACATCTTCAGATAATCAAAAAGTGAGACTTTTGTTGCCAGCTGACTTGCACTTCAAGTAGTGCTCACGAAAGGGAAACAGTATTAAATGGCAACACATATCTACAAGAAATAATAAAAATAAATATGAGTATAAAAAATTATTATGCATTTTTTTTTCTTTTAAAGCCACATGACTATTGAAAGCAAAACTACAACACTGTATTGTTGGGTTTATAATTTATATGACAAGGAAAAGAAAGTATTTTAAGGTTCCTATATTTTAGCTGAAATATTTCAAAATTCTAAGTAGAGCAACCACTAAAACAATAATGAAAAGAGATATATAGCTAGAAAGTCAACAGAAGAATTAAAATGGAATATTAAAAAAAAATAAGAGGAACAAAAACCAGACAGAAAAACAGAAAACAAATAGCAAAATACAAAGCCTGACTACAATCAAATCACAATAAATGTAAATGGACCAAATAGTTTATAAAAAGAAAATTAGGTATCACATGGTATCATGTGGTATGTATCATAAGGTACATGTATGAGTAATGCTTAAGTGAATGCTTTCACTTAAGTAGAAGATTACTAAGTGTGACATAGGAAGCTTTCATTAGCTATATACTAACAATTAGTTATTTAATGCTAGGTGAGAAAAATATCACATAAAATTGCAATTTACAAATATACATAAAATGCAAAAATGTTAAGGATTTAAAGTCTAACTTTCTCTATTTTCCAACCTTTCTATATTTTTCTCTCTTCATAATGAAATAATAATATTTTAAATAAAGTACTATGAAACCCTTGAGAGTAAATTTTTTAAATGTTGGTTTTGGAAATTAAGATTTAAACCACTGTTATTTTGTGTCAGCAGTATGCTAGATGGAGATGCTACGACAACCAAAACTCAGGACCTCTCTTTGCATCTACTCTAAAGGGCTAGTCTAGGCTATTTTCTGAGAACTTTGTTTGCTTCCTTGTCATGATTTTCTTAATTTCTGTCTCTATAACATGCTGGCTATCTCTGAATTCATCTTTGCCAGTGTTCATTTTCCCTTTTAACCTGCCCTGGTTCTGAAAACCAGATAGCTATATTTGTTATAACTATGTATAAAGTGTAACTATACAGTCCCCAAGTGCAGATGTGGTGAATCTTTCAAATGAAAGCCTTTTTCTTGTCATTGTTGTTGCTTTGCTTAATTACTGGATCAGCTTTGTTTCTGATCAGCAAATCTACCAAATAATTGAGATTAAAATAGGTGAGACAGTAATTTCTCCAAGCCTAAAAGCCAAATTTATTATTTCCAAAAATTTATAGGTAAACCAATATAGAGAGTAATTTATCATAAAGCTTAATTTCTAAAATATTAAAGCCTGATTGTTTATATCTGAAACCATTCGTTCTATAAAAAGAAGTAATATCTAGACCCAAATATTCCATGCGAATTTCTCAGGATTCAAATTTAACAGTACTGTTATGTTTGAATTCTCGACAAGACTTTAACAGGCCACTAAATAAGCAACATATGTTTGTCCTAATACCTCACATGCAAGCTTTCATTAACATGCCTAGGTTTAAATACAGCATCTATCACTTACTGGCTATGAGTCTTGGGCAAGTTGTATTAGCCTCTGAATTTGTCTATCTGTAAACTACCTGGTTTGGAAGGTTATTGTGCCAGGACAAGAGAACTCCTGAAGCATGGCAGATGTTTGATAATTGGCGACTTAATGCAATTCAGTATATCTAATGGTTATCCATTCAGTTATCTAATGGTCAAAGCCAGATCTTTTATAGCTAGCACCTGTCTGTATAAGGGCATTTCAAAGTTGAGAATCAGCACATCGAAGAAAGTTAACTATGTACTACTGTCACGGGGACAACCAAAGTATTAAGACCCTCATGATCTGTGACACTAGTTCTCAAACCTGGCTTTTCAAAAAATACATATATATTCTTCGGAGAGAGGAGTCTGTCATTTTTCTCCAGGTGATTCTTTTAGAAATCTGGGAATCACTGGTCCAGAAGAAAGATCCAGCTTCACCAAGTTATTAGTTATGTGGCATTAGGCAAATTACAATCTTGGAAAATGAGACTGTTACTCCAATACCTTCTGAAAACCCACCTCCTCCAAAGACAGATCTGAAGACCAAATACAGATATGTAGCTTACGAGTGCTTTGGAAACTCTAACACTTTATATAATGTTAAAAAATTCTATATAGCCTTTCCAATTAAAGACCCAGATCTCAACTCTTGGATAGAAAAAGATAAATTCCACTGATTCAACAAACATGTCATTGAGGGCCTAATATGTTCTAGACACCTTTGAGGAAGAATCCCATGCAAAACAAGATGAAAATTTGACTATTAATTTTAAATTAGTGGTAACTATTCAATATGGAAAAAAAGAAGGAAGAAAAGAGGAATGAAGGAAGGAAAAACGTTCCTTTAAATATCACTCCCTTGGCAGTACTGTATAATAGATCTGATGATGGAAATATTCTATATCTCCACTGTCTATTATGGTAGCCATTAGCCAAATGTGGGTACAGAGCATTTAAAATGTGGCTCAAGTAACTGAAGAATCTAATATTTAATTTTAATTTAAACTGAGTTTAACAGCCACATGTGACTGACTAATGGTTACAGTACTGAAAAGCTCAACCCTAGAATATTTAAAAATTTAGGTTGCGCTTTTGGGAGATATGGATAGGAAAAGGCAGAGGAAATGGGGGGAAAACCGTTAGGTTTCCTTTTTTAGGAGGTTTTTTTCCTTTTATTTTTTTTTTGAAATTTTTTTTCTTAGGAAAGGTTTTTTCCTTCCATTGAACTTGAGGGTTTCAATTTTTTTTTCTTTTTTTTTCATTGGCTTAAAAACCACTTTTCCCGGTTCTTTAAAAAAAAAAAAAAAAGTCACCAAAGCAACAAGAACTGATACAATATCAAACTGTAGGATATTGGAGGTAACATCAACTGGGAGTCAGAACATTTGCTGCAAGTTCCAAGTTCCCTGGTTCTGCCAGTTACAGGTCCAATGACTTTATACAGGTTACTTATCTCTTTTATGCCTCATTCTTCAAAAGTGCAAATTGGGGCAATTTACTGGTCAATTGTCTAGAGAGTCTAGATAACAAATACAGGGTACTTAAAAGAGTTTAAGATTCTTTTGTACCACATTAATTTATAAAGAACTAGTTCTATTATTCAATATATACTGATTGAAGGTCTGCTGTCAGGCCCATATACAAGGTACTAGGGACATAATGCTAAATAACCACAGACATAGTCTGCTTCCCATGGAGCTTGAAGTCAACTCAAGATAACTCAAATAACCATGTTAATAAATATGCTATCACTGACTGAAATAAGGGCTTTGAGCAAAAGTGGGTTGTCCTAGACTGGAGGACAATAAGGTTTCCCCTGACGAAATAAGATTAAAGTGAAATCTTTAAACTGAAAAAGCTAACTAGGTTTATGGGTAAGAAGGGAGGAAGAAGAGTTTATGGATAGTATCATGTACAAAGACTCTATGTGCCACTGAGTCATTTTAACAATGAAAAGGAGGTAAGCCAGAGCTAGACAATGCAGGGCTAGTTTTAAGCCAAGAGATGACACAATCAATTTTGTTTTGAGAAGATAGTTCTGGGCACAATAGTAATGGGAGGGCATAATGAATTTGGGAAATCAAGTTAGAAGGTTACTGTAGAGGGACAGACTGCAGTTGGGTCTATGATGGTAGTAATCAAAATAAAAAGAACATCTAGAAAATAAGGGTGATAGAACTCAGTGATGAACTGGATGTGGAGGAATGAAATAAAGTGTCAAGGATGATTCACAGATTTCTCACTTGTGCAATATTCTGAATAGTGGTAGCAATTCAGAGACATGGGACACTGGAAGAAGGCCTGGGCTGTTTTGTTTTTGGAGAGGGACTCAATCATAAGTCTGAGTCTGGGTACCTTTGAGACATAAAGGAAAAATTTCAGCAAGCACTAGATATCCAGAACTCAGAAAAAGGGTCTGGGAGGAGACAAAATTTTGAGAATCATTAGTCTATAGATAATATAGTATAAAGAAAGAAGACAGGGGAAGAAGACAGAATCAAGTTTTGAGAATAGTTGGTTTAGAGATAAAGGAAACTACAAAAGACACTGGGCTGAAAAAACCAGAGAGAGAGAAGAAAAATAAAAAGAGTGGTATTATGGAAGCCAAGGAAGTGACAAGACTTCAAAAGAATATCAAATGTTGCTAGAAGGTTGCATGCTGCTAGGGGGAAAAAAAAAAAGTGCCCTGGGATTGGTGATAAGGATGGAAGTGACTTTAACAAGAACTATTTAGGTGAAATTATGGGATAGAAGTCATACAACAGCAGATGGTCACAGGTCCTTTAAATCTTCCTCCACTGGAGTGATCGAGCCCACCCTACCAAGCCACCTACCTGCAAAAAAGCTCCAAAATGACTTGCATATTAAACTCTATTAGAAGCTACACTAATGAACTGATTCACATCAACCCAAAAAAGAACCATGCCATAAGTTTTAGAATTCTTAACCAAAATGAATATCTAATTTGTAAATATTCAGGAACAGTATAGTGAGCATTTAGAGCAGAGACATTTCTGAGCCCAACGGTAGTACAAACACAGCAGCCATAATTAGCTTCTGCAGAGAGACAACATTCCACTAGCTATTTTTGCTCTTCAGATTTTCCCCTTCTAATCAGAAATCCCCAAGTTCTTTATCAGCTCCACATTTTTCATAACAGCTTTAACAGCACCGGTACAGGTTCCAGGGAAAAATCAAAGAATAATAAAGCCACTGGCAGATGACAGCTTTCTTATTTTAAATAGGAAACCATTGATTATGTTTTTGACTTCAGTATTTTAAGTAGTTGTCCTTGATGTCCATCTCTTAACTCTTTTACTTTGTGGAATCAACCCACTAGTTTCCCCACCCCTTTGTACTCTATTTGAAAAACTACTGGTTTTCATGGCTTTACCCTAAAATTTGTAGCATTAAAGCACATTTTTGCTGCAATTTAAAACCCATTTAAGTCCTTTTCTTTCACTAACCAGTAGCTGCAATTTCATGTGTTTGTCCCATTGTAGAACTAATTTATAGAATGAAACCCAATCAGTGATACTTTAAAAACATAAGTCAGATCATGTCAAGTCTGCTCAAAACCCTCCATGGCTTCCTACCTCACTCAGAGTAAAATCTTAAGTCTTTATCATGATTTACAAGGTTCTACACTATTTGTTCCTCACTACTGATCTGACTTCTCCTATCACTCCCTCACTTGTCACTCCAGTCATGCTGGCCTTATTTCTCAGTCGCACCAAGCACTCTCCCATCTCAGGGTCTTGGTGTTTGCAGGACTTCTACCTAGAGTGTTCTTCCCCCTAGGTATGTGCATGGGGTGATCCCTTACTCCCTTCTAGTGTCTGTTCATATGTATCAGAGAAGCTTTCTCTAACTACTCTAAAACAGAACCAACCCAGCCATCACTATCTATCCATCTTCAACTTTCTTCATAGCAATTACACCTGACCTATTTGTTTATTGTCTCCTGCCCCTAGAATGAAAGCTCCATAATTCTGTTAGGTTCACTGTTAGGCTCAATAATGATCTGCTGAATAACCAAATTCCTATTCATTTCATTTCAGCATAGAACCAATTTGATTAGTACTACAGACTTTCCAAACACAAATATGAAACATGTAATTAAAAATTAATGAAAACAAACACAGTACATAAGAACCAAGAAATAAATGCTATTTTGGTCCCTTAGATTCCAGTTTCACAGGACTGGGAATATGAGCATGAACACAAATACATATAGAGAAGACATCAATTATGATAGCAGTATACAGGCTGTTTGTCGCATTTTAAATCCCAAAACTTCTCTTTCCTTCTACCCAGGCAGTCAGTTGGTATATACTTATGGAATGCATCCAGTATTACCGATAAACTGGACTCCAGCTCTGGCGGCATGGGTATAGCATGTTGGACCCTCTGACAAAATTGTGAAATAGTCCAAGTTTGACTTTGCCACATGCAAATATTTTTTATCAGGGTCCCACCTTTACTCAATCCTGGAACTACTCTACTTTCTAACCCCAGGGATGTGACTCATTCTTGTCCCTCCAGGATGACCATTAAGGACTCAAGCTATGCACTTTAGTGATTAGTAGTATGGAATTTCTTGTCCAAGAATCAACACAGTCCATTAGGAGAAGCAGCTACAGGAGTTAGAGGAAATAAGATACTTATTTAATGTTTTAACTGGAAGTCTTTGTTAAGTGGGGGGAACTGCCCATCCTGATACAGCTAATGAACAAAACTATTCTCTGTATGAACATGAATGAAACACAAGTTCAGATCCAATAAAAGAGACAGTCATAGCATACATCATCACAAGAATTCCTCCTCGTTTCTCTCAGTTATGTAACCATTCCACACTCAGGAGATCATGGTAGAGAGGTGATGGTGATAATCACCAATGTGTCCCCTCAACATCCCTGCCTTTTCAGCGCAGGTCTGGGAGATGTAAGAGGTAATAAGAAAGAGGAGTTACTATGTCCTGGCAATAGAGTCAGAAAAACCGGGGTATGAATTCCACCTGTACCACTTTCTATGACAGTGGCATTAAGCAATTTCTTCACCTGCTATAAGCCCAACTTTATCATGAGCAAAATGCATTTAAGATTTAGTTCTTAGGAATTAAATAAAAAAAAAAAAATCCAACAAGCTCAGTGAGACATAAAGGACACGATATAGTTGCTCCCTATACCGCTCCCTTTTTATTAATAAAAAAAGGCTAAAATAGAGAGGCCATGTACAAAGACTTGACATACCACCAGCAAAAGGCTCCCAAGCCTTAGCCTAAGGACAACTGTGCAAAGGTAATGTTAGATTTTAAAACTATTTTAAAATTCCTGTAGGCGCTATTATGAACTACCACTATACTTTTCCACATTTGATAATAATGCTTTCCATAACACATGTTGAAGTTGTCTATTAAATACTTATTTCTTTGTAGGGATGGGAATCACTACTTTGGTTTTATTTTTCTTTTTAGTACTTAAAAAACAAATCAATTCTTGGCATCACCTTTGAAGAGTTTCTGCCTTCTTTAAAACTCTTCTCTCAGCTTCCTTGATATTGCTCTCCTGGCTATTTCTCATCAGGCCAGCAGCTCCTTCGTATTTCTTCTGCTAGTGCCGCCTCAATCTCTAACAGACCTTTACAGATCTAGGCCCAATCCCAGATCCTCTTTCTGTTATCTACCCACTCTCCTTAAAGACACTATATATACACACACACTATTTTTATACTTTTTAATATGTATACGTTTTATATACATACAAAATGTGTTCTGTCCCTCCTCCTCCCCACCCTGCCCCACCCCACAATAACTCTTGGACTAAGATAGTTTACAGGCTACTCAAACAGTATTCTTTCTTTCCCCTTCCAAATCTATCCTTTCTCCAGTCTTTCCCATCTCAGGTAATAGTACCACCATCTATTCAGTTGCTCAAGTCCAAAACCTGGGAATCAGCTTCTCTTTCACTCCCACATCCAGTCCACTTACATTCACTTCATTCTACCACCAACCCTTAGTATCTGTTACCTAAACTACAGTAATAGCTTGGGTCTCCCTGCTTCCGTTCTTGCGCCTGCCAATCCATTCTCCACCCAGCTGCCAGCGACATTAAAACAAAACAGATCATGTTGCTACCTCGCACAAAATCCTGCAATCACCTCAGACTACATTTGTAGTAAAATCTTACACTGGCCTCCTTATAATTCTTTGGGCATACCATTCTCTCACTTCACTACCTTTACTTATGCAGTTCCTTTGACCTGGAATGTTGTCTTCAGGTTTCAGCAGCTTCAATGTCACACCTCTTATAAAGGCCTCCCCAACCCCAATTAAATTTAGGTCCTATTATAGCCTCACTAGCATCCTATACTTTCCTTGCATAGCACTGGAGAAAAAAAGTTTGTAACTACGTTATTTCTATAACTGTTTGGTGAATGTACGTCTAAATTGAGTGACTGTTTTGCTCATCGGGGAATCATCCCATAGTGCCACAGCCATGCATCCAACACCTAAGAAACTACTCTAACCAATGAAATATATAATAAACAGCAAACTCATGACTCTTGGCCTTAGAATGGCTACATTATACAGCAAGATGTACCGTAGACATTTAACGATTCCCCTTCAGTTGGATTTTTAGGGAAAATAAAGTCACAGTGCCGGGCAATGAAAGGAATTCAAGTAGAAGGAAGTTAATACAGTTCCTGGAGTGCTTGTCTTTTACTTCTTTTGTTCTTCCATAGTTCATTGCTAGCACAGAGTAAGATCCATGGTAGATACTTGAGCACTTAGTGACCAAAGTACACTGTATGACAATCAAAGTGCTGGAATTAAATGTTATAAAATTCTAAATATTATGGTTCACTGAAGGCTAGAAGCATTAGAAGAGGTTTTAAGGAGATAGAAATCAATCTAGACAGGGTGAGGAATAACTTAGGGGGATCTGGCCAACCCATGCTATCACCTCTCCTGCTCTACTTTAACAGCGGTATATCTATGTAGCCAGATTTGTATTGTACTCCATAACATGAAATATTTAATTCATTTGCTAAATTCTAAACAAAATTATCTTTAATGTGAGGTTCTATGCTTAGTTAACCTAATAACCCTTTTTTGGCCATAAAGAACCCAAGTGGTAGAGGATAAAAAGCTTCCAAGATCTCATTATACTACCTGTCCCATAAATGAAACTCTGAACATAACATTTTATAAACATTCATTTAACAATGTAGGAAGAGATTAACTAGGTACTTAGAGTTTAACTAGGTACTTTCTGAAGGGCCAATATAAGATCGAAATAACTACCTTAGCCATTATTTTCCAGGCACTGAATATGGGCCTTTATGAGCATTTTTTT
>NW_011888820.1:10609529-10621712 GCF_000151845.1 Pteropus vampyrus | reverse complement strand
CAAACAAGTACAGTCTTGTATAAAATGACTGTATGAGTTAAAATAATCATATCCAAAATAAATTACATACTTTCATAAACTTTTCCTCGCTATGATTATTTCCACCTGTATGGTACCAACTCTTTGCATTCACAAAATTCCATCATGTAGTCATTACACACTGTAAAAGCAGGTTTCAAGTAATCCTAACTGATAAAAAAGTTAAATATTAACTGAATCTCAAAAGCATCTATGTTATCACAAAATAACGATTTTGTAACCTAAAGAAACAGAAATCAATAGAATTTAGAGGGTTGGCTTTCTGTTCACAGAGTATAATAACTACTTATGCAAGACCCCAGAAAGACTTTCTGGACTTCCTCCACAGAAAAAAAAACAATTCTCCTATTTTTCCCTCCCTCTTTCCTCACTCTCAAGACTCTGCACTCCCCACCCGCCTATTTCTGTAAACCCAAAAGATTTACATTAAAAGATGGATTTATGCCATTATCAGTAACAGCAAGTCCCAAGATTTATGATCTTTGTATATTCAAGATTGCAGGAATTAAGCTTTAATAATTCATAAACCACAAACACACCCTGTTAAAAATTTTCTTTCGACACTAAAGTTCTCCACTCTTGGGACCCTTAATGGGTGTACATAAGTCAAATATTACAACCTTTAAAAAAGACACAGATGGTAGGTGTTCGCTACCCTCTCCGAGAGAAGTACTCACCTAAACTTCTGCACGGTCCCTTCCCGGGGCCCACAAGCATGACTGTCATTCAAAGGATTGGTAAATGTTAAGCGTGGGTGAGAAAGCATACATGAGATATATAACTGGATGAGGAAGGTTGTTAAATGCAGCCTCTCCTGTATCACGTAACTAGCCTAACCCGCTGCAAACTTTTAAGAGATTAAGTTACATTCCTCTGCAATTCCACTCTTGACAGCTGAATCCAGAGATGCCAGCGGGTCGTGCATGTCCATTCCAACCACCTCACCCGTGGAGAGCCGGCGGCCACATGCCGCGGTCAGCACGGACCAGCGGTTGGGGAAGGAGGGAGGGCTGGCGAGAGGGCCGCAGGGAGAGGGCTGGGAGAGCTCACCTTTTCCAGCTCATCGTGGAGCTCCGCTAGGCTGGGTCGGAGCAACTTCTCGCCCAGCTGCGCTGCCGTGTGTCGGTAGTGGTCAATCCTGGGCACGGCGTCCATGGTGTTGTGCCCGAAGGTGCGCAGGTAGTAGGTGTTGGTGTGGGTGTCATAGTAGTAGTGTTGGTGGTGCCCACTGCCGCCGCCGCCGCCCGAGTGCAAGCTGCTGCCCTCGCTCAGCACCGTGTCCCCGCCGTTCTGGAAGCTCACATTGGGCCCGTCACCTCCGACCCCCGCCGCATCCGACAGGCTCTCGTCCGCCGACGAGGAGGCAGCCGGGTCCACGAAGTTCACACGGAAGCGGCCCTTGGCTTCCTCGCTGCCTTTCGCCGGCCCGCTTTCGCCGCTGGCTTTCCCATCCGTGGGGGTCTCCTTCCTCCCCGCCTCAACACCCGCCGCCGCCGCCGCAGCCGCAGCCCGCCCCGCGTTCTCAGAAACCAGATCCACCTGGAAGCGGCTCTGGCTCGGGGTGGGCCCCAGGGGTCTGCCCAGCCCGTCCCCTGCCGCCGCGGCGCCCTCACCGCGGACCCCGCCGCCGCCCTGGCTAGCGGACGCAGCATCCTCCGGCACCGAGGACACCGCCGTGCCTGGCAGGTCAACCCCGGCGGCGGCCAGCGCGGCGGCTGGCGGCGTTTCCCCGACCCCGGCCAGCCTCGGGGAGCCGGAGGAGGGCGCCGTAGGCCCCGGCTCCATCGCCGCCCGACCCCCGACAGACCGTGAGAGCCTGGCGGACGTAGCGGGCTGCAAGCCCTCCGCGCCCCTGGCCGGCAGTGGCCGCAGCCGCAACGTCAGCGGAGAGAGTCGCTCTCCCAGCCGCCCGCTCTCCGCCGCTAGCCCAGGCCGGCACAAACGCTGCCGGCAGCAGAGTCAGCGCGCGAGTGCAGCGGGAGCGGGGCGGGCCCGGCTGTTTAAAGCCTCGGCGGGGCCACGGCGGTGGCGGCTCCTGCTGCAGCACGCGGGAGGCGGGGCCCGAGGCTCCTCCGCCCCTCAGCCCGCCCACCCGTGGTCCTGCGGTGGCGCTCGGCGGACGCTCCGAGGCGCCCCGGCCCCTCTGGGGTCCTTGGCGACCCTACGCGCGAGCGGCCCGCGCAAGGATTGCGTCCAGCCAGTCTGCGCGCGGCCTCGGACAGCGCGAGCAGCGGGACAAGGGAGCGGGCGCGGCCACGCGCCGCCTGACCGCCGTCGCCGGGAAGATCTCCGCGCCGCTACCTCCTCTTCCGTCGCCCTCCTCCCACCCCACCTCTTTCCCCCGCCCGGCTCTGCAGTGATGAGGGGCAGGCCCCCAGCCGCCTCCCTCTCTCCCCGCCCCTGAAGCTGCGCGTCTTTGGGCCGGCAACCCAGGCCACAGCAGCCGCGTCTGCGGATGACTCCCGGCACGGCTGGCGACTGGGCGCGCGGGACCTGCTTCGGCGCGCGCCGATTGTTGATGCTCCCGCGGCAGTTGCCACCACAGCGGCGGCTCTGGGGGATTTCAGCCACTGGCTTTTTTTTTTTTTTTTTTTTTTAAGTTCTGGACTCGCAATACTTGGGCTGAGCTGGCGAGATCTCGCGAGATGCTGCAAGGCGACAGGGCCGCTTCCCCTCAGGCGCGTGGTACCCGCGGCGGTGCTGTAGCCGCCTGCTGCGCCCGGCTCCTCCGGGTGATCCCGGGGGCTTTCTTGTCCGGCCTTCTGGTGCTTCCGGAGTTGCGGGCGAGGTGTGCCCCTCGGTGAGGCCTGCTCCGAGCTCCTGCTCGCCGCGACTCCCCGCACCCATTACAGGCCTGAGCCTAGGGGAAACCAGGATTTCCTCTGTGCCGCGTTTGAGGCGGTAAATTCACCCGCCTGGCAGCGTTAGATTTGCATAACCAGAGACTAATCCCAGTCGTGATGCAGTGGGTGTGTCTACACGTCCATTGACACATTTATTTTAAAAGCTGTGATGTTTGAAGGTGAGAAAGGAGCGTAGTTGTGATACCTTATTGTTTCAGGACGATTTTTAACTGTAGGCATTTCCAAAATGATAGGAAGTTCTGAAATGGATCTAATGAGAGCAGTAATAATCCGGGAAGTTTCAGCATGGTTTAGGTTGTGAAGAATTCCTCTGTTTTCATTAAAACAGGTACTCCTTTGCAAGTCTATTAGTGTAAAACGTAGGGGGAAGCAATTATTCTGCAACTTTCTTAGCAGCAAAATCCATTTTTAACCTAAATTTTACCCACAGCCCTACATGAAAACAGATAACAATGAATGGCTTCTTCTATCACTTGCCTCTTATGAATGTATTTACATTTATGTATTTTTAAATTGTATTTACATGGATAAACATCCTTTGCTGAACCCTGGAAATAAGATCAGGCAGCCCCAGAGTTTGCAGAACTGTTTTGAAATACAGTACTGTGAAGAAAGCTACAACCAGGTCTCAAAAAATTGTCATGATCTTATTTGTCCTGCCCAGCTTTTCATCTCAGTTTATTATCTCTATTGTAAAGATGAAGAGAAGAAGGGACCACTCTTGGATCATGTAGCCACAGTTTTTAAATCCCCTCTTGAGCTGTAGTAATACTAAGAAAACCAGAAGTGGCCAGAAAAATCAGGTGGTTCTTTAAGCAGTTCTATTTCTACTAAGGGATTTCGGCCTTAGTGGCTGATCTGTGTGGTGCCTCTTAGCTCCAACGCTAATTAGGTGGCTGTTGGAATTCAACATTCATTGAACTGAACAAATCGTAAGCACCCACTATGAGATGCTCTGTGTTCTCTGGATGTAGCAGTGAGCAAAACAATCCCTTCTGTCATGGAGTTTGTAGTCTAGGGAGAGAGGGGAGGGGAAGGAGAGGGAGAGGCAATAAACAAGATAAATAGATAAAATACATAGGAGGCTAGGGGAATATAAAACATACATGGAATTATAGAGCATGCTTGGAGTGCTAAGGAAAGGAATAGGATATGTGAGATGGAGGTGATAAAATTTTTTGTAGAATAGCCTCACTGAGAAGCTGACATTTGAGTGAGGAAATGAGTGATACAACTGTTTGGGAAAATATTGCAAGCAGAGGAAAAACAAAAGCCCAAAAGTGAGAGTGTGTCTGACATGTTCATAGAATTGCATGTAGGCCAATGTGGCTGAAGCTGCTTAAGGGATGAGAAAATTAAAGATAATCAGGTCAGAGAATTTACATGTTGGGGGCATGGCAGACCAAAATGTGTAGGACCTCTTCGGCTATTGAACTTTGACTTTGAGTGGGCTTCCATAACAAAATTCCATAGACTGGGTGACTTAAACAACAGAAATGTATTTTTTTATAGTTCTAGAGCCCAGAAAGTCAGAGTGCCAGCATGGTCAGGTTCTGATGAGGAGATGTCCCTTCCTGATTTGCAGACCTCTATCTTCTCTTTGTGTCCTCACATGGTGAAGAGAATTCTAGTGTCTCTTTTTCTTATAAGGACACCAGTTCTGTCCATTCAGGTCTCCATGCTTATGACCTTATTCAATCTTAATCACCTTAAGGACACTATTTCCAATACAGTCACATAGGTTAGGGCTTCAACATATGGATGGGGGGTATGAGGGCAGGGACACCATTCTGTCCCCAACAGATGGCAAGTTATTGCAGGGTCTGTGTAGAGGAGTGACATGGTTTGATGTATATTTAAATGACCAGTCTAGCTGCCTTTTAAATATACAAGGGGTAAGTGGTGGGGTCAAGGAAAGAAGCAAGGAGAGGTGTTAAGAAGTAACACAAAAATTCAGGAAGTGATGATGTGGCTTTGACCATGATGGGTAGCAGTGGAAAATGGTGAGAAAGTGATTGAATTCCGAGGCAGCAATAGAATTTGCTGGTGGATAATGGAATATAAAAGAGAATCCATGAGTTTTTGAGCAAATGAAAGAATGGCGTTGCTGTTTTCTTAGAAGATGTGATGGTGAATGAAGCAGCCTTGGTGAGAGGAAAATCAAGAGCTCAGTCTGAGATGTTTGTTGGAGGAAACAAATATATAGTGATAATAAATAGTGTAAGTGCAAAGTGAAAAGTTCAGGACAAAGGAACGTTGTACAATGAGAATGCAAAATAGAGGGACTAGACTTAGGGAGGAAATGACTTTTTCAGCTGAAGTCTGAAGGATGATTAAGATTAAACTATAACTTAACAGGGGTTTCAAAAAAAAGGAAATATTGTGTGCAAAAGCCCTCATGGAATGAGAAGCTGTCTTAAGAAGCTTGGAGCCAGTTTGATCAAATAATGATTTAAGGGCAAGAGTAATGAGATGAGTCTGTCTATACTAAAAGCCCTATAAAACCATTAATGGGTTTCCAAGGAGATAGGTACATGATCAGATTTACATTTATTAAAAGTCTCTCTAGATATTTTGTGGGGGGCAAATTGGAGAGTAGCCCCATTGCCTAGTGGCTACCATATTGAACAGCATAAGTATAGAATTCAAAAGAAAGCCTAGAGCCCAGCCTTGTGTAATTCCAACATTTAATGACTAAAGAAAAGGAGGAGAGGCCTGAGGGTTGAGAAGACCAGATGAAGGCATTTTCAAAGTAGGATTAGCTATGTTAATTGAACCAAGAGGTGGAAAAAAATGAGAGGTGAATATAGAATATTGAACTTAGTGATATTTATTAACCTATATACTGGGAGAGTAATGGGAGAGAGAACAAAGATTCCAGAAGGTATTATCAAAATAGACAAGTGAAACTAATTGAAACACTGTCAGGAGAGGTCTCCTTTTTACTCAGCAAGCGTTTGGTTATTAGATTTACCATGTGTCAATTTAGAGACTAACTTTGAGAATAGACTCATTGTCAGTGCCATAATGAAGTACCTAAGTCGTTTTGCTCATTTTCCAAAAAGTCAGCTTTTGACAATATAGGTTCCAATGTTCTTAGTACTATGTGTTGAATATATTTAGAATTTTATAACTAGAAGGGACTTAGGTTATTCCAAGCCTTTCACTTCACAAATGCTCAAAGGAGGCATAAATTACGTTAGACCTACAACTTTTTGTGTCTGTAGCATTGGAACATGTGAGAACGACGTAGAGCCTTTAAAATCAGCTCCATTTTTTTTTTTTTTTACAGTGAATTTTAGTTAGATTTTCTATGCTCATATTCTACCTGGTTATGGTTTTCCTATTTTTACTAGCATACAGATTAGGTCAATGGTATTTCATTGAGAAGTAAAGTAATTATCCTATCAAGGAAAAAAAAGGTTGACGAGAAAAACATGCTGTGTCATAATTTTGTTTTCTTACCAAGTCCCAATCACATTCTACTTTAATTAAAAATATTATAAATATTTTAAAGTCAGTCATAGAATTAATCAAAATCTGATTGTGCTTTTTCTCTAATATTTAAAATCATATTTTAAAAGAAACAGCCCAAGGTTTTATTGAATTTAAATCTTATGTTTTGCTAATCCAAGCAATGAGTTCATGATGAATGCATTTAAAATAAATGTAATCTCTGTCTTTTCTCATTTCCCACTTCCACCTATGAATTTATATTATAAAGCTAATCAAGGAAGTCTCTTCCTCTCACATTTTGTATTGGAAAAGTTATTTTCCATCTGCACTGATTTACTTTTATACTTCTAATTCTGCAGTCCGTGAACATTTGCAAACTCCAAAATTGTTATCAAATATTAATATATGAAGTAAATACTTTTTACAAAATAGTAAAATCATGGTCTCCATAGCCAGACTGCCTAGATTTGAATCTCGGCTTCATTAGTTACTGGTCATGTGAACTTGAGCAAGTCTGACCTCTGTGCCTCAGTTTCCTCATTTGAAAAATAGTGATAATGGTAGCTACCTCATAGAGTTATGAGGATTACATGAATTACTTATCAGTAAAGTGCTTAGAACAGTACCTGATACATGGTAAGCCCTAATGTATATAATCATTAAGTGTTTAAATTTTTTAATATTTTATTTAAAAAAGTGCTAAGACAAAACTTTAAAATTGTATCTTTTTTTGCAACTGTCCTGTTTAGTCTTTGAATTTTGCTTTTTGTTTTGTTTTGGTTTTTTTTGAGAGACATTTCAGTGATTTTTTGAGTAGCACGTAAGCTATTTTTCTTCTGTTACAAATTTTGGACTTTTAAAACAGTTGTTAATATCATTATTTTGCTGCCACTTATTTGGAAGATAGAACGACAGCCTAGACTGAGGATTTCTTTCTTATTCACTTTAAATCCATTTTTCCTCCTACCGGGCTCTTTAGAACTAATGATTTGTTACTAAAACCATTACATACTAAATTATGTTATATACTAAAAAGTGACTTTAGGAATATTTTGTCTGCATTCACTGTACTGCATTAAAAATAGAGATTTAAAACATACACACCCCAACACTTACAAAACACATACCTTAATAATTAAATTACCCCTCATTTATGGAGTAAATATTGTAATGTATCCAATAACTAAACTCCATACCTGTATTTTCTTCACAATTAATGAAAAATATCTACTTTTTAAATTTTCTATTATGTTCCTTCGTGATTAACTCATGTTTTCACTTTCAAAAATTACAAATATAATTGAGATGTTTTTATAATTGTTTAAGATGACTGAAATTCGAAAAATCATAAACATGGAAGGAATCCTAAAGGATTATGTAGTAAGCCCCTACTTTAAAAAATAGAGTAATTATTATATCTTTACAAAACATTTTTTCCTTTAGTAACATTCTAATGGTTACAAGTTCTTACAGCCATAGTATCAGACGTGTTAAAAATACTCAAAGAACAGGACATTCTTCTCAATGGCTAAACTAAATTATTCTTCTAACAATTTAAGTTTCTGCTTTTTGTCTTATTCTTCAGAGGTTATGGTAACCCATAAAATGTAAGGTTATTTTTGGTTTTATTTCCTAAATGGTTTCCTCTTACATGTCATTATAGAGCCCAGTTTCTAAGTATGTAATTATTTTTATTACTTTCCTCTGGACCCTTTCCAAGTAATTTAATCTTCTTTTAAATGTGGGCCAAAACTATTAGGTTCAATATTATAGTTAAAGAAACAACAACTGATGATTATAAAAGTAAAGACAGATTTTTACCATTGAAGTAATTGTTTTTACTTTAAACTGGGCTTCCACATCTGACTTCAGATATGGCCCTGGGTGTCAACTCTTCTGATGAGTCAAAAAAAAAATTTTTTTTTTTTTAAGAAATTCGAACTAAAAATCTACCTCTATTTCAACCCATTTCTAAAGACATAAAATTACTAGACTATAAACCAAAATTTTGGTTTTATAAGAGCGATGAATCTGATATTGATATTATTTTTCAAATTATAAAAGTGATACACATTTAATAGATAAATCATAGGGAAAAAAATCAAAGGGAAGTAGTACTTATTATGCCATACCCTAAAATAACATTTACTTTTTGGTTTATGATAATACAAAATGACTTATTGTTTTGTAATTTTTAAAATATCAATGACATGAACATCTTTCTGTATATATAAAAATGTTTTGAAACTGCATGATTCCTAATGGCTGCATAATATTGCATCATTTGGATTTATCATAATTTACTGAATCTAGCACATATTTTTGAATGTTTCATTTATTTCCTTTATAGTTATAGTAAGCAATACTGCATTGAATATCTTTGTGCATATACCTTTCTTCATAATCTATTATTTCCTTAGTATAAATTCCTAGAAGTGAAATTGCAGGATATGTGCATTTTTAAAATGTTTGGCGTACGTTGTAAAATTTATTTTCAGAAAGGTTATATCAGTTTATTCTATCAGCATTGTATTTGAATGCCTATCTTACACCCCTCTCACAAATTTTAAGAAAGATCCTTATCTTTGTCAATCTGATTAGCAAAAGATGGTTTAATTTTCAGATTATTGACTGCTAGTAAGGGTGAACCTTTTAACATTTATAAATCATTTACATATCATTATTTCTGAATTGCTTTTTGATAGCTATAGCAAACATTTGCTGTATCCTGAAAGTCTGGCTTCCATTCTGCCTTGTTATGGTAATAGCATACAAATGATTTTTTTGTTTGTTTTGGGTTTTTTTGGTGGAGTGTGGGAATGACCTGTCTGTGCAGTTGTGGAAAGACATAGAAGGACTTGCCTGACCCCAGCCAAATTGTGAGCACATGAACAAATGTGCCAGTCTGGCTTTCCTAAGAGTTTTGAATTTTGAATGGTATAAAGTCAGAAAATAAGTCCAGTTGCTGGGACTAATAGCTGCTCATACCTCACTAGAAAATTGCCTTGCCTCAGGCAGCCCAAAGCAACTAGCTAAAGAGACAATATAAGGCCTTTGCCTCCATTCAGGAATACTCCAAAGAGCACCCTAGGCTTCGGCTACATTCTCATTGCGGGTCTGCTCTCTGCCCAGTTCTTGCCTTCCTCGTTTCCTTATAGGTGTGTATGTCTGTCCTGAGAGCACTCCTCAGCAAACCTTCATATGCCATCCTCCACCTCAGTCTGTTTCCAGGAAACTGTCTATTTATTCCAGTGGTAACACTCGAGGAAAATTTTAAGTAGTTCCTGCTACCAGCACCCTCTGGAACTACTTCTCGTGTCCTTTTTGCATCTGGTTCTTTTTTTAACTTTCCTATATTCTTTCAGTAATTTATTCTGTTAACCAGAGTTGGTTCCTATGACTTGCAGCCAAGAATCAGTATTAATATGATGTTCTTTGCCATTTTTCTGAAGTCTTTTACTTAGAAATTTTTAGCTTTTTTATGTATCACAGACTTAAACTAAATTGGTTTGCTTCACTTTGTCAGTTTCATGGTAGTTTTGTTCATCATAGTGTTGGAGTTCAATTATTTTTAACATGTATTGCCATCAAGTATCTCAATCTTTTTCTTCATTATTTTTACCTTTGATATAATGCTTAGAGAGGCCTTTGTCATCACAAGATGATGTATATAAAATTAAATATGTATATATGTTTCAGTTAAAGGTTTTATTTTTAATCCTCTAATTCTTATGACATTTATTTTTGCTTTGGTATGAGGCAAGATTTAACTTTTTTTTTCAGATAATTTAACTGAATATTTAGGCTTTTATGTTAAAATCTATTTGAACAGTATCCTCAAATATTAATGTTAAAATAAGGTAGACATTTATCTTTTACTCAGATAACAGTCCAGAAATGATACTTCTCAAGCTGGCCAAGCAGCTCTGCCATTCTCATCAGGAGACTCTCATCTCCAGGTCAGAAGCAGTTGCTTCATTTCTTGCTATTTTCCAGTCAGTGGGAAGGGGGAACTAGAGAGTGTAGAAAAACAATTTCTTAACACCACACATACACATACACACACACACACACACACACACTCATTGGTCAAAATGTAGGCACTTGGCTATGTGTAACAGGTTGAAAAATATAATCTTTTACTGAGCAGTCATGTGGATAGTCAAAACCCATGGGGTTCTGGAATTCCCTGTGATAATGAGTCCTGCCAGTGGATAGAAACCTGCATTTTAAAGGTATATAAAACATTCTAATATTAGCCTTAAAATGGTAATTATGTTGAACTTGGAACAGAAAATGAACCTAAAATATTAAGTGTAAATTAACACATAGCTATCATTTAAAGGGGCGCACCCCTTTCAAAATGGTGTGTGTGTGTGTGTGTGTGTGTGTGTGTGTGTGTGTGTGTGTGTGTGTACCACAGCCATTCAAAGGTTCTGTTTCTCCTCTCCATCACCACCACCATATGATTTGGATGTGGAGCATGAGTTGAGATTTTTTTTTTTTAAGTAGATGATTTTAAGCCTCTTGACATGCTTCATGTACTTCTTTTGTTCAGCTCTCAGATTCTTTCTGTGCAGGCTAGGTGAATATGAACAATGATGATAGGAAGGGTATATTCACATGCTTCTTTAAGAGGATTTGTAATTTATGAAGTAAATTAATCAGGAAATATAATATTCTTGAAAAGGAATGGTCTATATCTGATTTAGGAATGAATATTAAATATCTAATAAGAAGGAATCAGAAGTTCTATCTTCTCATCTAAATATAGAATCTATTCTCAATATTGGTACTGGTTTTTATTGTGATGGTTTGGACACAGTTTCATATTCAGTCTCTCTGTATATTATTCTGGTGTTATAAATGCCTAACCTTAGAATTCATCCTGCAAGCATAAGGATGACTCCTTGGAAATTTGCATAAAGATAGCCTTTGGAATCATAGGATATTGGTCTCTGGGAACCATGGTTTTGAAGCAGAATGGTGTTGGGTATTTGTTTTATTTTTGTAGTGTTAATTATGCATGACATACACGGAAGTGTTTAAAACATATATGTACATTCTGAAATATCTGTACAGATCAGCATCTAGGTCGTGAAACATAACCTTGCCAGGCCTGAGAAGCCCCCAGAGTGCCCCTTCCGGCTCACAACCCTTTTATCCCACTCTCGGTTTGTGATAGTCATTTCCTTGGTTTTACTATCTGTATATATACCCCTAAACATAATATAAATGGATTTATACTGTATGTTTCTTTTGTGTCTTTTTTCTTTTCACAATATGTTTGTGCAGTTGATCCATATTGTTTTATGTGTCATAGTGCATTTATTTTCACATTATAGTATTACCTTGTATTGATATACCACAATTGATGTGGCCATTTTACTGTTGGTAAATATTTTGGTGGCCTCCAGTTTTTTCTTTCTTTTGCTATTCTGAGCATGTTTGCTGTGAACATTTCATTACAGATCATAGAGAATATGTATGTAAATTCCTATAGGGTATATATTTAGGAGGGTATTGCTGGTTCGTAGAGTATGTTCTTCATCCTTGTTAGATGATGACAAACTGTAGAAGGTGACAACCATAGATGACAGTTTTCTGGTGGTTGTATCAAGAATGGTATTATTTTTAAAGTTCTTTACCATGTCTTAAAATATTTGCTAAAAGTGTCATGAGAGAGGAAAACAAATTTAGTAAGCTATGGTATTGTATTTTGTTATAAAATAATTTTTAAATAATCTAGAAAAGATAGACATCCATTCTTCTCCAGTCTTTGGGTTAAAAAGGTATTTCAATGTAGATGAGATATATTAATATA
>NW_011888820.1:10599899-10608184 GCF_000151845.1 Pteropus vampyrus | reverse complement strand
AAGAACATTATATTACTAGACTTAAAGTATGTTCTCTAAGAAGGTAGAGAATACTTTTTCTCCTACCTACCTTCAAATGACAGGTTCCCATCTGTATCAAAATTTGTCAGAAGTTCCAGTATTTCTTATAACAGTTTATTCATGGTTAAATTTTGGCTTGTCATGAATGAATGAAATTGATTTATATGGCCTTTCTCCATAGTGTAAATTTGCCATAGAAAACCTGTAATAGATAATTTAATAGAAAAGTTGAAGTATAATAGATTTACAAATATTATCAAAACACTGAAGGACATAAAAATGTGTATTTGAATATATGAAAATAATCCATGTGAACCTAGCTCATACTATTTCTCCGCTAAAGTGACTTCTTGTTTCACCGATATTAAGTAAAGAGACTGGATAAGTCTAAATACTAACACTTGTAAGTAGTGGAGAACTAATCATGCAAAACTTTTTTAGTTTATATTTTTGTTTCTTGTATGTCTTAAAGCTGTTTAGAAATTGCTGAGTAAAATTAGCTAGTGTAACATCAAACCATTAGTTTTTTGCTCAGTAGGCTAGGCACTCAAAGCCACCAGATAAGGCTTAGTTGAAAACATAAGATTCCACATTGTCCTTCAAACTAATCTTACTTTCTCCAGAGTTCTTTAGCTCAGGCCTATATGATAGCAGCATCCAGCCAGTTTAGACTGGACCTCAAGCTTTTTGTTTGGGGGGTTAAGATACTTTTACATTGGACAGAGGGAATTCTAACTATCCCATATCTGATGTTCAAAGATGATCCAGATTTTCTAAAAGAGTCCCAATTTTACAAAGCTTATGATTTTCAATAAATAAAGGCTAGTATATAGCCTTGTAAAACTTTATCTTATGAAAAAGTATTTTTAATTGTTTTAATTTTTACTTAAACACTGACCCAATTATAATGCTTTAAAAGAACTGCTTAGCTGACTCTACTTCTAGAAATTAAATAAAACTATAATACCAGTTAGGTCATCATTGAAAAAAGTCTCTAAAATATTTAAAGTTCTCTAAAATGGGTATTTCTCATTAAATTCTAGGATAACTTAAAAACAACACTTACAGTATAGTATTAAAAGTTGAATTAAGCATGGTATAGTGTTGTACCTCCACTAAAGAAAATGTAAAAGTCAGTAAAGATGTTAGAAGGTGAATGTAGAATAAGTTATCAATTGCCTAGACCCGTCTAAATAGCAGAAATTTAAAAATAGCTGAAAATAATGTTTTTATACATTTATCTATTTTAATTAGTTTCAAGTATACAGTACATTGATTAGACATCTATATAGTTTGTAAAACGATCCCCCTAATTGCTCCCACCCTCCCCTGGCCCTCCACCTACCAACATATTAATGGTAACTGCATTCCCTATGCCATGCTCCCCATCTCCGTGACCAACTATCAACTACTAATTTGTACTTCTTTAACCCTTTACCCTGTTCTTCCAGTCCTCCAACACCCCCACCCCTCTGTCCATCATATTTGTCCACTATATTTGTGAATCTGTTTTTGATTCGTTTGTTCTTTTTGTGCCTTAGATTCCACATATAAGTGAAAATATTTTTTTAAATGTTAGGATTTTAAACTGCCTTTAGAAATAGTCATGAGATATTATATATTCTTTTCTCTACTCTTTAAGAGAATACTGAAAATACTTTACACTTTCTTGGCTCAGATCAATTTTTGGAGTGAATTAGCTATCATAACATGCTGAAAGGTGGTAGCTGTAGATACAAGTTTATATTTATTGAGAGATAATTCTCCATGTGTCTGTTATGTTTCTGCATGTCTTGCAAGCAGAGACATTGACTTCTTTTGTTCCAGACTATCTTTTCTTGAAAGTATAGCTAACAGTATTGGAAGACTGAGATAATGTTTCCCTGGAAGCAAAGAGTAGTTATGATCTCACTGTTCGTTATAGAAGGTTCAGATTCCCTAAGCTCAGGTTCCCTTAACTACAACCTTATAACCACTGTTGTGCATGTGTTACCTGGCTCTCTTCACATTGCCCTGTAGGAACTGAGTCTTAGTGAACTGGTGCTAATGCTGACATTCTGTTGACTGATGTTGCCATCAGTAATAAAGTCCTTTGTTTCTGACCCTGAAGTTTCATGTCTTCTATCAGCATCTATGTAACTATAGCAAGCTAACATGTTAACTTGCAAGTAGGGTAAAATTCTTAGAACTTTTACAGGCTTTGACAAGATGATAAAAAGCAGAGATCAGCACATTTTTGTTCTGTAAAGGGCTAGATAGAGAATATATGATCTTTATCACATATGTTTCTTTGATGTATGGGTGTGACCCTTTAAAACATAAGAACCGTTCTTAGCTTGCAGGCTATACCAAAACAATCTTTGGCTTGGATCTGATCTATAGGCCATAGGTTGCTGATGTGGAGCCCTGATAGGCCCTTGATATAGAAGGTGAAATCAAATGGCTATTTTGTTTCACTAGCAAGTTGCCCAGAACTTTTCTCAAAATCATTATGTCTTGCTTTTCACACAGGGTTTTCTCATGACTAATAATAAAATGAAGCACATCTATTTGGAAGGAAATAAAATATCACTATCTGGAAAATTAATTAGATAATAAAAAGAAAAAGCAATGTCTTCCTAAGTGGTTTTCTAGAAAATTTTCATCTTCACTCTCTCTTTTGTAAATCAGTTGATCAGAGAGCCAGATAGCTCTAATTCATTTACTACTAATAGTAGGTGACAGGCAACGTGTTCCTTCTATAACACACTGCTCACAAAAATTTACATTGAGTTTTTGGGGAGGATTTATTCAAAAACTATAATGTATTCCTCTAAAAACAGTCATGCTTTTACTCATGAAGTTCTTCTTAAGTTTTGTGTAAACAGAAATTCTCAAAGAATAGTAAACTTGGGTCTAGATTGTCATCTAGTATTTTAATCAACTTTCCTTCTAGAATGACTTAAAAAGCTGTTTGAAAAAATGGATGAGGGCATCTCAAAGTTAGCAAAATAAGAATTAGCAGGCCAGGATCTGGGGAAGGGTGGAGACCTAGGGAAATAGCTCAGCTATTGGGACTGCTTTCCCCTAGGGACAGAAATGAAGAGGCTGGCTCATGGTTTTTAAGCCTAGAATAAGCAGCTGTGCAGCGATGAGAATCCAGGGCCCACCAAGCAGGGATTGTGGTGAACTCTTTGTCCAATAAGGTTAGCACTCTGACAGTTAGAAGAAAGAGAACTAGGAGAAGATGAGCATTTTCAGGGATTACCACCAGCTTTAAATCATCTATCTCTGTTTTAAGGTGATCCTGGGTTGCTGGTACTTCCATAAACTTGAAGTATTTTATTATAAATCCCCTCTTGAGGAAGATAATAGCTTTTTAGCCTTAAATTATTTCTACAATTTTGCATGAAAAGGCAAGACAAAATGGACAATGTATACATATATATGTATATATATATATATAAAAGCAATGGAAACCGTAGAAACAGACACATGGGACTTAGACATAATGCAGTTACCAGACATACTTTATTTATCAGATTATACTTACTATTTTTCAGGAAGATAAAAGATTGAAAAATTTGTTGTTAAAATTTAAAAAGAAACAAGTAGAAATTTTAGAATTAAAAATATAACAAATTAAGAACTCAATGGACAGATACATCATAGAGAGAACTTGTGAGGTGGAATATAGATCACAAAATATGTAGAATGAAGCATGGAGAACTTAGATAAAGTTGAAGAAAAAATTAGCAAAATTGAAGAAAGTATCCAAAATAAAACTTAGAGAGAAAAGGATGGGAAATAGGTAAGAAAGTATAAGGAACTTAGAAAATCTAGTGAGAAGGTCTAAGTTTCTTGGAGAGTCTCAGAAGACAAGGAGAGGAAAAGTGGGACAAAAGAAATATTTGAGGAGATAATGACTGAGAACTTTCCAAAGTTAATAAAGACATAAAACCCCACTTTCCAGGTGCCTAAGAACTATAGGGAAGGTAAACAAAAACAGACCTCTACAGCAAAACAAATAAAAAGTTTAAATGCTGAAAGCCAAAAACAAGAAAATTTTAGAGCAGTCAGGAGAAAAAAACTAATTCACAAAGGCGCAACAATTGGTCTGAGAGCTGAATTCTTTTTGTTTTCCATTGTTGTAAAATATAACATACAATTTACCATTTTAACCATTTTTAGGTGTACAATTCAGTGTCATCAAGTACATTCACAGTGTTGTACAACTATCATCACAATTTCCAGAACTCTTCATCATCCCAAACCAAAATTCCATACTGTCATTAAACAATAACTCCATTCTGTTCTCCTACTTTCTGTCTTTATGAATTTGCCTATTATAGATATTTCCTATAAATAGAATTATACTATATTAGTCTTTTTGTGACTGGCTTATTTGTTCATAATATTTTCAAGTTTCATCCATGTAGCATATCAGAACTTTATTTTTATGACTGAATAATGTTTAATCATATGTATATGCCATATTTTGTTTATCTATTTTTTTGCTGGATACATAGATTGTTTTTATCTTTTGGCTATTATGAACAGCGTTACTCTGAATATTGGTGTGTAAGTATCTGTTTGGATTCCTGTTTTTGATTATATGGATATATACATAGGAGTGGAATTGCTGGGTCAAGTGGTAATTCTATGTTTATTCTTTTGAAGAACCACCCAACTGTTTTCCAGAGCTGACTCCTAATAAAAATAAGCCAGAAAACAATGAAATGCTATTTTCAAAATGCTAATGGAAAATAACTGCCAAACTATTAGAATTATATATCTAATGAAAATATCCTTTCAAAATGACATTTTCAGACAAACAAAAATTAAGGGAATTCATCACTACTAGACTTTAGCTAAAGGAATTAGTAAGGGAAATTTTTTAGAAAGATGTGAAATAATCTCAGAAGGTTGAAGATGTGAGAAGGAAAGAATAACATAGTGGTAAATATGGTGGGTGGAGGGAGAATATAAAATAATATTGACAGTATAAAGCAATAATAATAATATCTTGGATTTAAATATACATATAATTTAATAAAATACTTGACAAGCATGACATAAATTAAAAAGGTTTAAAGTGAGGTAAGGTTTTCTGAGGACTTTAACTGGTCTAGGAAGAAGGTAAATCTATTGAATAATATTAGACTTTGATAAGTCAGTGATATGTGTCGCAATCTTTAGGACAGGTATTAAGAGGATTGTAAATACTATATATCTCCAAGTTAACACAGAGTGAAAAATGCAATAAAATAATCCAAACGAAAAGAAAGTTAAAAGGTGAGATGAAATAAAAAGTACTTCATAAAATGGTAGATTTAAACACAAATGTATCAATAATTACATTAAATGTAAAAGAACTAAATGCTTTGTTAAAAGACAAACTTGATGTGCTGTTTACCAGTATTATATTTAAAATGTGAGGATGCAAAAAAAGATTAAAAGTAAAAGGATAGAAAAAAATGTGAACACTTACCAAAGGGATGTTAAGGCAGTGATATTAATATTAGAGAAAGCAAACTTTAAGGTAAAAATTATTATTAGAAATAAAATGTGTGCTTCATAATAATAAATATTTTAATCCACCATGAAGATATAAGATCTTTTTTATTTATATCTAATTATATAGCATCAAAATATATAAATTTATGTAACATTAAATTCAAAATCATGGAAGATTTTAACACATATTTCAGTAACAGAGCAAGCAGATTTAAAAATGTGTGCGGTTAGAATCACCAAGAGTATAGAAGATGTGAACAAGATTAGCAAATGCCTTAATGACATATATATATAGATCACAACAACCATTGATGAGAAAACTCCAGAGCCAGGCTTCTACTAAACATTTCAGGATGTAATATTCCAATATTATACAAGCTGTTTCAGAGAAGAGAAGAGGAAACATCAACTTGCTCTCTGAGGCCAGAATTATTGTAGTATTCACACCTGATAAGGATATAATCAAAAAGGAAATTAAAAGCCAATTGCATGCATGCTTAATATATCAATATTAATGAAAAGATTATGCATGATGACAAAATTGGGTTTGTTTCATGAATTAAACATTGAATTAATATTAGGAATCAGTCTAACAAAATTAACAGATTAAAGGAGAATAATTGTATAATAATCTCAAAACGTGGAAAAGGTATTTGATAAACTTTAATATTTATTTAAGAATAAAGCACTGTAAACTAGAAATAGAAGGAATTTCTTTCACATGATAAAACATTTGTAATAAACCTATATAAAACATTATGCTTAAATATGTACTTATATTCATACTTAAAGTCATGAAAGCTTTCCTTTTGAGATAGGAAACAAGAATATCACTACCTTTATTCAACATTGTATTAGAAGTTCTAGCCAGTGCAGTAAAATAATAAATTAAATGAATGTGATTGTAGAAAGCCCAAGAGGATCTACAGATATGTTAGAATCAAAAGGTGATTTTAGCATGTTTTCTAGATATATAAAAATCAATTGTATTTTTATATACTGGCAAAAATCAAGACACATTTTTTAAAAAAATAATATAATTTAAAACAGCATTAAAAAGTTTTATGGACTAGATCTAACTAAAGATATGCAAGCCCCCAACCCTATGTAGAAAACTGTAACATTTTATTAAGAGACATTAAAGAAGACCAAAGAAATGGATATACCATGTCCATAGATTGGAAGACTACAGTGTTATAAAAAGGATAATTCCTCCGGAATAGGTCTATTGATTCAATATAATTCCAATAAGAATCCTACCAGCTTTGTTTTAGGAGAGACTTTGTGGGAAGCAGCACAAATGACAAGTTGATTCTAAAATATATACGGACGGAAATACAAAGGTTAAGAATAGCCAAAATACACATGAAGAGGAACAAGGTGGAAGGACTTATTTGATAGATATTTGACTTATTAGAAAGCATTGTAGTTAAGACTATGATGTATTGATACATAATAGACCTATGAAATAGAATGAGGTCCCAGAAACCCACCCACATGTGTGTACTTGATTTAGAAAAGACATGAAACTACAATATAATAGAGAAAGAAGTGTCCTTTCTTCAGTCATGCACCACTTAACAATGGAGATAGATTCTGAAAAATGCATCATTAAGTGATTTTCTCATTATGGAAACATCATAGAGTGTACTTATACAAACCTAGATGGTATAGCTCACAACATACATAGGCTATACTGTAGAGCCTATTGCTCCTAGGCTACAACCCTATACAGCATATTACTGTGCAAAACAACGTGAGATTATACCAAGCCCAGAGAAGACGATATAATCAAGCGATGAGAGATGAGGCCATTGCTGGTGTAGAATGGCATACCATTTTACAGCAAACTTTTTATAAGTAGCAAGAGTATACGCTACATAATGATAAAAAGTATAGTATAATAAATACATAAACCGTTAATCATTTAATATCATTAATTGTATGTGTTGTACTTTTATATGACTAGCAGCATAGTAGGGTTGTTTATACCAGCATCACCATTTACGAAGGCTATGATGTCACTAGGTGATAGGAATTTTTCAACTTCATTATAATCTTATAGGATCACTATCACTTTTCAGTCTGTCTTTCACTGAAACATTGTTTTGCATTGTATGACTTTATATGGTACTTTACAACTGGATTTCCAAGTAAAAAAGAAAATAAATAACTTTTCTTTCACATTTTATACAAAAATAAACTTAATTGGATATTATATCTAAAAGTTAGAGTTATAACAATTTTCCCAGAAGCTAATAAAGGATAATATCTATATGAAGTCAGTAGGGAGTGAATTCTTAAACAAGACACAAAAAAACATTAATTATAAAGGCAAAGACTGGTAAATAAGACTACATTAAAAGTAAGAACTTTTGTTCATCAAAAAACACCATTAAGAGAGTGAAGTCAAGACAAACTTGGAGAATATATTTGCAATAAACATAATGAAAAAGGGCTTACATCCAGATGCACAGAGAATCTTCGCACAAATCAATATGAAATTGACAAAACAACACAATAGACACATGGACAATAGACTTAAATAGGAACTTTACTAAAATGGTACCCAAATGGCTAGTAAACATACCAGAAGGTACTTAATTTCATTAGTATTTGTGTTAATTTCAATTAAAAACAAAATTCCTACACACTTATCTGGATAGGCACACTTAAGAAGGCAATTAATGTCAAGTCTTGGCAAGAATATAGAGCAAAAGGAACTCTTCCCCATTGCTAAAAGGAATATAGATTGTTATATGCATTTT
>NW_011888820.1:10574614-10598734 GCF_000151845.1 Pteropus vampyrus | reverse complement strand
TTATTTCTTTTTGAACGAGAACATCTAATAGAAAGTCTAGTAGTGGATCCAGTGGCTCAATGTCAGTCATGTGTCACCAGCCAACACACACAATATGTTAATAAACCTGTTTGTTTTTTTCTTGTTAATCTGACTCACTATTTGGGGCGATCTAAATCTGTTATTGCCCGGGTGGTACTGGGGGGCCTCAGTTCTTTCCTACATGCAGTAGGGAATTACAGATTAGTGAAGATTAGGAAAGTAAGATTTATTGAACTATGTTTCAACAGAGAAACAGCCAAGAAGGTTGTAGCCTCGTAGAGGTGAGGAGATTAATCTTATATCTGTTCTGTGATGGGTTGTTACAAGGATGGTGCTATTGCTAACTGATGTGTGAAGTCATTTTGATTGACAGTTGGCTTTTATATAACCTATTATCAACTGAGCATGCACCTTCCCAGAATTTAGTCTATTATAATTAGATTCATGAACTTCCAGGCATATGCATGACATTAAGAGGCTGAGGTATAAAGGAGGTCAGAGTACTCTTTACTTGCCCAAGTGTTTGTGGCTGGCCTAAACTGGTTGCTATGCTATGGTCATTTATTTCTCTGTACGCCAGGATGTATGGGTATTGTTATGTGAAAAATGAGGTTTTTTCTGGTAGGTCCTAGGAGTGGCCTTTTGGGTTGGGCCGTCAATGTTGTCATTTCTTTGGTTACAGAACTGGCCTTTCGCTCCCATCGCTCACGGCTCCCTAACTACCTAACATGACTTTTGTCAGTCTATTTGCAGGGCCCCAGCCACTAAACCTAAGATAGGTAGAGGAAAAACTTTTTTGTCCCCTACATTTCCCATTAACTGACGGAAACAACTCAGGGAGGTCTTCACCATGCTCTGGATTGCTCTGAACAGGGTCATGTGCACACCACTAGGATTGGCTGTGTGGGTGGGTATGGGGTAGAGTCAGCCTCACCAGGACCTCACAGCAGAGGAAGAAGACAATGATTCCCCAAAGAGAGGGATGCCGGCAAACAAACCGAATAACTGCGTTATGAAATCCTTTTCATTTTAACCATCTTGGTCTATAGCAGTGATTTTTCAATTCAGACTTCAGGTTAGAATAGCCTGATGAGCTTGTTAAAAATACTGATGCAGGCCAATTAAATTGGAATTTCTGAGGGAGGGGGATTAAGGGAGTGTGGAGGCATCCATATGACTTTTTAAGTTCTCCAGATGATTTTAATGTGCTATTTCAGTGTTGAGAACCATTGGATTATTGTGTAAACTGTTGAGATAATATTCAGGGCAGAAAAAGGGCAAAAATATTTATAGATATTAAACTGTTGTCTCATATGAGTGTTATAGTTACCTAACAAACATTTAAAAAAAAATCACTGGTCATCACAAACTGTGATTCCAAGTAAAGATTTTAAATGAGAGAAAAGTTCAGCCCTTTACATATTCAAATATTGATTTGCACTCCTCAAGGCTGAGGTAAATATAACACCTTTATAAGCTCTTGATCAACAAGACAATCAAAATTAGGTTAGCTATATTAGCATATGAAAAACATCAACTGGTTCACATCCTGCTTTAAACTCACAAGAAATGGATTCATTAGCATCTCTTAGAAGATAAATTGGCACACCATCCCATCAGCATATAGGTGTTAAATTGTGCTCTGCAAGGAATTCTCTGAAAGATACAAAAAGGTTCCAAACTACCCTATTTCCTCTTTAGTTATAACTGCATTTTAAATATCTTTTTCAAAAGCCAAAGCTATCCTTTTGGAAATGTAAAGGATCAGACTTGTAATGATTCAGCCAGGACTGTTATGTAATAGTTTTATAAACTCAATTTGGAAAGGACACCAACAATTTTTGAGTTCTAATATCTTATTTGTAGATAGGTTCTAATATTGTACTAATGATGCAGGACAGAGCAAATTTCCCTGAGTTGGTGGTGGGGAGACCAAACCCTGCACCAAAGGAAGAAGAGGATCCTTTGGTGGAGAGTGTGAAAGAATTCAATACACGCCAAAGTTAGAGTCATCAAAGGAAAGTTTATTAGAAAAGGAGTAACACTCCACAGAGTATAGTCTCCTCTCAGAGGCAGAGAGTGAGAGGGACAGTGAGAGAGACAGTGAGAGACAGAGTAAAAGCACTGGGAGGGACATGGCAAGGCAGTAAGAGACAGAGGGGTCGAGGTCATGAGAGGGTCAGAGTAAAGGCAATGAGAGGGACTCTGAGTGTTCAGAGAATTCAGTTTATATCTCGTTCTTTAGTTCCCATTTCCTTTGATGTGGACATACAGTGAGGAAGAGGAAGAGTATATAGCAGGAAAAGGTAAGATTATATACAGTAAAAGGCCTGCTGGCAGCTCCCAGCCTTTAATCCATAGGTTCCCCATGGTTTTAGCCATAGGGAATGAACCTTGGTTCCTGTTTCCTCTTCACAGATGTGGGGGAATGGGCTGTTAGTAATCCCGGCAGAAATCTTCCTTTGTTCTGAAGGTGTCCTCCTGGCCTGACTGTAGGGCTGATCAGCATATTGCTGCCCCTCCCTTGACTATCTGGAAGAACTTGAATTAGTGACCTTTACCATTAGGAGAGATTATCAAACCTCTTTTGAACTGTCTTTGGGGCAGGACAAACTTCTATTTACGGACACATTTGCTCTTCTAATCAACCTGCAATGACCCTTTGAAGCCCACAAGTTACCTTACCTCATCCCTAACTCAGAATGTCTTTTATGCCCTTGTTCCCTTTCTGTCTCTGAAACTCTCATGCATGTGGGGTCTCTAACTCTCTCATGTATGTGGGGTTCCTATACAATGTATTAAATTTGGTAATTTTCTCTTGCTAATCTGTCTCATATCTATTTGATTATTAGACCAGCCAAAAAGAACCTTGAGGGTAGAGGAAAATATCTCCTCCTCCCAATTCTCTGAATAAATAGCTTCTGATTGTTCTCATTTAGTGGCCTCTATTTCCACAATATCCTTCCAGTCTTTTTACTATGCATTTACAGATGGACATTCGTATGTATCTTTGGGAAATATATACCACTTTACAGATTTTTTAAAAACAAAAGTAATGTTTTTGTTTTTAAAAAATCTATAAAGTGGTATATATTTCCCAATATATTATACATATTATACATATTTTTCTGTAACTTGATTTTTTTTTTTTTAATTAAAAATGTCCTAGAAATCTATCCATGTTAGTTCATCCCAATTGTTTTCACTGGAAGGAGGTAGTAATGTTTATCCTGACTTCTTGTAAGGCAGTTAGCTCTGTGGTGCTAAGTACTCCAGTTCTTTACAGACTGCTTGCTTTCCTGTGTTCACCGCATGGCCTTTCTTTCTACATTTGCACCCCATCCCACTTCCCATTCACCTCCATCCCCAGGCCACTTCGTTAGCCCTCATCCTCTGAGCTGTAGTTGATTCTTCATGACCCTGACTGGCTGCTGTGAATGGAAAAAAACGTGTTCTATGGAAAGTAACCTCACTGGGTGATCTGATCATAAACTCCTTACTGGGCGGTCATACCCCAGGCATATAACTTTTTAGTAAAAGGTTTATCTTCGCCTTAAGCAAGCCCTGTTCAATGTTTCTGTGCATCTAGGTTAACACACCTTTGAAAAAAGCCTTAACTACCCTTGAGACAGCATATAAACTTGTGAACTATCCTGTAATCCAATCCCTGCCTTGCTTTCTCTCACCTGCATGTAATCTTCCTTACATTCCCTTCTTAATTTCAAATGCATAAAAAAAGCTTAAAAAATATTATTCTTTGGAGTGTTTGAGAGCTTGCTTCCCAGCATATGTCATCAGATTGGCTCAAGTAAACTCATAAAAATTCTCTATAGGTTTGGACGTTTCTTGCATTGACACTGTCTTCCTTCACGGCAGCTAGTAATGACTGTTCTAGGGCTGATTCTTCGGGGCATGTCTAGAAGTTCAGATATATTGGTCTCTGACTGGCCTAGGTCCTCTGTATCGTCTGCTCAACTTTCTCATTACTGACATATGAAAAATTCAAGTCTTACTCGTGCCAGATTCTTTCACCTTGAGTCAGTTTAACAATTTTATGTAAGGAATTTATTCCAATGAATTAAACATAATGTGCACCCTGAGAAGAAAGATTCTTTTGACATGAACCTTGAAAAGGAATTTGTCTTTTGAGATGGCCTCTCCATGCTCAACCCAAGGCCCAGATTTTATGAATAATAAGAGTCTAACGACCATTTGCTGACAGGAGATCCTCATGTACTCTATACTGGGGAAGAACCTCAGCTTGAATTGGCTTCCCTGGTTCCGTCCTTCTCCCAACGTACTCGGTTCTGCCCCATCCAATCAAAACTGCACAATTTGGATACCTCATTTACATAAAATGGACCTAATTGAGAACCTGGGCAGTATCTCACCCTATAAAAAGAAGCCTCCCCTTTATCTCAGCGGAATGTAATTTAGATTGCTACCTGAATCTGTGTCTCTTGGGCTACAGCACCTTTAACTCAAATAAGCACTTATTATTTTTTATTACAGTCTAAAATTAATTTTGGTTTATAATACCAACCTTAGAAACCAGTTTGTGAAGGAAGTAAAATAAAGTTAAATGCTTCATTTATCCTTGCTTTTACCAAATAATTTGGGTAAACCTTGTAGTCACCCAAATAATATTCCTCTTAGGGAACACCAAACATTCAGAATTAAGACATTGATGGTAAGGTCTTGGAGCAATTGCTTTTAAGATTTGACAATTCACACGGGTTGGAAGAGCCTCTAGACCCAATGTAAACAATGTATAATTGATACTGGTGCATACGCTCTGGGACAATATAGCCTGGTATTTGAACCTTGACTCCTCTGTTCTAGTGAACTTGGGCAAGTTTCCTAATTTCTATGAGTTTAAGTGTTCTCATGTCTACAATAAAGATGAAATTTACTTACATCATAGGATTTGTAGGAGGAAAAAATTTTTCCTGGGGTTCTGTACTTGGGGACATGGTAATTTGACAAAACAGATTAGCAAAAGAAAAGGCCATCTTTTATTCACCTATATAGTGAGAGCTCATCGAAAAATGTGACTCTCCAAACAGTTAAAGACAGGGAGTTTTATTGCACTTTGCTTTATTGCCCTTCACAGGTGTTGCTTTTTTGCAAATTGAAGACAAGATCCTCCACTAGCTAAAAGGTTATGAATTGCTTTATGGCAAATGAACTGCAATGTCTACGAGGGATGCCTGTATATACCTAATACAATAAGAGAAAAGGAGCAGGGCGAAAAAGCTTCTATGGGCAGAGCAAATGGCTTTATAGGGAAACAATGGGAGATAAAAAAAAGTTTGCGATAATGTTTGCTTATGCAGGTGCAAGACTGTTTTCTTTCTGGCCAATAAAATCCCCTGAGAAGAGATTTATAGCGGCAACGCTTCTAGAAGTTTCTGCTTTAGTTGCATAAGAGAAGTTTCAAAAAGTATTCTTTCTGCAACCATTAAATTTAAAATGTCTTCAGTTTAAAATATTCTTCATACCAACTCTGGGGGGCTGAGCGGGTCCACACAGGTTGCTGTAAGAATAATTAAAGTAAATTCAGTGAAGCTCTTAGCACAGCACTACAAAATAATTTGTTATTACTGATATTTGAAAGTCAGCTTTCTGCCTTGACACCAGTAGCAGATGAGAATCATGGTGATTTTTAGTTCTAATCTTGACCTATTTAATAGATATCAGCCAGTCTACTAAATTCCTATGTAGCATTTCTTATATAGCTATTCAATTGCTGATTCATTGTTTTTTGCTTAGATTCAATTAAACTCTCAACCTAATTTTTCAAAAATCCATTTTTTCCTAATTGTTAAATTTGCCTTAGAATTCATTGCAGTTGTCCTAAATAATTTAGATGACTCAAGAAAATTAACATCTGCTAACATCTGTTCCTATCTTTCCTAACTTCTTCCTGGCTTCCCATGGATGCTCTGTAATGTCACTCAGGATGTTTTTTGTTTTTTTAAATCTATATTGTCTTCATTTCGTTTGGCTTCTTGCCCCTCATAGGAGAAACAGAAAAGTGATCCCTTTGTTTTTGTAATCCTCTCATCTCATCAGTTGTTTATAAATGCTTAGCATTTATATGGTCCCTATGGGTTAGTGGGAAAAATGCACCTTATCAATGGATATTATCTTCTTATTTTATAATGTCATGGACTTTTACACAAGGTCTCTGTAGCCAGAGTGAGCAAAATCCTATTACATTTAAGGATGGGTCAGAAGATTTAGATATTAGGTTATAGTGTTTGCAGGAGATATGTAACTTCTCTTCAAATTAGCTTGAAACATATAAATTGCCAGTGTTATCTTCTGTTGCCTAAATTCACCAGATAAATATTTGTTTTACTTTGCTTGGGAAAGCATTACTCATAATAAAAATATTTTAGATGTCCTTTATACAAATACAATGGAATATAAACATGCTTATTAATTTACTACTTTAAGTTGGTAATTGCTATTTTATTTGTCAATAAATGTTTTATTTATTATGATGTTATGAAAATTGGTATAAATATATTAGAATTATTTGCTAGTTTCTAAAAATATATACTGTATCTTATTTATAAAATGCATTTTAAAAACAGTTGAATTGGTCATTTGACATGGAAGCATTATTCCATTATATATTCAAAGTTGCCAAGAGGAAGATATTTAATGCCATTTCCTGAAGACTAGTAAGTTTACAATTTGTTGGACCACCAGGGGGAGTGAATTCTAGAGCTAAGAATACCTCATTGATTCTACAGTAGACTTGAATAAAGTAAGGTTAACATCCATTTAGTTGACCAAATAGCCTGGCAAAATGCATAAGAGAGAACTAGTTTGGCAGCCTTAGTAATAATGATTATTAACAAATAATTTAAATATTTTCAATTAAGTCAACCATCAACTTCTTTTAAAACCAGTTATATTTTCATCTAAGTCTTTCATATTAGAAAACTAGAATTGTGACTATGAAATGTCAGAATAGACAACAACTTTAGACTTGGGTTTTGTGAATGTGGAATTAGTCCTTGGTTTACTGGAATCTATTACAATGCAGAGGTTCTAGAAGATCTCTTAAGTTTTCTCTGTCTCCTATGAAGGAAATTGAACCCTAAAATGTCACTTAAAAGATTGCCAACCCAAATCAGAACCTCATTTATAATAAAAAGACAATAGCTCAGGTCTGCAACCATAACTACTTGGGTAATTCAGGATAGGAAGCACTAATTTTTCTAAATTACCAAGATAATTGAGGGGTTATGCAGTCAATTAGCCTGCATTAGCCTGGTGGTTAACTGCACAATTCAAATAACTTGATAACTCTAACTCCATACTTCATAATTTTAAGGCTTGTTTTGAAAAAGAGACTTTTATCCAGTTTTGAGATACATTATTTAAAACAGAGTTACCTCTTAGGAAAACTACCACTAATTAGTGATTAAAGCTAATTAACATATGTTTTTTTCTGCCTGATGAGATCTTAAAGATCCTGATGACTATTCTTAATTTCTCATATTACACTATTGTCCATTTGTCCCATAGCATCTTATTTTCTCTAGCTAACATAAATAGTCCGAAATTGTTCTTACCTGAACAACTGGCCTTTTCGGGACTCACTGGGACAAAACCAATTATTTATAAGACAGTGAAGTGAAGAAGAGGTCTGACTTCTAAAGGATTGATGATCAATCATTTTAGTTCAGAGGGTTCCATATAAAAGCTGCTCAACATGAATTATAGGTAAAGCAGCTACCTGGCCCTGGAAGGTAGACCAGAAGTAACACTTGTGTGGCCTGTTCTCACACGTGGTCCTCCCTACTGACCTGCTGTTCAAGGAGAGAGATGACGCCAAGCTGCAGCAAGGCAGCCTGGCACAGGCTAGATGGGATTTTTATTTCTTGTTGGGTAATGGAGCAGAATGAGAACTAGACCAATGCAGAAATTCAGCAAAACAAACCAGCACCAAGGATTCAGTACCAAGGTTGAATTCTGTCAGCACAGGCATCAAATAGCCACACAGAATTCTTGATTCTCCAGCTCCCCCAAACCCACTTCTCTGCCTTCTCCAGTTCAACAAATGGTATCACAATTATTCCACCCCAGGTCTCTCATGTCAGAACTGTTACTTCTCAAGTCAAAAGATCTCTCTTCTTTCATAATACAGCTTTATTGCATATTAACACTATAGCAAAAAAATTAGCAACATAAAAGCTGGTTTCATTTCCTTAAGAGCAAAGAGAACTTAGTTTTACAAGCATGGCCCCATCTCCACAGTTTAGAGATTGGAAATATTTGTTTTATGTCCTAAGGGTACAAAGTTAGGGAAGAGGAAAGGTACTCTTCTCCATAGATTTATTAGAATTCTTTTAATACTAACGACAAAAGGGAAAATATTTCATATTAAAACAGGCTAATTGTTAATATCCAGCATGCAAATAACTGCTAGAAAACATATTTTTCTGAAGGACAGTACTATGTAATTCCCAAACAAAGGAAAAATAATGAGCTTGTTCTCTCTAATTTTTTTTCTACTTAGTTTTTCTAATTACGTGAGCCTTCTGGCGGAAATATTAAAATGATAATTTTACCGGTATAGTCAGCTTTATCACATGTGAAAAATGAGTCACTGATATGATAAATCAATCTTTGCCTCACCTCTAGTTGAGGTGAGATGAAGGAGTGTTGAGAATTTGACACCATTACCTTATGTGACCCAAATGATAGCACAGTCCTGATTTTTCAATAACCATGTAATATAGACTTTTCTTGCCTGTGCTGCCAAATTCCATTCCTAATTAAACACCAAAGCTTGTCCTCTGTGATGAATATAGAGAAACTCTATGCAAGGTTGGTGAACATCCTTTTCTGATCAGAAGGAATTAATGTGACTAGGCATTCTAAATGTCTCGTTTAGTAGCAGGAATGGTAGACAACTGAGCTTCTTAATATATTTTGTTTTGATTTAGTTTTTAATGAGACTCAAGAACTGCCCCACCCCTCTAACATTTTTATTAGCACACAATATGTGTCAACCCTTGGAGTAGATACCATGAAGAGTAAGACATAATACCAGTATCTGGAAAAGGTGGAGTATACATGAATAGAGACTTTTGAATATTTTTAACTTCCAATTTGTTCCCATGAAAAGTGTTTCTGAGAGTCCACCAAAGAAACAATAGAGACGATCATCCATTTTGAAAACCACTGTCAAGTATGTAAAGAGCTAGATAACTTCTGTGGTTGTTATATTGCACCTAAAGGATAAAAATGATAAATTTATTTTCTCACTTTTAGAATATTTTATAAACAAACGCTATGTATAGGACATAAACATAGTTTGAGTGTCATCATAACTTGGACTTAATTCACAACTGTTAAAGTCTCCAACCTTTCCTAATGGAATAGATTAGAGAAGAGAATGCAAAAAATGTTTTATCTAAGTTGCAGGGTATAAAGATAAGTAAGTATAATGAAAACCAATCTTAAGTTACTAGAACAAATTGATCCAGGGGTAAAAAATTGCAAAACATAAGTTGTTAGTTTAGATTAGTTGGCTAGACTGTGAGGGCTGAGTCCAATGTTCTGACTTTAGATAGTCCACTCACTATATTTTTTTCAGCCAGTGACTCTGTTGCCAAACTGGTCAGCCTTTCTACACAGGTGTGCCAGGGTCTTAAGGAAATCTGATAATAGGAACATAGTAGCATCACGGGAAAATATTTCAAAATTCAAGATTTAAAAACAGTGGGTGGGAGTGCTTTCACATCAATATTGAGGGCAGAACCAGGGAAGGGTGGTAATAGTTATTGGTGAAATTCTCTACTGAATGGATTTATGCCACTGAGTCATTTAGAGTCCCACTGAAGAGACAAGAGACATACATAGCAAATAAAATAATAAGATATGTTTTCTATAAGCTACCCAGTCTTCTTTGTGTCATGCTTAGAGATACAACTGGACAAAAATTTACCTAAGTTCAAAACATCTACCTATCACTTCTTGCCTGGGGCTTCTCTAATGCCATAATGAAGGCCAGCAGAACTCACAGACTCACGCATGTGCAATCAGGAAGTGCAGAAGAGTTATTGCCAGCAATCAGGAAGTGCAGAAGAGTTATTGCCAGCGAGCCATTTTTAATCTGTGGGAGACAGGAGCTTGGCATTAATAAATATTTCCTCCTTTTTATCTCTAGGTGGATTTTCAGAGATGTATTTCATAAGGCTCATTAGAGGAACCTGGTGAGACCTGGTATCAATTGCTCCTAGTTGTGGCCAATTCAGTAAGATATCTTTGAAATGGCTCTCCCTCCTTCTCTGTCACGCTCATTCTCAGTCATGCTACTTGGGATCACTGCCCACCAATATGCAAGCCTATGTCTTAACTCTTCTTTTGAGACAACCAACGTCAGACACGAGGCAGGGAGAATTCAATGTGATAACCAGGCCATTGCCAAAGAAATATAATTGCAAAGAGAAAACAAGAGATGGATTTCAGAGATTTTACAAAAGACTTGATGAAACTTAGTAATAAAACAATGAAGAATGAGAACAGTCGGCTCAAAGGGCCGGATGATAGGTTTTACTCTACAGGAGGCCACAACTTAATGCCCAGGAGGCCATTGGTACTAAGCTTTAGGCTTTAGGAATCAAGCGAGAGTTGAAATCTTGAAAGTGAATGAGTTCTCTAAAAGAAGACTTTATGAAGAGATGATCAGTGGGCTATAGACTGAATTGCAGATAATCATCAGATTTCAGGAGTCAAGAAGAAAAAGAAAGGGCAGCTACTGGGCACTTAGGAAAGAGAAGAGTTTAGGACTATGTGTAGTGGTGGATGAGTGAAGAGAACATTCGGTACAATCTCAGCATCAGGTCAAAGGCCAGACTGAAGAGGCTTAAAATGAAAATAGATAACATGCAGTGAAGAGGCAGAGATAGTAATGTAGATAGCTTACTGTACAGATAATATAGGTGGAGACAGTTCACTCCCGATGCACAAGCAGCTATGAGTAAACTGAAGGAGAGAAGCTAGAAGTTTGTGGATCCAAGTAATTTCCCTCCTGTCCCAGGATTTAAAAAATGAAAAAAAGGTAGTGAAGACAACGTACATATAAAAAATCCCGAACTGATTTGATTTCTAAATAAATTTGATTGAAATCATCATTAATTACATAGAAAATCTGAGTCTCACACTTTTATGCTTTTTTATTCTTAAGAACATGCATTTTTTAAAAAGATGAATACTCACAAGCACTTTCTCTAAGATGTTGGTTTACAGAATGGCATTATTGAAAAGTACCTCTCTTCCAGAAAATATTGGAAGAATTCCACTTGAATAAATATTGCGTAACTCAGTGCCAACTTTTACATACCCATAGTTGTGTTATGCTAGTCTTGGTTTCTAAAAAAAGGTTTTGTACAGTCGAAAAGCATTCTGAAATACTGCCAACCCCATCTTGTGATTGGAGTTCTTTGGTATAAAACAGGTTAGAAGGGGTGAGATGCCAAACAAGTATTTTGAGAGAGTTTGAGTTTGATATTTTATGTTTGAATGAGTCATGGTTTAGATAATCTGTTTTCTGCAAAAATGTTTTCAATATATGCAATCTGATCATTTTCTACTTTTTCATTGAATATTTTTTTAGCGGGAGTCCTTTTAAATCACCTGCTTTAAATCTAAATGATTTATCACAGTGTGCTTAGATTTTAGCATACAACATCCCTCTAGAGTATGTTTGTTACCTGTTGGACTTTGGATCAAATAGTTACTGTATAAGTGAGATTTGAGACAGTGGCTAGTTGCCTACAGAGAATGAGTAAGACTTAACAAACCACATACTGTTTACTCAATTAGTTATTCTAATCCAGTTATTTATCTATACAATGTAACTGTGACAATCAAACCATAATTCATTTGCAGGAGTTTTTTTTTTTTTTTTTCCCTTTTTCCGGCCCTTCTTTTTCCTTGTTTTCATTTGTTTTTAGGTTCTTGTTGGTTTTTTTTTTTTTTTTTTAGTTTTTCCGGTTTTTGTTTTTCTTTTTTCACTTTTTGGGTTGCCAACCTTTCCCCTTTTTTTTTTAACTTTCTTTTTGTTTTGAACTTTTTTTTTTATTTCCCAAAAAGTGCATGTTTATTATTAATAATGAGTTTTTTTAAAAAGAGAGAAATAAAAAATTTTACAATCCCACTATTAGAGAGAAAAACTTATGAAAGTTTTGTTTGTAGAGTGCCATAATTTTTTATATGCCTATATATAAATAGTTAAAAAATGTGAACATTTGGACATAACCTTCCCAAACTTTTTTCATTCACATGCATCAGAAACATATAATCTTACACTAATATTGCCCTACAACATGATTTTATACTGAGTACATTATAGATATACTAATCCTTTTCTGTTAACTAGTGTTTTCAATGTTGTGATCAATAGCTATTTAGTTAAATCTTTCCAGATTTTAACTAAAATATATTGCTACATTTTTTTCTGTATTAGAACTCTTATTTTTAAATAACAAAAACGCATTTGAGTTTAACAAAGAGAGGAATATATTAGAAGAATACAGGAGTATCTTGAGGAATCTAAGGACAAGGATGTTGCTGGAAACATTCTCTTGACTCCTATGTGTACTAGTCTCCGCACCTCTGATTCGTTACCTCCCTCTCACCTAACAGTCTTCCTCTGCTTCGTACTACATGGGTAAAAACATGGCCACAGACAGCAACCAAGTTTCTATATCACAGGTCCAGCCATTCTGAGAAAAACTAAATCAATTCCAATTCTTTCTTGTCTCCCTACCCCACTCACCATTCCAGATTTCCAGGATTGTAGCACACTCAGTGGGGCCGGGGTAATGTTTGATAGACATAGTTGCCAGGAGTCACCCTAGAGCCTTGAAAAGAGGGACTGGGAATCTGCGAATACCATCACATTCTCATCCCTCGTCACACTCATTTGTATTTGGAGACCTTTATTGCAACAAACTGTCACTGTTATACCAGTAAAATAAAGGAAATTCTTTTTTCTTCCTTTAGTAAGAATAGCTTTTTCTAAGACTGAGTTCATTTTATCTGACAGTGGGTCACAACACCACAGGTTTTTGAGCTATTATGCATCTAAAAAAGGAGATACCATCCTTTGCAAGCACTCGTGTTGGTGCCTCAACTGGAAAATTACCTATTGTCAAAATCATAATAAGAATAAGAAAATTCTACGATGGAAAACAGCTTTAAAATTTGTCAACTGTTCTCTATTTAGACAACATTTTAACGTATGTAAAATCATAAAATCATGTTTCTCACATAATGAATTTTATGGTTATTGTAAGAAAAATACATCTAACATTTAAAAATAGAGTATTAATATTTATAGAGAAAAATTATGACAAACTTTTCTATGGACTTTCATTGTGCAATTAGAAATACGTTTCCTAATTGTTTGGTTGTTTTCAGGAGAGTGAACTCTTCCAGTCAAGTGTGTTGAAAACTTTCGGAAGTGGGGGAATTAATAGGATGAAAGGCCCAAGACAAACTAGGTATTATAGAATTTCATCAGTTCTGTGTTTTCTAGAAAAGCCTATAATGTTACATAAGTCTACATTTTACATAATGTTACGTATAGAAATAATTAACGAGTCTGGGATTGCTACATTTTTTTCAGTTCTCTTATTCTAACCTCATTTATATGGTTATTAGCAGGAAACCTCATTTCTCCACTATATAGGCCTTTCCATAGGCTGCTCATGACATGGCAGCTCATTTACCTTGGAGCAAATTATCTGAGAAAGAAAGAATTTTTAGGAAGGGGTTATAGAAACTATTCTGTCTTTTACGACTTAGCCTTGGACTTGACAAACCATCACTTCTGCCGTATGCTACTGGCCACACAGAACTAACCCTGACATAATGTGGGAGAGAGAGGTTACATAAGCCATGAATACTAAGAGGTAGGAGTCACCGAGGGCCATCTTGGTGGCTGCGTACCCCATATACTAATTTCAGATCTTAAAAGTCACCCTCATAACTTGATTTATATTTGAATCTCTAGAACTCTGATTCCACTCTATTTTTTTGTTGTGTGTGTTACGATAATGCTAAAAGTCAATTGTATTTCTACAGTTCGCATATAGAGAATTTCTTCAAATGTTCCTAATGCTAAGGGCTTGGGGCCCAGCATATTTTTACATTTTTACCAATAATCTAAATAAAAAATTATATATACATAATGCTTATTTAAAAAACAGTGTGATTAAATGTCTCTCTCTAGGCCACATTCACTAATTCATTCAACAAATAATTATTGAGTTCAGGACGTTGTGTTTTCTTTATTGTTCCAATGTCATCTCTGTGTCCTAACCCCCTCTTTTTAAAAACAGCTTTATTGATATATCATGTATCATACATTTGCTCATTTAAAGTGCAAAGTCCCTATTTTGAAACTATATTTTTAAAAACAAAGGGCCCGAGAGTATCTAAAATTGGGCAAAGATATTTTTGGCTACCCTCTGTGTACTTAAATAAGAAGATCCAACTTTGAGATTTCATGTGATTCTACCAGAGCAAACAGGAAAACTCAGATGTCTTATTTATTCTTCTTTTGCCTGCTCTGCAAAGCTCTGGAAACCTTGGAGGGGTGTTAACTGTGTAGCAAACAGGACCAGATGAGTAACTTCAGTGGCCGGAAGAACATTTACCAGGATAAGTTCTCCAGTCACAGTCTTATTATTTTCCTCTAAGAACAGATAAACAAACCAAGCCCCAAGTGACTATAAAAGACATTTTTTTTTTTTTACGGAATTATCAGTATGTATCCAAATGCTGCTGCTCCAGATAATCTGGTCACTAATGAATGGAAATTATATTTTAATTAATGATATCCCAGAAAGTAAAAGATGTTTTCATGTGCTCTTCAAAAACTATCACATAAGCATAAAATAAATAGGTGGTTACTCTTAACCAAAATGAAGTATGTATTTTTTTTCTATTTTTGTTTTTATTTTTAGCTGTGACATCATCAAACTAGATAGTACGTATTTTTTTGTTTCTCTCTTTTGAGATAATTACTATTTAATTTTTTTTACAAGTACATGTACATTACTGAAAAAATAGAAAATAGACAAAAGCAAAAGTATAAAAAGAATGTATAAGTACCCATAATCCTGTTACGCTGGTATATATTCTTCCAAAAACAAATTTTGGCGGGATACATATTTATATAAATTATAAATGGGACATTGCAAGCTTTAACAGTCTGTGATTAAAAACTAGGTTTGTATTAATATTTAACACCCAGATTATTTCTAATTGTTGTGCAGTTGGTCTGCTCTGATCTGCAGGAGGTATCTCCCACCTTCCCTCCTCCCTGCCCTGGCTCTCCTGGGTCCACGCTCACAGATTATAACAGCCCCTGAAGGAGCCTCACCATCACCATTGCTAACAGTGCCTCTTGCCTGTGTGAAAGGACTCTCCATCTCACAGTGCTTATAAGGCTGACAACTCTCTTGTGCACCTCACAGCAGCTCTGACGTGTGCCACAACTCTAAAGAAAACCAGAGCAAACAGGTTTTTCTGTTTCTCTAAGCTTGGCTCCCAATTTTCTGTCAGTAAGCCTGCAAACGAATTCACACACTTATTCCTAAGAACAAGTGGCATTTTTAGGACAGTGAGATTTCAAGCCAAATATATAAAATGAAACATTTCTCTCAAACAGAATAATACCTGTCACACAGTAAACACCATATACATGCTTAGTTAACTCATATAGACAGCCTCTTTGTACTAAAACATTCAAGTTTGGGGGGCTCACCATCTCAAACACCTTCTATTCAGATGAGGGATCAGTTTAATACTTACATAATTAAACAACCTTTTTGAGATTTTTAGATCAAAGAAACAGCTTGCCTTAAAAGTAGATTCAACACTGCAAAACAAACAGTAAAAACCAGTTCAATTCTTAAACAGTTTTGTAGCCTTTTATCTTCTCCATTCGAATTTCAGTTAGCCAAGTTTTAATAGAAGTACAAGTTCAAGGTTCTTATTTCTCGATCAGCAGTCTTAGTTCCTACACTGATTCCTCTGAGGAGGGTCTCATTTATAGGTGGGAGGTGGCAAATGGGGACCCGTCTTTCATGCTCAGGCATATACATACTTTTAAATTTTTACAAATAGAATGTATTTATATATTAGTTATAAAATTTAAAAAAAACCGTCAACATTACCACTAACAAAACAAAAGTAGAAAACTGGCCACAAACACATTCAGGTATTCAGTATGGAGTCCATGGTATGTCTATTTCGACTGCACTGACATATAACTTGTGGTGGCAGCATGGCACACTGGGAAGACAAATTCAGAAGTCATTGCACCTGGCTCTGTGACAACTGTGCAATCCTTGGTCAATCCTCAAATACCCTGATTTCCTTACCCATCCCATCTAATGTGGAGTGATGAGATTTCTTGGAACTCCACCATTCTATAGTGTGTGTGTGATTTCTCGCTTGAATGCTCTGGTTATAAGAAATGTCATGTTGTTTTATTTCTCCAAATGAAATTTAATCTTGATTTCTCTTTTACTAGTTCGAGGGAAATTAATCGACAATCTTTTTTTCAGATTTCCCTTCCCTGCCATCAGATTCTGTCAGAGTCTGAAGGACGTTATGCAGTGCGCACATCCAGGAGTGCACAGGCTTATCTTTGACACTAAGCACGGCTGGTATGCTCCTTCTCCAATTCTGCAAGGTCTTGGATGGAGGCAGCGCAGCCTCTTTTTACCTTATTTTAACCATGAGGATCCTTTAACAACCTTCCAAGAGACTCCTCTTAAAGTTTATTGCCACTTCCCCTACACCGGTCATTTGTCTGTTTGCTTGTAGCTGTGTTCCTGCTGCTCTTCTTTGGTTTTTTAATATTCTAGGGCTGGAAGTCTGCAAGTTATATTTCTCGAGGTTCCTTGCCAGCTGGCTTCTGGTTAGGGTAGCTAATGGGAGGCACTGACAGGATACTGGAAGGCAGGAAATGAGGAAAAGGGATTCATCTATGGCTTCCGGTTTCTGACAGTGTCTCAGGAAACAATGATGGTATTTACTGCAGTAACAGTATTGCCAAAGTTCCATCCCTGGTAAAGGTGGCACCTCGTCATCGATCCAGAGCTGACTGCACTAGTGTCTCACATACTACAGTGGAAGATACAGGCTGGGGAACCCCAGCCCAGAAGCAATGACAGTTTCTATTCTTTGGGTATCACCCTTTTTGCTTTACATCCTCTACCTCTACTCCTCCCCTATTTCTGTCTTCTATTACTTTTATAACCAATTCCTTGAATCAAATTTCCAGTTATTAGAATTTTTAACTCGGTTTTTGTTTTCTTGACTAGACTCTAACAGAGCCCTTCTTTCCCCTACCAAGTATCCCTGAGCCACCTTATCACAGATCTAGTTACCTTTATGGGACTCCATGTAAGAGCATAATGTTGTCCCTGCTATTGTTAGACCCTAAAGAACCTCAGTTAATTAGGATTCTTTTGGTTGTTCTTAAAAGGAACTCAACTGAGGAAATGAGACAAATTGGAAAATTTTTTATAGGACTGTCGGTGTGAGCCATGGAACCTTAGTGCTGGGATAGATCCAGTCCTCTAGAACCATGGATGGAAGCACTGGAGATATCTATCAGTTAGGTAACGCTGCATAATCAAACAAGTTTTAGTGTTGTATAACAGCCCTAGACTTAAAAAGTGGCTTACAATAACAATCATTTATTATTTTTCATAAGACTATGGGTTAGTCGGGTAGTTCTATTTATTTGGACTGGGTTTGTATGGTCTCAGCTGGGTTTCTTAATGTCTGTTTGATCAACTGGTGTGTAGTTAGGGGCTGGCTTGTTAAGATGGTCTTGGATGGGGCACCATAGTTAAGCTTCTTATTCTTCCAGCAAGCTAGCCAAGCATATTCTCAGGGAGTGTAAAGGTCAAAAAGAAAAAGTGTAAATGTTCAAGGCTTCTTGTGATCCAGGCTTAAAACTCGCACTCTGTGTCACTTTCACCAAGTCCTTAGACCAGCTCAGATTTAAGACATGAGATACTAGGCTCTACCTCCTGAGAGGAAGAGCTGCAAAGTCATACTGCGAAGGGAGTGGTATACAAGAAGGGGAGTGAAGAATTGGGGCTAGTTTTGCAATCTATCCACTACAGAAAACCCAGGAAGTCATTTCTGTTTTGCCATGAAGTTTTGCTTTATTTTTCTTGCACAGCATCCTAGTTTTTTTTCTCTTATCTGGTTTGTGTGATAGAAAATGGCCACTGAAACCAGGTGCCAAGTTTATACACTCACTATTCAAGAAGATAGCCAGGCCAAAACTGGTACCTAAGCCAACTCTATATACCCCAGAAAAAGTGTTGGTGGCTCATCTTGCATCAGGTTCTCACCCATAGATCAAAAAATGGTGGTCTAGAAGATAGAGTCCAATTGGTGCTCCTGCTATATGGAAGGAGAAAAGAGAGTACTTGTCAGAGGAAGCAGCAACCTCGTGTCAGGAGCAAAAGCATGGGTTCTGGAGTAAGACTGCCTCTGTAGGTTTCTTCCATCTCCCGCATCCTCGCTGTGTGACCTTGGGCAAATACTCGACATGCTTGTGGTCCAGTTACCTTAATAGTAAAATTGGAAAGAAAATGACTCCCACCTTATAGATTGTTGTGAGCATTTAATAAGGTAATATATACTGTACATACAACAGTGTCTATACATAGTAAATGCTCAATAAATGTTAGCTATTGATAACTCATCATAGAATATCCTTACTGGAAATCTCAGATTCGTTTTTACCATTCTGACCATTAGTCATCTTTTCAAGGCATTACTTCAATTTTTCGTGTACTCTTACCAAAGATACTAAGAATTATGTCAAAAGCGTACAAAGGCCAGAAAGGCCAAGACGTTGGTGATGAAGCTGTGGACGCATCAGAAGAATGGGGATCAGAGAGGGACTCTCTGCTTAAGGCTCTAGTAAGTCAGAAAAGTGTATAATTTTGAAGAAAAAAGTATCTTTACTTAATTTTTTCCCAATTCCTACACAAAGCCCAGAAACCCAGAAGTGTTAGTGATTGAATACCCAGTAATACTAGCCATAAAGGAAAAGAAAAATATTTTAATATTGAAAAAGTCAATGTAGGCAATCTAAATCATACATATAGGATATAAGTAGATGAAAATTTAGAAGACAACAAATCAGGACCTTATTTTAGCAAAAATAGGAAGAGTTGTCTTTTTTCCCTTTCAGTTTTTAACGTAACATAATTTTTCTAAAGATTAGATTGCACTCAATGAATTCAGTTTAAAAGTATGTGCAAGATGTTATAAAAATGTATTAAAATAGCTTCTTCTGTTTTATTTACCACACCTACATTCTTCGTGCATATTCACATAGGAAGCAGCTAAGACTGAAGGCAGGCAATTCCTTTATAATCTGATCAAAAATAGAAGCTAATAGTTGTAATGACTCACTTGTTTCCTTCTGCTTTCAATCCTTATCTTGAGACCACAGATTGCATTACAGTTGGTAAGTAATTATACATCTTTTGTGAAGCACCTTGAAATCTTCTGGCATGATAATAAATTGACCACGTGTTAGAATTCCCAAACAAAGCTGTCTTGTGACTAAGTCCTGTCCCTTTATGTAATACTTCATATTATTTTGAGAACCTGTAGGGAGTCACTATAAAAAAATTCGGAGCCAAGCACTTAATAAAATAAATTCAAATAAGAGATTTCCCTATACTGTAATCTATTTATATAATTATTTTCTTCTTTCTAAAATATATGATGTGCATGTCTTATTGTAAATTCTAGGTAATCTGATGCTTAGAGATTTTACTTTTTTCTCTTAATCTGACCTTGGTGCCAATTTATTTTTCTCTTTATGAAGTACAATTGAGTAGTTTGAAAGCTGTGAAAAATGTTAGTTTGGGTGAGGGTCCAACTAAAATTAAAGAAATTCCTTACAGATCCTGGATACACTGATTTGATTATTAATACAATGTTAATATGCATGATGTGGAGCATGGAAGAGACTGCTAATTGTTCCCCCAAATCCATTTTCCACTTATTTTCAATTAATAGAGCCCGTAGTATTCATCTGGGCATGTGGGTGCCCCAAATTAAGGCTGCATTTCTTACTTTCCCTTGAAGCTGGATGTGGCCAAGTAACTTGGTTCTGGACAACGGGATCTAAGTGGCAGTTATGGCAGTTACGTGTGACTGTCTCTGAACTTTCAGGTGCAAGGGAAACAAACCACTATTACCCCACATTCTACTACCTACCTGCCTCTCATTGGATAAAGTGATCCTGGGAGGTGACAATAAAGTGAGTTCTTTGTCAGTAGGTACATTCAAAATAAAGGATCCTGAGAAGGAACTATACCTCAGTCTGTGAGCACAGTGACACTCCTGAGCCTTCACCAGCACACTCAATTTCAGTAGAAACAATGTATTTATAAGCCATCCTTAACAGTACAAAACATTTGTTTATAAACTGGTAATTACTTTTCTGTATTATAGGCCCCACCCAGTGGTTCTATCTCTGCTGAAGGTGGAAAATGAGAATTGCAGGAAGAGATTTTTAGAAGGAAAAATTTTGCTGATTTTTATTCTAGTCTCTCCAACTCTTTCTGATGTGGACTTATGTAAGTCCCCTGAATATTGCATTTATTTAAAATTATAGGTGCCCTCTTCTGAGAAAAAGTATAGTGTCTTTTATTTCCATTTCTCTCTTATAAGCATCACTTGAAAAAAATTGTTTGACTCAAACATAAGTAATTCTTAGGGAAACTAAGAAAAGAAAAAGAAAAAGAAAACACTGGCTTACATTTTTACTTTTGTCATCCAAGCCTTAGGTAGTCAGTTAAATATATATATAATCATATCAAAGCATCCATTTAAGCTATAATTTCTAAGCCATATTACAGGTCATAAATAGGACAAAGATGTCCTCATTGCATACTGTAAATATTATGTTTAGAGCATCAGGTAAGATTGGCTGTAATTATAGTTTTCTTTATCAAATTTAGAAGGCTATCGACTATAACACACATTTATTCCACCAGTCTCTTTAATCAAGTCTGAAAACAATGGGGCAAACATCACTGCATTCAGTTGTCATCTATGCCCTGGGGATAAAGATACCTAAGCAATTCTTAATTCTCTTGAGCAAGAGAAAAGAAAGGAATGTGAGAAAATGTGTACTTCCTTATAGTGGTCTATGCAAAGTCTTGAATGTAGTAATGCTTCTTTAACTATAGCATATCTGGGCAGCTGAATCCCAGAGTTTTCCCCCTAAGTTTAACAAACACGTTATCAAAATATGAAAACTATACCAGCATGTATTTCCTTTTTTCTATTTCTCTCTAATTTTAATCATAGTCTGTTTATACTGAACATTGACCAGGTTAGAACATAATATTATGAATGGAGCATTTCTGACAATATCTTAGTATTATAGTATTTACTGATTTTTAAAAATTATTATTATTTTTTTTTGAAGTGTGATACAATAGAAAGGAAGGTGGACCAGGAATTAGGAGATCTGGATTCACTTTCTGACTTTGACCTTAATCCACAGCGTGAACCTGGATACTAATGGGCATCATCACCTCACTTGTAGCATGAAGGGAATTAGACTAAAAGATCTCTAAATCTTTTCTCTAAATTACAATAGTTTAAAATATCTTTTTCTTCACCTGGTATACTGAACTTATAAAATTTCTCTGTTTTTGCTTTAAAATTGCAAACCTTAGAAATGGCAGCACCTACGCAGCAATTTTTGTGGGAATCTGAAGTAGATCTTTATTGATGTTTTTTTAAAAAAACTCACTATCCATATCATCTCTCTGAAATGAGTGGATTATATATGATTATTTTATATTTGATGATAATTTAAATACAGAACCACCGATTATAACCCAAAGTTATACTTTGAGTACATTAAATAATGTATAATTCTGCAAATTCATTACTAAATTTTTTTTTTTGCAAACTCTATTAATATATCTTCTGATTTTACCAATGCTTAAACTTTTAGAGAAGAAATTTGGAATTACAGGAATCTTTATTCAGATTATCAGAAATTATAGAAATAAAACCATTCCAAGGATGAGCTAGATTTCATCAAAACTCAGTTTGGACATTAGCCATTCCTATAGCCCCCAGTGTTATTTTTCTCACTCAGAACCCATTAATTGATCTTCTCAGAACCCACTCCTCTTCTTGTTTTCACTATTAAGTCTCTCCTCTCCCTACCCCACCCCCAGCCACCCACACTGCCTCTATACTATTTATTGATTAATGGTGCAGGTTGCTCTGGCCTTACCTCCAACAGCTGCCAACCAGGCACTGAGATGTCTCAAGGGAATGCAAAATCCTGGGGGCTCATGGTCTCAGTGCAATCTGTCTATCCACAAAATTTCTCTTGGTAGCTTTTAGCTGCAGAGCATTCATCTTTGTCTTTGGAAGGTGTTGATGTTTATGTTGTACATTAAATATATTTAACATCTTCAGGTTCCAATTATTACAGATTTCACCCAGATGAAAGCATCAGTTCACATGGATTCTTCCTTTATCTTCAGATAAGAGCAGTTACCTAAAAGCTGACCTAAATCAGAACCATGCATCAGAAACCATATAATTCACTGAATTTGCCTTAGGACTTTTATTGCCCCTTCTAAAAATGTTTGGCTGATTTATATTAACTTTACAATTCTGCAGAGACAGTGCCAAATAATTTGGAAGATATAGTACAATTTCATCAGCTGCTGAATGAATACAGATAAGAAAAGAAAGAGCTGAAATTTAAGAAGCACCTGATTTATATGCAAAAGCAAGTGCTTCAGACTGACTACCCAGCAGCTGTCTTCACTTTTCTGTGGAAAATCATCTCAATTTATGATCATAGTTTCCGGACTTTAGCTGACTGATAGAAACATCGGAGATAGGTAAACTTTAGGTAGCTAAAGGCTGTGGAGAGCTAAAAATCGAGGGCATTCTGAATCATGCTTGGCTTGTAATTGTAAGTTGAGCAATGATGAAAATACTGTAGAATAAACTAAAAATTTTGTGATGTTGAGAAATGAAGACAAGAAAGGAAAGTTAGATAAGCAAAAAACCCAAATGTGTAGACAAAACATTATTCAAAAGCATGAGTTCCTGATTAGCTGTTTTTTTGTTTGTGTAATTTCCAGATGCACATGAAAAGTATATATTCTCAATTGATAAATATCATATTTTATATGTGACAGTCATACATAATTAGAAACACTGCCATGATTTAATCACCTGTTCTTGGAAAACAAGTAAAAGAGAAGTCAAGTTTGGGGGGCTTTTCTTAAAAACTGTCGAATCTATCTATAAAGAAGAGAATTCAAAATGTTGAGAAGATGTAGTGTTAACCTGCTGATTTCTAGACATGCTTTTAAATTACATGATCATTCTTTGTTAGCAAATGCATCACATTGAATTTTAAGTCAGATTTTTGCCATAGGACTGTTATATTCTGCTAGTGAATGCAAATTATTTAATAACCTGCCACCAAATTCTTTAACCAATTCATTATTTGAGATTGAAGTGCTAAATGTTCATTTTATTGCTGAGTAGATTTTCTCCAATTTTACCTGAGAATTTTATTGGCAACAGACAAGGTTTTTCTTGCTTTATAAATGTGTCAATGTGCTATTGAATTATTCATACTACTGTCATCCAATTAGAATTCTGGCTTCATTTTGTGAGAGCAATTCACATGAAGAATGGGTAAAAGGCATTTATATAATAAATAAATGATGTTGGATTATTTTAAGATCCTTTGTAATACATAATATATAACAAAATGTTAATATTTTTTTAAAAATAAGAAAGTAAGACTTTTGCTTATTACTCACACATTAAATGACCTTAACTATTTATACCCATACCCAAATCTTAACTTCAAACATCATTTAAAGCTGTGAGTTTCTAATATATGCTTAACAGCATACAGTCTTCCTGTGTAGGGAATAACAAAATTCTGAAATATTTTCTATTTTCAGAACTTAAATATTTATTGGAATCCTCTCTCTTTTTTAA
>NW_011888820.1:10570719-10573483 GCF_000151845.1 Pteropus vampyrus | reverse complement strand
AATACATAATATATAATAAAATGTTAATATTTTTTTAAAAATAAGAAAGTAAGACTTTTGCTTGATTACTCACACATTAAATGACTTTAACTATTTATACCCATACCCAAATCTTAACTTCAAACATCATTTAAAGCTGTGAGTTTCTAATATATGCTTAATAGCATACAGTCTTCCTGTGTAGGGAATAACAAAATTCTGAAATATTTTCTATTTTCAGAACTTAAATATTTATTGGAATCCTCTCTCTTTTTTAAAAAATTTTATTTTATGATTTAAAAATAGTATCTGTGTCACCATAGCCACATGGGTAGATTCTAATGCAAAAAAGGTGGGTAACAAGCATTTTGAGGATCCCTAGGAACTTTGTAAATTGGAGGAGGAGGTGTGGCCAAGGATGGGAGATGGCATGCAAATTCACATGTAGATATCAAGAGAAATTCTTTATTTTCTTATAGAGATCCCTGCACTAAGACCTTCCCTGTGAAGTTGCCCATTCTCAAATTCTATGAGTGTTTTAATTGGAGATAGTCAAGGCTTATGCATTTGTTTTCTCTTGCTGCCTTAAGAAATGACCACAAATATAATAATTTAAAACAATACAAATTTATTATCTTTCAGTTCTGCAAGTCAGAAGCCAGACATGGGTCTTACCGAGCTAAAAATGAAGGTGTTGGCAGTTTTGAGTTTCTCTCTGGAAGCTTTAAGGAAGAATCCATTTTCTAACTTCTAGAGACCATCTGCATTCCTTGGCTCATGGCTCCTTCCACCATCTTCAAAGCCAGCAATGGTGGAGTCTTGATGTGGCCATCTTCCTAGTTCCGTGCAGCAAGGAAAGCTTCTCTACTTTTAAAGACTCAGGTGATTAGTTTGGGTTCACCTAGGTAATCCAGAATAACCTTCCCATTTCAAGATCCTTAAATTTAATCATGCAGTTTAATATATTCACAGGCTCTGGGGATTAGGGTGTGGACATCTTTGGGAATCATTATTCTGCTTACCACACCATGATAGACATTCATTTGCCAACACGTTTTCTTCCTCTCCTTTACCTGTTTGTACTGATATCATGGACATTCTGTCTTCTCTTTACTCCCTTCTCCAAGAATTTCATTTACTCTTATGCATTTCACACCCATTTAATGGGGACGAATTTTTATTGCTGACACACAATGAATTAAGCATTTGGGGTTTGAATTTCAATTAATGATGCGAAGTCAATAATCTACTGTTACTTATTTCCATTTATATGATATGTAAATCAGTTATTAAGCAGTTAGAGTTTTAGCTGATTTAGTAGATTGTAACAACTATGTACAAACTATGCTTATTTTCTTATTAACTAAAAATACAGACCTAAATAAATGAGGAATTTTAATCTAGAATGCTTTCTTCTGACTGATAAAAGGATTGATTTTCTGTGAGAGCCAAACTGCTTTTCAAAGTTACTACTCACTTGACTCTCTGATTGGCTGAATGAGAATATGGACTAAAATTAAAATATATTACAGGGATAGAAGTGGAAGGAGATTTGTGGTTTGAATTAGATTGTGGTTTGAATTAGATTTAAATTACCCTTATTAGTGGTATTTGTCAAATAAATATTCCTGATTCATGGCCCCTTGATTTCAAGTTACTAAACTCTACTCACTTTAGAACTAGTATTGCCAGACAAAATTCAGCCCACCCAGTTAAATTTGAATTTCAAATAAACGATCAATAATTTTTTGTGTGACGTACTTATTCCAAAAAAGTAGCATCTCTCTGTAATTTGAATTTAACTGAGTATTCTGTAGTTTTATTAGATAAATATGGCAACTCTATTTGGAACTAAAATTTTCACCAAAAATGTGGTCGATATTTCCAACAGAGATCAGATTAAATTTGTCTTCCCTTGTTTCCACTAAATCTCTAACAATTAAGAATGGGGCAATGAAGCTATTCAGTGATTAGGGGAACAGCTAAGCATCAATAGTTTTTACTCTTCTTTCCTGCTGGAAATCCTATGGCAAATGAAAAGTTTCCCAGTCTATTCCATTTCAGTTTTTCTGTTTGAAACACAGGCCACCTAATTCCGAAACATTTATAAGTATATTTAAGACAATGAAGACCAACCTTAGAATTTAATTTCGAGTATGGATAAGATTAATATAATGTGATAAAAGACTATGGGTGTCACTTTTATTACTTCTTCATAACTTTATTTTCAAAAAAGTATTTTTCAAGTTGTCACAGATTGAATTCTATTATCATTACCAGTTCTAAAGTGACTGTATTTTCTGTTTTTGTTCTTAGTTGAAAATTTTGATGTTTCAGATGTTGCTGGAAATGAAGGGCAACTGTCCAGAATATGGGTTGAATAAAGACATTTTTCCCCCCCTCTTTAATTTCCCCTTTTTAATCACCACCCCCAACTTCCACCCCTGACCTATGGATGTTGCTGTCACCCAGGGCCTGGCGTGCATCTGCAGCACATCCGGGACCTGGTCCATGGCTCCATCTGGGGTGCGAACCCAAGACCTTCTGGGTGTAAAGCAGATGTGCTAACCACTACACTATGGAGCCACTCCCTGAAAAAAAGACTTTTTGCTATAGGTTTCTCTCTACTATTAGAAGGCTGGAGCTCTGGGATCAAATTTCTTTACTTTACCTTTGCCATCAACCCTAATGCTTTTTACGTCTTCATTAGTTAACTTTAGGCTCCTTCTAAATCTTTCAATCTTTGTAACATCTTCACCGCACTGCACGGTTTCTACATGTGGGC
>NW_011888820.1:10565517-10570669 GCF_000151845.1 Pteropus vampyrus | reverse complement strand
TTTGAATTTCAATTAATGATGCGAAGTCAATAATCTACTGTTACTTATTTCCATTTATATGATATGTAAATCAGTTATTAAGCAGTTAGAGTTTTAGCTGATTTAGTAGATTGTAACAACTATGTACAAACTATGCTTATTTTCTTATTAACTAAAAATACAGACCTAAATAAATGAGGAATTTTAATCTAGAATGCTTTCTTCTGACTGATAAAAGGATTGATTTTCTGTGAGAGCCAAACTGCTTTTCAAAGTTACTACTCACTTGACTCTCTGATTGGCTGAATGAGAATATGGACTAAAATTAAAATATATTACAGGGATAGAAGTGGAAGGAGATTTGTGGTTTGAATTAGATTGTGGTTTGAATTAGATTTAAATTACCCTTATTAGTGGTATTTGTCAAATAAATATTCCTGATTCATGGCCCCTTGATTTCAAGTTACTAAACTCTACTCACTTTAGAACTAGTATTGCCAGACAAAATTCAGCCCACCCAGTTAAATTTGAATTTCAAATAAACGATCAATAATTTTTTGTGTGACGTACTTATTCCAAAAAAGTAGCATCTCTCTGTAATTTGAATTTAACTGAGTATTCTGTAGTTTTATTAGATAAATATGGCAACTCTATTTGGAACTAAAATTTTCACCAAAAATGTGGTCGATATTTCCAACAGAGATCAGATTAAATTTGTCTTCCCTTGTTTCCACTAAATCTCTAACAATTAAGAATGGGGCAATGAAGCTATTCAGTGATTAGGGGAACAGCTAAGCATCAATAGTTTTTACTCTTCTTTCCTGCTGGAAATCCTATGGCAAATGAAAAGTTTCCCAGTCTATTCCATTTCAGTTTTTCTGTTTGAAACACAGGCCACCTAATTCCGAAACATTTATAAGTATATTTAAGACAATGAAGACCAACCTTAGAATTTAATTTCGAGTATGGATAAGATTAATATAATGTGATAAAAGACTATGGGTGTCACTTTTATTACTTCTTCATAACTTTATTTTCAAAAAAGTATTTTTCAAGTTGTCACAGATTGAATTCTATTATCATTACCAGTTCTAAAGTGACTGTATTTTCTGTTTTTGTTCTTAGTTGAAAATTTTGATGTTTCAGATGTTGCTGGAAATGAAGGGCAACTGTCCAGAATATGGGTTGAATAAAGACATTTTTCCCCCCCTCTTTAATTTCCCCTTTTTAATCACCACCCCCAACTTCCACCCCTGACCTATGGATGTTGCTGTCACCCAGGGCCTGGCGTGCATCTGCAGCACATCCGGGACCTGGTCCATGGCTCCATCTGGGGTGCGAACCCAAGACCTTCTGCGTGTAAAGCAGATGTGCTAACCACTACACTATGGAGCCACTCCCTGAAAAAAAGACTTTTTGCTATAGGTTTCTCTCTACTATTAGAAGGCTGGAGCTCTGGGATCAAATTTCTTTACTTTACCTTTGCCATCAACCCTAATGCTTTTTACGTCTTCATTAGTTAACTTTAGGCTCCTTCTAAATCTTTCAATCTTTGTAACATCTTCACCGCACTGCACGGTTTCTACATGTGGGCATGGCATTACCCTGGATTTTACCATCAGGAATTTTCCAGAGACTTTGAACAGAGCCATTTCTCCTTCAGGACCACATTCTCATAGTTGCTATCCTCTCCACTCCTTCTCTATCAGGCACCTATTATCATTTCACCCAGTCAGTAAATTCTTCCTTGACCACCTTGAACGACTCTGCCTGATTTCCATTCTGACCATTTTAATGTTGTAGATTATCTTCCATTTTGAACTTTCCATCACTTGAGCATCAGTTTTATGACCTTACAGACCTTCTTCTTTGGCACTTGTTCTTGGCAAGAGAGCTCCATTGAAGGAAATAGGGCACTGTGGGCTAGATCTCCTGCAATGCCAATCGTGTCATTAAAAAGATTATAGGTTCTGTCTAGAGCCAGACTAAAGTATGAGAGGCATGCAAGATCCAATCAGGACTAAAAGAATAGAAAGGTTTGTAGACTCCCAGGAGGCAGTAAAGAGATTAATGGAATCAAATCAAAGCATGAAGGAATTTATTTGTAACCAGAGTGAGGGTATGGAATTCTAGCTATACCAGTTAAATGATTAATATTAATTTGATGAGTGGCATGGGCTTGTTGACATAGTTTATATAAAAAAAGTGCAGCCATTTGTGATTCCAGCAAAATCATGGTGATATAGATCTCAAGTCCCACTTCCTGGTCTTAAATTTCTGAATAATAAGTACCTTTATGAAGGTCTTAGAATTTCGATTTAATAACTTTATTCTACTTGAGATGATAAATCTATATTAATTGAATAAATGTCTTGATATTTAGGAAGATTTAGAATTAAATATGAATACAACGAAGTAAATAGAGCCCATAGTACTTATGCTTTTATATAAGAACATTTTATACAATTATTAGGAAAATGTGTGTTATTTGTTATTTAACCTAGAGATTACACATGTGACTTTCATTTGAAATATGTATTTGGTTTAGACATGTGACGTAAGTTGAAAAGTATAGTAGAATTTGAAATTTTAAAAATCCATTTTGCAATATTTAAGAACATTTGTGACTCACATTTTTAAAAGTAAAATTTATTAAATCTATGAGAGTCATGCAGGAGCTAAGGAGAATCTTACTTGTTAAGGTCAAAATCATTTACTGCTTAAGATTTGAAATATTTACAAAAAAATCGAATCTCTTTAATGTATTATTTAAAATGTGAGATAAAATATAATTCACTAAGTATTTAAACAGAACTATTTACATGATTTTAATCTGTTCAACATGAGTTAAACATTAATAAAAGAATATCTGAAAATGACTTTTCTTGTTTCATAGAATAGATTTTTAAGTAGAAGATTTAGATGTCGATTTCAAAGGCTTAAACAATTAAATTAAAATATTTTAATATTAATTTGAAAACTAAATAACTGTAAATGGACTTTTCTGAACAAAAACTGAAACGCCTAGCCTAACGCTTAACATTGTGCATTTTCCTTTCCCTAATTTGTTTTTCACTGACAGAATATGCTAAACAGTTTTCTCTTCTGCCCGAAATATTTCCTTTTCTTCGGAGCTCAGTTGAAGTTCTGCCTCTTCAGAATATCTTCCTTAAAATCCAGCTCTCAATGATTGCTTCCTGCTTTAAGCTTTCAATAATCTTTTATCTGCTTCATTCCCTTTGGACTGAACTGTTATAATTTATCAACTAGAACAATGTCTCTTAACCCACCCCAAGGCAATATCTTTACATCTTTATGCCTTCTGGTACAGTATTGGGTAGACATTTATTTACACCATATCCTTGATTGGATTATTTTAAGTATTTCAATAACTCAACAAATTTTTGTTTTATTTCAATAACTTGACACATTTTTATTTTTAACAATTTTTTGGGTAAAATTACATTCCATAAATCTTTTTTCCCATGGAAAGAGAACAATTCAATGATTTTTAGTATATTTATAGAGTTATGTAGCCCTTGCCACAATCAAGTTTTAAAACATTTCAATTACCACCAAACCCTAATCCTACTGCCAGTATGACTGATTACTTGATTATCACTGGTCTTTTTGTTTTTATATATTTTCATATTCTGAACACTTTATATAAGTGGAATTATATACTACACAGACTTCTTTCACTTAGCAAATGTTTTTGAAGTTTGTATTGTAGCATATTCAGTGTTTTGTTCCTTTTTATTACTGAATACTGACATACTATTTCCTTTAACCACTCACCAGTTGAGAAACACTTGGGTTGTTTCCAGTTTTTGCTGTTATGAATAATATTGCTATGAACTTTTGTATACAAATCTTTGTATGAATATATGTCTGACTTTCTTGGGTAGATTCTTAAGAGTGAAAATGCTGGGTCATGTAATAAACTTATGATTGACCTTAAAAAAATACTTCCAAACTATTTTCCAAAATGGCTATGCCATTTATAATCTCACAACAACCAATGTTCTGAGGTCTACTATTTTTCTAGACTGTGCTGGCTTCTGTGGTTTCAGAGAAATTCAAGCCATAGTCCCTGCTTTCTAGGGAAACATAGTCTGGCAGAAATGTAGTAAATTATCACGGACTTGATTTTTTGGCCCTGTAGAAGACAGGAATGTATTTGACTGTAAGTCACATGATATTTGACTATCAAATTATCAATATTTCAATGTTAAAGACATTTAATTATCTCAGATAATAAGAAGTCTAAGGAAAATTATCTCTACATGGGTGCAGCAGTTCCACAATACTATCAGTGACCACTACTCTTTGCACGTTTTCTCTCTGCCATCTTCCATGGATTAATGTCATTCTAATGCTTGTCATAGCAAGGTTTCAATATGGCTATTGCAGCTCCAGAAAGTGTATCCTCAAACTACCGCATTCACAGTCCAAAGAAGATGTAGTCTTCTTCACTGTTTCTCTTTTTATTAGGAATCTAAATCTCTTCCAGAAATCATCCCCCACAATAAAATTTCTCTTATATCTGTTTGATTGATACTGGTAATAAAGATTGACTGAAATTTTAAATGAACATAGTCTATGGGAGAAGCTAGAGCTTATGGGAGTCATTCTTAAACTCTATAATGTGAAAACTCTACAGGAAGAATTCTATGTTTACAATAAAGCTCTATGGTTTTACTACCCCTCCCCTTAACTTCCTTTTTCACTTCTATAAATACCCCTCCATCTTGGCATGCAGAGCAGTGTGTGCACTGGCTTGCCATGTTTGCATGCACTGGGTTGCAAACCTTTCTTTTCTCCCTGAATAAATCCTTTTTGGTGACATAACACCTCATCAGTATTATTTTTCAGTAGATACTGGGTTACATACCTACTCTTAACTCCGTCTCTACCAAATAAGAATGGGTTATCATGCTCACCTAGACTAGTTATGCTTTATACCCTGGCTTTGGGTGAGAAATACAGGTCATGTTATGTTGAATATCATTATTACAATGATTCCATTGACAATCTTTAGAATCCATGTTGGGACTGTCACTTTAACTCTCTGAACCTCAGTTTCCTACTCTGTAAAACAAGGGATTGGAATTAGACTAGGGTCACGGAAATCTCCAAAGATTCCTTCCAGCTCATAAAACATCTCGGCATA
>NW_011888820.1:10513261-10565467 GCF_000151845.1 Pteropus vampyrus | reverse complement strand
CACATGATATTTGACTATCAAATTATCAATATTTCAATGTTAAAGACATTTAATTATCTCAGATAATAAGAAGTCTAAGGAAAATTATCTCTACATGGGTGCAGCAGTTCCACAATACTATCAGTGACCACTACTCTTTGCACGTTTTCTCTCTGCCATCTTCCATGGATTGATGTCATTCTAATGCTTGTCATAGCAAGGTTTCAATATGGCTATTGCAGCTCCAGAAAGTGTATCCTCAAACTACCGCATTCACAGTCCAAAGAAGATGTAGTCTTCTTCACTGTTTCTCTTTTTATTAGGAATCTAAATCTCTTCCAGAAATCATCCCCCACAATAAAATTTCTCTTATATCTGTTTGATTGATACTGGTAATAAAGATTGACTGAAATTTTAAATGAACATAGTCTATGGGAGAAGCTAGAGCTTATGGGAGTCATTCTTAAACTCTATAATGTGAAAACTCTACAGGAAGAATTCTATGTTTACAATAAAGCTCTATGGTTTTACTACCCCTCCCCTTAACTTCCTTTTTCACTTCTATAAATACCCCTCCATCTTGGCATGCAGAGCAGTGTGTGCACTGGCTTGCCATGTTTGCATGCACTGGGTTGCAAACCTTTCTTTTCTCCCTGAATAAATCCTTTTTGGTGACATAACACCTCATCAGTATTATTTTTCAGTAGATACTGGGTTACATACCTACTCTTAACTCCGTCTCTACCAAATAAGAATGGGTTATCATGCTCACCTAGACTAGTTATGCTTTATACCCTGGCTTTGGGTGAGAAATACAGGTCATGTTATGTTGAATATCATTATTACAATGATTCCATTGACAATCTTTAGAATCCATGTTGGGACTGTCACTTTAACTCTCTGAACCTCAGTTTCCTACTCTGTAAAACAAGGGATTGGAATTAGACTAGGGTCACGGAAATCTCCAAAGATTCCTTCCAGCTCATAAAACATCTCGGCATATTACAGTTTTTCAATTTCCCTTCCCCATTCCAATAGAAATTTTATAGGATCCAGGTCTATTCTTACTTGATTTCAGGAACTGCAGTCAAGGTACAGAAGTGGAGAGGTGGGGAAAAAATTTTTCCTTTCATTTGTCTTCAGGCAAATTTATTGTTTTTTCTCCATCTGACTTTGCTTGGAGTCATAGCCTTATATTACCTTAGATCTTAATATACTTCTATTAAGAAAACATTGAAAGAATTCAAATTATGGCCTTTAATACTAAAAGCCCTTGTTTAAAATATGACTTTGTGGTTGACTTGTCTGCTATTTTGAAAGCACTATGGTCTTTAAATATTCCAGTTGCTAAATAGGACAGGTGTCTGAAGATCCTCAGAGCAGTTGTCTAAAAATAGAACTTGAGCCTGGAATATATTCTCTGGCAGAGCCATAGGCAATCACTACTATAATTAATGTAAATGAATACTGGATAACTTGTTTTGTGTGTGAATTTTAATGCAGCACAAGATTTTAATTATTTACCAAAAAATTGGGTTAACTCTTTGAGATTCGAACCTAGAGTTTTATGAGTTAGGATACAATTTTTAGCCTACTACAAAAAGGGTAAGGCACAAAATATTATCTGCCAGAGGATGTCCATTTGATATTTTTCTTATGAAATTCTTAATAATGATGAAATTAACTTTCTTGGTCTTCATGAAGATGATGGGTTTTGAGGCTGAAAGTAGGTGGAATGGGAGTTGAGGAAGAGAAAATGTGTTTTGCAAGGGTCTAGAGAGCTGATGGATATATGAGGACAAAAGGAGGGGCATTTATGTGGCACTACTTGCATTATCTCACACAATCACTACAAAAAAAACCCTATAAAGTAAGTACTGTTATCCTCATTTTACAAATGGGGAAATAGATATGATTAAGAAAATTTCCCACACTCACATGGTTATTAATTGTCAGAGCTAGGATTCAAATGCAAATTTAACTTATCTATCTATCTATCTATCTATCTATCTATCTATCTATCTATCTATCTATCTATCATCTATCTATCTATTTATTTTTTAGGTGAAGCAACCCTTAGTTGACCTCACAGATTGCAAGGACTTTGTCAGCTTACAATCCTTTATTTTTTTTTTTTTATGCCTATAGCACCTGGTCTTCCTAGGTGGTCTCCTATCCAAGTACTAACCAGGCCCGACCCTGCTTAGCTTCCAAGATCAGACGGGATAGGGCTTGTTTAGGGTGGCATGGCTGTAGACCAAATTTAACTAATTTTAGAGCCATGCTTCTAACCACTGTGCAGTGATGTCTACTATGGGATTATAATTGTCAGTTTAAAAAAAGTATTCTTGAGGTATGTTATTTATCATTTTAATTTCAGAGAAGTACAATTTAGTTGCTGCTTAAAATTGTGCTAAAATTGTAAAATAGATAATGTACAAAAATATCAAAATAATTGTATTGGGGTAAAAGGTATCAAAATAGCCAAGCTCAGTAAAAGATAAAAAAACTTTTAACAGAGATTATTTTGGGGATTTGGGAACGAGTTGGAGGATGAGAAATTGTATAGAATAAAGAGGAGGTAATGTAGTGCTTAGAAAAAAAGTAATAGAAATAGGTAGAAATTAGAGTTCAGTGAAAAAAGAGAGAATGAAAGATCCTGGAGAGGAATGATGAATGTATCATGGGAGATTGGGAGTTCGGGGTCTTATTAGAGCTGGAGGAATCGAAATAATACATAAGCTGGAAACAAGAGTTGCTACAAAGATGCAGTCCCCTATTGTTGAAACTAGAGATAAAAGCCAGTTAAATGAAGAACATGGGCCCCATATGATAGAATTATAAGGGCAAGAAGCGGGAGGAGGTTTGTAGAAAATATTAAGTAGTAGTTTTAAGCTTGACCTGCCATCTTGTAGCAAAAGCTACATCCTGGAGCACAGAATTAAACTGAGTGAACAATGTTAAGATGTACTGTGGTTTTATATACATATGCATTTGGTCTGTAGGAGTTATGAAAAAAGCATCAATGGACATGGAGCTTAATGGACACTGGGGTCAAATACTGGATAAACTGTTTACTGTCAAGCTGTAAGATGCTGTGCAAGTCACTTATGGTCTCTGAGCCTCAGTTTCTTCATCCATATGACAAGTTGTTTGCATTAAATGTGATAAGGTATGTGAAATAGCCAAACACATGGTGATACTGAATTATTTTCAGTAAAAAAGTTTAAATGAAAGATTAATAAATTTATAAATTAAAAGATCCAAAAAGAATAAAAAGGTATATGGTGAAAAGCAATTCTCTATTTACCTATAACACTCAGTCTTACTTCCTAAAGGCAGTCACCGTAAAAAGACTCCTGTATCCTTCCAGAAATATCATATTATATATAAAATCTCTCTATATTTTTTACTTCAATGGGAATATTCTATATATTGCTTTGTTCACTTAGTATATTCTGGAAGTTATTTTATAATTGCACATATAAACACATTTCATTAAAATGATTTCGAAGTATCCATTTATTTAGTTTCCTCTTGATGGACATTTAGGTTATATCCAGTACTTCATTTATTACTCACCAGTACGCAATGTAAAATTACATTGAAATTTAACAAACATTAAATACTAACTGTGTATAAAGCTCTATTTTTAGCATTATTAGATAAACTAAACATGTTTCTTGCCATCAAGAAACTCTTAACCTAGTAAGTATAGTTGGCTAATGGTTCATAGTCTATACACAAGAATCCAACCCAACCTCTTGCATAAATATTGGTCTTACCCAGAAATGTGTTTTCCTGTGTCCGTATTGCCACTTTGCTTAAAAAAAAAAAAAAAATCCCAGTCTGTCTTTCTCTTTACATGAAATACACAGAGCTCCTCCTCCCATTTTTCAGTCCCTTTATATCTCTTGGCTCTCCTTTATCTTTGGTACTGCAGGAGAGGCAAAAGTTTACCTCTATCTGTCTAAGGTTTTCAGCTAGGATGCTATAAAAAAGACAGATTAACAAGAGAAAAAAAAACATTTTATTAACGTGCTGTGCACATCATGGGGGAGCAGCTTAAACCAAAAGTAACTCAAAACGTGGCTTAGAATTCCAGCTTGCATAGCATCTTCAATAAAGAACAATAAATTTGTAGGGTAATGACAGAACAAAGGAAAATAGTTTTAGGTTTCCAAGGGCAACAAACTGTAGGAAGGTAAATACATGGGAGGAAATTAATGGAGTAAGGTTTGTTTGCAGCTTCCTCTGGTGCCATCTCTGGGCCGATACGAATGTCTTCCTTCCTCCTGGTATGGGGAGGGTACCTTTCACATGGGAATTTTATCTCCTGCTTTCAGGAAGTAAGAGGAGGGTCAGAGTGTCTCTCTTGCACTCATTGTTTCTTAAGTGCCTTTAATTTGAAATAATCAATATGTCAAAATGGCATATTTTGGGTGACATATTCCAGTTACCTTCAGTACCAAACGGTTTGCCCACCAGTGAAAGGACTGTGGAGGATCTGCGAGCTCTACCAACCTTGGAATTATGGATTACCAAAAAAAAATTCAAGGTACAAACACATTGCATTATGCAATTGGCATATAAATGATAGATGCATTTATATGGTTAAAAACCTTGTGGATATAGACCAAATGTAAGTAAATAGAATAAAATATATCAAATATAATTAAATAATAATAAGGCTATTAATAATACTTCAAATTTATACAATAATTTACTTTTAAAACTATTTTAATACATATAATTCAACCCACCCATATTATTGGACAAGTAAACTCTTACAAACGATTTATCATTACAATTTAGAAAAAATAAAGTTAAAATAAACTTTAAGGTTTTAGAATCATAGAAGTTGAGTCTAGAAGGAACTTTAAGGTTTTAGAATCATAGAAGTTGAGTCTAGAAGGAACTTGACAGTTTGATCAACTGGTTCTAAAAGTTCTGTGAGTCTTGGATCCCTCTGAGAATCTGATGAAAGCTCTATTTCCTCCTCTTAGAAAAATAAAATTTATGGTATAATTTCTCAGGGTCTATAGATGCCCTGAAGTAGATCCATGACCCTCTAGAGTAGTGTTTTTTTAAAAATTTTAAATAACTTTATTGAGATATAATTTAAATACTGTAAAATTCACCCATTTTCAGTGTTCCATTTAATAAATTTGAGTATAGTTAGACTTGTACAACCACCACTACAAACTAATTATAGAATGTGTCCATCAACTTGAAAGGAAATCTTAAGTCCATTTACAGTTACTCTATTCCTACATATCCCCAATCCCAAGCAGCCACTAATCTACTTTTGGTCTCCCTTGGGCAGAGTTAAATTTTTTTTTACTTCTATCCACAATAAAAAATATGTTTGACATCCAACTCAGAGGCACATGTAGACACAAAAAATTTCATAGAACAATACTCTTATTCTGTACAATATACTCTGATATATTCCATTCCATTATAAAAGCTGATTTTTATGATCCACTAGCAAGTGAGTTACAACCCCCAGTTTGAAAAACACTGTCCTAGAGCAAGGCACTCCAACTCCCGGGTCACAGACTAGTACCTGTCTGTGGCCTGTTAAGAACCAGACCACACAGCAGGAGATGAGTAGTGGGTGCGAGAGCGAAGCTTCATCTGTATTTGCAGCTGCTCCCCACTGCTAACATCACCGCCTCAGCTCCACCTCAGATCATTAGGCATTAGATTCTCGTAAGAGCACCAGTCCTTGGTGACAAAAAGGTTGGGGACCACTGTCCTAAAGGGTATACACTACGTAAAAATAAAATTGGACTAAACCCTGAAGCAGATGGCTCCCTTATTTAACGTCTGAAAAAACAGGTCCAGAAATGTGATTTGCCCATGGCAAAAGTCAGAATTAGAATTTAGTTCTCTTTTCTCCTAGGACACTTCATTTGTTGTTCGACTTGTGATTTTCATAACCTAAGAAGAAGCACAACGGAGATTTGTAAGAAGTCACAAAAATTGCTAAATGGTCAGGAGAAAAAAAATTGTTTAATGTTTAAAGTTTGGGTGTAAGAGAAAAGAAACTTGATTCTTCCTGGGAGAGGAAGGGAGCATGGATGGTGGAGTGATGTGCGGTAGCTCTGGACCACATGGGGAAGACACACCTGTTGCAGAGTGACCAGAAGCATACCCTGGGGGCCATGGCCTGGGGCTAATTACCCTGCATCACGTTCAGGTTATTAGAGTTGAAGCCAAGCAGTGTTTTCCACTGAGATGTCTCCTGTGACTCTGTTACCCAGGAGGTTCTGGCACGAGTAAGGATGTTTATAATTTTCTACAGTGATTCTGCAGCTGAGCAGTAGCTCCTTCGTTTGCGCCCTGCAGCACCTGTGGACTGGCACTCGCTCTGCATTTAGAATACATGCCTATAAGTGCATCATCATTCTTGTTTGCCTTTGCTACAAGTTGAAATGTTAGCTCTTTGTAGATTGCTGACTCTTTCGTATGATGATTGTGAAATCCATTGCCTATGATCCATATTTGGGGTAACAAATAGCAAATTGGAGGGTGATGGTAGGTGTCAACATTAGGAATTCAGACATTAAGCAGAAAATCACTCAAATAATTGGTAACAACTGTGAGCAGGGGTATAAAGGAAAGGTACAGAGCTCCTTGAGATTACATAACAGGGGTTACCGGGGTAGGCCTGATGAATGATGAAATCCAAGGTTTTAATCATTCTAGTTTATAAGATGGGACAGGGGAGTGTTTTACATTTCTGAAGGGGCCCGAGACACCTCTCCTGAGCTTTGTGGCTGAGTAGGCAAATGAAGTATAATGGGCTATTTCCAGAGCAGTTATCAGCTTCTTTGGCAGGGAAATATATGATTAATCATTTTGTCAAACAAAGCAATTATAGAAAGGAGTCACAAAGAACAAGGATTCCATTTCAGATTCCAATCTAAAACTCCTAGAATTCCTGAAGTCCTAGGCATGGAGCTGAGGGTAAAGTAGAGAATGTGTGCTATTTATCTTCTTGTCAGAGGAAAGAACCAGATATACAAGAACTAAATGCAATCTGGCTTGAGCAGAGTGTCAAGGGACTTGGGTAATGGAAAAAAAAAAGGATGCGAATTTCTTGGAGAGAATTGAGGAAATAAGAAAACAAGGAAACACAGGATTCCGATAAGCTAGAACAGAATGAAACCTGAGTCAGAAGAATAAAAAGTAGAGGAATGTGACAAGAGGAAGAGGAGATAAAATCTACTGCAAGGAGAGGTAAACACAATAAACGAGATCCTTGTCATACTGAGAGGTATGTGACAATCTAGACTATCTGGAGAAGTAACATGCACACCTCAAGAATAACGGTGAATCGATATCTGGCTCTTGAGAAAGGAGGATGGAAAAATGTGACTTGGAGAAAGGAAGAAAGGAAAAGACTACGGGATAAAGAATGGAATGTTGACCTGGGAAGAATCGTGATTTATCAAAGAGGACCTTAAGTAATGGGTGAAAAATAACCTTTTGAGTGAACGAATGGAAGTTGTGATTTCCTGTATGTGACTATATGGAGATTTGATGTGGCTTGTCTTTCCCCAGTACAATAGTTGGAATAGAGCCCCCTGTTGGAAAAGTAATGGATGCGGAAGCACATTTGGGCAATAAAGATTTAAAAGATAAGAACCAGTTACTAAGATGATCTGAGAGTGGAATTTAGGTCTCTAAATTATGGTTGCAAATAATGATTGACTTTGGGCTAGGGATAGGGACACATTTTATTAGAATAGAGAAGAACGCATTTGCCTAGTCTAGAGTTCTTTGAACTAAATATGGAGGAGAATGAAGAGAAGGTAAAGCCCTCTGGCAAAGAGCTAGTTGACATGGAAAGAAGATTGTGGGAGCATCTCAGATTTTGACAAGTGACAATTGGCAGGAATCAAAAATTACACTTGAAGCCTTAGACATCCATCCATTGTGTAGTATAGATACAGACAGCACACAAGGTGAACAAAGGGAGACTAGACTGTAATAAACAAGTGTGAATTCAGATGCATCATTCAGTCTACTATGCCAGAGCCTCCAGTAGTGGCAGGGTGGGAAGAGAGTAGAGGTGATGTGTATCAAGAAGCTACAAACCTGGGATAGAATCATTTTACTTGTTGGTGCAAGCATACTGCAGGAGAGGACAGAGGATGAAGGCAAAGAAAAGCATTTCATTGTTCTACAAGTAGAGTCAAAGCCTCTTAGTGAGATAGATAAAATGAATAATGCATTTCTGACGCAGGTCCTAAAATTGTCACAGAGAAGATATATGGGCGGGGATGAGGGTTTCAGCTAGCCAGTCATCTGCCTGGATGTCTCACTTGGATAAATTAACCAAATTCTGGTCTGGCTTTACTGGCAATTGCATTCACCCAAAAAGTCACTTTTATAAGTCAGCAGTATTATTTCTCATCCAGTGTGGATAATTTGATGGCTTCAGACCATTCGAACAATTTTTTCTACCTGGAGAACCACAAGACAAACACAAGGTTACAGCTCTCCCACAATCTAAATAAAACTTCTGTCTACTAGTCGATGGACTGAAACAAGCAAAATAATCTAAAATGTTATTTTCCTCATTTGGTAAATTGTTTTCTTTGTCATTCAGGTAACTTCCGGAGTCTGCTTCCCCTTTCCCTTTTCCCTTTGAATGGATGAGGGATTAGGATTTTCTGTTCAGCATCACATGAGACGCAGAGAAGAGAATCGGAGCCCTGCAAGAAGGGAAAATGGTATACAAGACGTAATTCTTCAAAATAGTATGTTAATGAGAAAATTCTTCAAAATAGTATGTTAATGATGAAGTAAAGAGGTCAGTTTGGTTGTAGTTGGCTGTAGTATTGATTCAAGGAGGGAAGTGGTGAGAAATAATCTTGGGCAGATAGTTGGCCGTCAGATTGATGAAGCCTATGTGCCAAGTTAAGTTGTCTGAATTTTATTTTCAAAGTATTGGGAATCCAGAGATGTTTAAGCAGGAAGTACCAAGATGAGAATAATTTTTAGGAGTATTAATTGCGTTGCCAAAGCTAGGGTAATTTGAGGGCTAAGAGGGTTGGGGAAATACTGAAAGCAGGGAACCAAGATAGGAGACTCATATAATAGTGCAAGCATGAGCTGAAAAAGGCCTGAACTAGACTGATGAGAGTGTCAGTGGAAAAGAGAAGGAAAAGCGAGTTTATGCAACAGGGGAACTGTCAAGGCTTGGTAAGGAAGAAAGAAGGAAGTCAGATATGCTAAAATTTTGAGTTCAGTTGACCAGGATAACGAAAGAAGATGAAAAAGTAAATTATTGCTATATGACTTCCTTTTTAGAAGTCCAGGAAATAATTTGAGATAAGACAAGGCAGAAAAGGTCAGAAGCTGGAAGTGGACATACAGATTTTTAATTTATTTTCACAGAGCTAATAGCTGAAGCTATAAGAATAGGATCTTTAATTAAAACATTCATTCTGTTAGAATTATTTTTGTTAAATATTTTTCTCCCAGCAATTGTGGTTTAAGGTAGGTTCCCCCCTCCATCCCCCCCGCCCCGCCCCATTCCTTTACCAGTCAGAGTTCGGTTATAGGCAAGCAGAAAGATATTTGGCTGTTAAAAGGTTTGTGAAATTATTGTGGAGAAGGGAGCTGAAGAAACAGACTCTAGATTGAGCTTCTAAGAATGACTCCCCACTCGTCATTACAGAACTGGGTGTTGAGATGATGCAGCCTTCCTTCGGAGAGTCCCTGGGTCAGGAGGCTCCTGTCGTGTTGCTGACCACAGGACAATGCTGTGTCTGTCATAAGCCTTGCCAAGAAAATATACACAGAACCCTGCCTTTCTGTCCATGAGGGTCTTTCTGAATCAGAATCTGAAAGAAACACTGCATTTAAAGGGACCAGGAGATATTCTTTCTTAGCTTTGCAGCTTCCAGCATTTTAGAAGGGAGTTGGCACAAATGTTGAATAAGCCAATCTACAATATCCAACACAGTGTCTCAGTTCCATTTTACAGTAAATATCTAGAGTCAAGTTGAATTTTGGGTTTGTATGAGTCTCTTAATGAGACTAATGAGTCTGCAATCCTGATCTTTCTATAGTCACGATAATAATGTCCTTCATTGTTTTTTGTTCTTATCATATTCTCCACAGCTACTAGTTCAGGTGTGATAGCAAGGGCCAAAATTCTGAGGTCATGTCCAGGCTCAATAGAAAAGCATGCTAAGATCAATTACTAATGTCTGCCCAGGGATGGGGAGAGGGCAGTGGTACCTTCTGTTTGCCATCTTTATACTTAGTCATGGTTTCATTAGTGATAAACTTACTGCTTTGTGACTATAGATTACTATTCTTACATGTTGGGAGAAACAGCCATTCTAGTATTTCAATGACTAAAAATGTTTTCTACTTGTAGAATGCATACTAAGTCTTAAGTGCCCCGAGTATATTGTGTACTTTAACTATTTTGTTTTAAACTTGAAGTTTATCTATTAGTTTCCCTCTGCTTCTTCTATGACTCATCTGCTGATTTCAAGCTGTTCTTTTCCCAAATCGCTGCCTTGGGAGGGTCGAGCCCTTCAGAGTGCTTTTGGGTGTGAGAAGAAGTGGCATCAGTACCAGGTGGTGTCAGGTGAAGCTGTAAATGGCCTATACCTGAGCATCTTCCACCTTCCAAGACCAGGAGCATCGCCAGCCTGAGGGATGAGTGCTTCTGCTGCTACTGGGAGGAGCTTCTCACTTTCCAGGGACCTGGTGGGTTTAGTATTAGCTATTCTGAATGTCTCTTCCTGCCCCTTATTCACACTTCAAGGCTACCTGCTCTTTGATGCTTCATTGGTGACCTCCTTCCATTCCTACTCCATACAGAATTAGCTACTCCTTTCCCTGTATTCTGATATTACTTAATACATACATCGCCTGCTGTAGCAAGTATCCTATTACATTTTAGTTGTTTATATACTTGTCATATTTTCAGACTGAGCTACTCAAAGGCAGAGGCTGTCTTTTTAAAACCACTATTTATTATTTTACCTATATTATCTCATTCAGTTCTTACAATAGACCTAAGAGGAAACAGAGGCTCAGAGAGGTTAAATATAATGCCTAACCGTAAGATAAATACTTGGCGGAAACAGAGCTTGAAACTAGGTCATGTTTTATATGTATACCTAGCACGGTGCTTGGTATGAGGTGTGTGTGGGAGATGGTCAAACAATGCTCATCAAATGAGTAAGTAATTAAATGAATAAATTGTATGCTATGAACTGTAAGGAAGCTTTTTGGCCACCAGCTAAAAATAAGTCCTTTCAGTTACTCTCAAAGATCAGAGCATGTTGCACACTTTAATTCAAACCAGACCTTAATACCTAGGAAAAGAAGGGAATATCACAAAACCCAATTACCGGAAACCATGCAGCTGACTACCTCACTTAAGGTCATCTACTGAGCCTGGCTTCCCAATAATGTGGTTCTCATCATAATGATTATTTAAAGATTCAATTTAAAACATTAATACTGCAGTATCAGAAACATACAAACATGAAGAGAAGATGGAATAATAGAAGCTTTCGTTCCATTGTGCAGATTGAGCTTTGCTGTGCCCTGTGTTCAGATGAGAGATTTTTTTTTTTTGCTAAATGAGTCCTACCTAAGGAAAATTGACAGAATGACTTACTTCTCTGTTTGTATAGTCTTCATTGATTACTAGTTTTGGGCACCACTATCTTCCGATGTCTCAAAGGAGTTCCTTACTATGATTTTAACGAACAAGGACATTGTTCGGCTAGACTGATTTTGGATCTAACGATTTTGTCTGCTGGCATAATTAATAAATGGCAAGCAGGTGTCTGAGTTATTTTCTGGCTTTCCTTTTTCTGCTGTGAAGTGGTTTTTTTCCATCACTAGATCTTCTTCCACATTTACCATCCATAAGGGTGGAGGCTGGGAGTGGCCATGTGCTTCCAGGGTGCCCCACGGGGAATGCTGAACTCTCTATTCCCCTGGGTTCATGAGCTCACCCTGTTTCCATGTGTCACCACACACGTGTTAGATCCTGGTGGAAAAATAGTTGGATTTGAGTGGAAATAGTAGGGAGTGGGACAGCTGCATTTCAAAGTTTTCATTTCCTTTTCCTTTGTATCTAGCATATGGCTCAAATAGGGTTGCTGAGTACATAGTCCTGTGTAGTTTCCCCTTTCATTTAGTTTTCTTTTACACCTCTCTGCAAACACCATTCCTTACCTTAAAAGCCAAATAGCATTCCTATCGTCTATCTCTTGGGATTATGAGTTCCATTTTGATTAAAAATAATTAAAAGCCAACTTAGGCTCTTAGGAATTATGCTTATGTAACCTAGGACTATATTTCAATATAATCATCCACTTTTTTTCTTTACTTTTTTGGCATGGGAGGGCGGGGAAGAGGCAGTGTGATATGTAATGTTCCTGAGGCAGTAGGAATAGAGATTAGTTTTCTGGTCCTAGCTCTGCCTCTAGCTAAATGACTATTTCTAACAAGCCACTTAATCTCGTCTGTAGAACAAGAAAGTTGAAGGTTATCTGGATGATACCTGAAGTCCCTTCCAAATTAAAAAATAAATTCTTGGATTTTTTTTCCATCTAGTTTTCCTTTTTTTTTTTTTTTTTTAGATTTCCCGGAATTTGAGTGAAATAGAATTTGGAGAATGTACAAAGTGTGAACAGGACTATTTTTATACAGTAAGGGTTTTCTACCAGAAACACATTCTCCATTGATTTGTTGTTCATTTTTCTGTGAACCAAATTCTTCACAATTATCTGTAGTTCATAGTATATTTAGAATCATTGGAATATAATTAGATCCCCTCAGATGACTTTCAGATTGACCATAAAATTGTCTCTAGAACTATATTAGTTTTTTTTGAAAACAGGGCTGTAAGAAGAAACACAATCACTTATCTTAGGAAGAAACTTGCTGGAATGGATTAGTTTGGGAATTTATGCTCAAGATTCTAGCTTCTATTCCTCTTCTCCCCATCTTTATTTTTGTACTAGTTTACTCCTTAACGTTTCATCTCTCTAGGCCACAGATTGCCCAGCTAATGACCAGTGGTATGATTTCAGAATTGTCTAGAACCTAAGGGTTGCTGAGTTAATTTCTGTAACAAGTTTTGGGGTGTTCCAATAAAAAATGATAAAGACAATGCTTTATTTTAGTCTCACTTTCTTTTTCATGCTATTAAAAATATTGAACATGAGAAATGCTATTTCTGTTTTCCAGAAAAAATCAATCAGATATTTATTCATTAAGCATAAGCATTCATATTATTTATTAAGCTTCAAATCGTTAGCATTAAGTTTCCCCTTTTGTTCAGGGACTATCCAATTTCTTTGCGTATCTTGGTGATTAAAAGTATCCTATATCCACTAACAAGAGCGTAACTTCACTTTGTGCCAGATAGAAACTCTAATTCTCCCTAGAGAATTTTGTGTACTGTGGATCAGGAGGACGTCTTTCTTAGTTCTATGAAGGCCACTTTTCTCCAAGGACTTTTATTCCTTGGCCTAATTTAGCCTTAGGCATTTTTTAAAGTCGAATCGTATAAACAATTGATAAATATAATCTGGATAAGGATACAACCAGTAACAATCTAGAGACTTCGTTTTATTTTGGGTAGTAGAATTTCAAATCCACGTGTCTTTGCAGATTAAATATTTATCTCCTGGTGTCAATAATTTGAAACATCAAAAACTTATTTTGCTTTGAAAGGGCTGGCATGTGAACTAAACACATTATTGTCATCTTGATTCTTTATTATTTTATTTATTCATGATTTTGGAATGTTACATCGGTTGAAGTTCTACAGAGTCAGTAGGATGGGTATTTTACCTGCTGAAGTGTTAGTTACAAGGGTGAATCCAGGTTTTGGGGGGCCTGTCTTAGTCTATTTGGGCTGCTACATCATAGGCTGGGTGGCTTATAAACAACAGAAATTTATTTCTCATAGTTCTGCAGACTGGAAAGCCCAAGATCAAGGCACCAACAGTGGTCCTACTTCTTGTTCATAGATGGATATCTTGTCACGATGTCCTCACATGGTGGAAAGGGAAGGGGAATTCTCTGGAGTCTCTTTGACAAGGACACTAATCCCATTCATGGGCCTCCATCCTCATGATCTAAACACCTTCCAAAGGCCCTGCCCACCTAACACCATCACTTCGGGGGTTAGGATTTCCACATGTGAATTTTTTGGAGCATACAAACACATTCAATCTAGTAATTGGAGGACTCTCCAAGAAAAAGAACAAAGTAGGTATGATAGTGAGTATATGTTTAGAAAAAGAAATCACACACACAAAAATAATTTTTAAAGAGCTGACAAATATCACAAATTGAATTACATTAAAACCTGAAATTTAACTGCCCTTTTCCCAATATTTTTGAATACCTCTTCATATATCAACAATTAAAAATTTTTATGTCATTTTCTGTAGAGAAAATGGAATAAATTAATCTTTTTTACTAGATGGTTTATTGAAATTTGCTTTTTATTATTGATAATTTATAAAAATTTGTTTCATTTCCACAACCCATTATTAGTCATGAAAATTACAGATTGTCAAATTTGGGAAACCTCTAAAAGTTTTATGCACATATGCACTCTCCGTAGTATTCCTCCAAACACAGAAATTGTAATAAGTTTTGTTTCATGCAATTGCCATCAGAAGAAAAATTTATGGCATGTTTATAATTCTATATGCGATATTATAGAGTATTTTCCTGACTTTGATTAGACATTTAAAAGAACTGCATCCTTTACTCACAAATTTACCAGTCTGATGATTGAGAAAATTTTTCAAAGATTAGCTTCTGACTCCCTGTTTCCTTTTTCACCCACATACTACTGTCACTGGGTGCCATACGACATGTTCATGTCATAGTAAAACCTCTAGCTCTGCACAGTTGTGTTGTGCTGCCAGATGAGTCAGCATAGGAGGAATTAGGAATACTCCTGAAAGCTGTTCCTTACACCTGGATGGCTAGAGATAACTTATTTATACATAGAAGTGATAGTGAATTACATAAATCTATCTCATACATAGAAGTGATAGTGAATTACATAAATCTATCTCATTCGAGCCAAAGTAAATGTATGCTCTATTTAATTTCTCCTTAATGAATCTTAAACATGTCTACAGGTAGGTTACCATCACCAACATGAAAAGTTAAGTGACAGTCAGGAAGAGACAGTGGTCTTAACTTATTGCTATTATAAGATCTCACTTTCCATATTTTACAGAAATATAATATCCTCTGAGTACATTGCTATCTTCCTCCTAGGGTCTTGGAAGGTGCCCATGAAAATGAGGATTCTGAACCTTAAGTGTTATTAACTTTACAGAAAACCTGATTGTCTGACCAAGTGCCTACGCTTTTTGCCTTTGGAAATACTGTTCTTTGTATCTCTGTTCCAGATGTGAACACCTTCTGGAGGCACCAGAGCATGGTGCTTGCTGATGGCAGTTTCTACTGTCATGGTAGTAGAAATGGATCCTTCTCTTTACCCTCCCCCATATTTCCTTTTGTTTCTGGTAGTCCCAGCGCACAGCATTATACTTGACACATAGCACATGTTGAAGCAAGAAGATGGGCCCGTTCTAGAGTCCAAATCCCACTTTTCCCATTTGACTTTTGAAAAATTCGTTTATGTTTATGAGCCTTAATTGTAAATTCGAGTTAATAATACACATCTTTAAAGGTTTCTCTGACTATGGCCATGCTACCCTGAACAAGCCCTGTTTCGTCTGATCTTGGAAGCTAAGCAAGGTAAGGCCTGGTTAGTACTTGGATGGGAGACCACCTAGGAAGACCAGGTACTGTAGGCTTAAAAAAAAAAATTAAAAATAAGGGAATTATAAGATGACAAGGTCCTTGTAATCTGTGAGGTCAATCAAGGGTTGCCTTGCCTAAAAATAAAAAATAAAAAAATAAAGGTTTCTCTGAGAACCTGAGATAATACATGTAAATTGGTTTATTTTTATGAGCCTCAGTTTACTCATTTATGAAGTGAAATTAATAATGTATCTTAAATGGTCGTTTTGAGAATCTGAGATAATGCGTGTAAATTAGCACAGTGCTTAGGATGTAGATAGCATTGATCAATAAATTGTACCTACTTGGGAAAAGGATCACCAAATGTTCTTGTGCTCTTTTATACTTCCTAGCCTGTCTTGCAGTTAGATTGGAGTCATGTGACTAGCTCCAGCCAATGAAGTGTGAGGGACTGGACAGTTAAAAGCCTGTGTACTTCCTGCATCTTCTACCCCTGCAGCAGCAACCTTGGTGATAGTATAGCTATAATATATAAGGAGCCTAGATCTCTGAGTCACTATCAAAGGAGAATTTCTCAAGAGAGCTTCTGGACTATCTCAGACTTTGTGTGAACATTAAATAAAAGTTGATTGTTTTAAGTAACTATGATTTTTTTTTACTACAGCTTAGCCTAGCATTATATTGTCATTATTACTACTACCATTGAATTGAACAGAACTACTCCCAAACAATGGAACTTTTAGTGGTACATCGAGCTAAAATATTGACTTCTGCCTTCAGTAATAGGGACATAAAAATATTGCTGTTGCATGTAAAACCCATAATTCTTCCACAAACATGGATTCCAAAAATGTCACACTAAAATAAAATAGTAAGGAGAGAAAAGTCCATTAATTTTCCATTTAGTTCACCAGCTAATCTTCTTTATTCAGACTACCTTATTTCCTTGAAACCCTTTTAGGGTCAGTGCATATTTTCATGACATTAAAAAATGTCCTTTTCTAACGTAGTTTTAGAAATTATGTTTTGTTTCTTCTCATTTTCATTGGCTTGACAACCCTCCATGCCTTAATAAAAAGTCTAATTAGAGTGTTTTGCATCATCTTCTCCATTAGTAATAAATTCCATAATTCATAGATTCTCAGGTAGGCAATTGGTAGGTTACCTTCAGAGTTTAACCATCAGCAGGCACCGGGAAAGAGTGAAAATCTCTATTTTTATTTTTGTATGGACCACCACTTACACTACATGGAAAATCTCTATTTAATCACTATTTTTTCCCTAATGGTATGACTCTAAAAATGGTACCAGATGTCCAGCTCTCTTTGGAAAGATTGGTAGAAGTGCTAGCTTGACGGGCTGTTTTCTAGATTTTGTGCCATTGTTACCAGGAGCTTCCAGAAGTAGATATGATTCAAGCAACCAGGGAAAATTATGGCAAGGGTTAGTACCTGAAGAGGTTGGCATATTGACTATTTTGAGCTTGAAGGCATTTGTGATATAGCAGAGGCAGGAAGACTCTCTGACCTCTTGTTTCTCCCTAAAAGCAGAGCATAAATTTCCCACGAGAAAGATGCCTTCCCTCTACCAGGAAGAGAAGAATGTCCTTATCCTCAGAGACTGGAAATCGATGCTGAAATAGATCACACAAACTTACTAAATAACCTTATCTTTCAAGTTTTACCCCTCTATATATCTCCTAGTGACTTCTCACAATTTACTGTCTTTATCCTAAACCCTTTGTTTTATTTCTTACAGTTTGCTATTTGTCTAAAAGATATAAAAGCTTTCTGCACCAGTCACTTTTTCAGGTCTTCATTGTCTTGTAAAAGCTTTCATGTATAAGTAAAATTCTAATAAAACTCGAATGCTTTTCTCCTGTTAATCTGCCTATTTTAGTTTAATTCTTGTTCCCAGCCAGAGGCTCTGAATGAGTAGAGGAGAATTTTTCCTCCACTATGTACCAAAGAAATAATACCAAGTCAGGATGTAAATTGGCATGAAGCTTTAGAGAGGTGATAAGGCCACAGGTCAAGAAGTTGGAAAGTAAGGTGGGACATAAGATGGTTCAGGGAAGTAGGCCCTGAACCAAGAAAGAGTACTAGATCTCGGTCTTTTTGAATGCTGCCTATATAGTTGGGATGGGGCAGGAAGGCAGCAGGGGTGAGGGGCAGGTCGTAGGCTTAAAAATGCGGAATTAAGTTAGACTGCCTGTCCAGTTTGAGAAAAGTGAGAATGCTTCTGACACAAAGGAAAAATGTTAATAATATTCATTAAAGTTTATAGAAGAAATATGTGCACGTGGATTTAAAAAATGTATTAACATTTGATAAAGTGTTGAGGTTAAGGTGGTTTCATAACCTTAGTCAAGTATGGACAGAGGGCTTTACTACCAGTTTATATACGGCTTTTGTTTTCAGATATTTTATGACAGAAAACAGCAAAGATTTAAAAAAACAAAAACAAAAAACCACACATCTAATGAGATGACTTAAATCTGCAACTGAACCATTGCGTTGTAGAAATACAGGTATGCCTCAGAGATATTGCGAGTACCTTTGCAGTCCACCATAACAAAGTGAGTCGCAATCTTTTTGCCGGTGGAGCATCTTGCCTTCAATTGGTAAAAACGCATCATTTCTGAAGCACAATAAGACAAGGCACAATAAAACGAGGTATGCCTATACTTGGATAGTCTTAACGAGTTAGCTTAATTTGAAGTCTTCTTGACAATGGTAAGATACGAATACATATTCCAAAAGATTTGAAAAAAATCTACATAATAAGTTGCAGATCTATTCCCAGTAAGGAGAAATGCAGAGAAAAAGAGAGGGAGCAGGTATTCAGAAAGGAGGGAGAGTCCCTGTGCTGTCTCATTAGCAGAATCACTGTTCAGATTTCTCTACAGCTTTGGTTTTCTAACTCTAGCAACAGACGATTAGTTCCCCTGAGTCAAATAAGAAAACCTCCGGGAAAAGGAGAAGAAAGTCCTCCCTGTGGGCTTCAGTGCTTGTCCCACTTTCCAGAGCAGCTGCCTCCAGCAAGAAGCCTGCCTGTGGTTTTCTCCCTAGGGTTCAGTCTGGCTAACCACCGGCAGGCCTTGCTAACTACCTCTGTTCTAGTTCTTTCCTAAAGTGCCGGTTCTCAGACTTTACCATTAGAATCACCTGGAGGGTTTGTTGCAACACAGAATGCTTCCCCATTCCCAGAGTTTCTGATGCGGTAGGTCTGGTATGAAGCCTAGGAACAGGCCTTTCAAACAAGTCCTCTCGAGGTGTTGTTGTAGCTGGTCTGATGACCACTCTTGAAGAAAGGTTGCTTTCACATATATAGTAGAAGTATTTTTTTAATAGTAAATTATTTATTAACAAAAGTGAATCCTTTTCTGTTATCCCGGATTATGTTTACCAATCACTTTTCACTGCTAGATGTTGGTGTTTAAAAATATTTCTGAAGATCTCTGCATCACCAAATCACAATCTCAAGTGTTGGACAGGGCTGGATTTTCTAATCTCCTCCTTTTCTTCCTGTCTTTATCGAGCTTTAAATACAATTTTACTCTTTGTGCTCCCTCAGTAGTATCACTGTGCTTTGTGGTAAAGATTCTGTCTTCCTCTTCAGTCAGCTGTTTATCAGTGACGGTCCCTTCCTTGTTTTTCCTCTTCACAGGTGAGGATGAAAATCTAAGGAATACATGACTATAATAAAAACACTAAATAGACATGATATTATTTAATTGGTCCTACTTATGGTCACCTCCCATTTCAGAAATAGCACTACTCAGTTCTAGCTGACATTCTGTTCTATTATTTGATCTTCTATTGCTTTTTTTCCCTCTGTGAAAAACACGATATAATTCTTACAGATGAGAATCCAGTTTAATTCCTTTTTTTCAGTTCTGAAAATTCTTTTCTCTATTCCCCATGTTCATAACATTTTAGCATCCGTCACTTTCTGTCACAGGATCTTCCTGCTTGTTCTTTTAGTTTGCTTGTTTGTTTTCGTTACATTTTTTTTTATTGTGGTAAAGTATAAATAAAGTTTATTCTTTTAAGCAATTTAAAGTGTACAATTACGTGGCATGAAGTACATTTACAGTGTTGTGCTACCTTTACCACTGTCCATTCTCAGAACTTTTCATCATTCCAAACAAACTCTGTGCCTATTAAACTTCCCATTCTCCTCTCCCCACAGTTCCTTGTAAACTCTAGTCTACTTTTTGTCTCCATGAATTTGCCAATGCTAGGTATCTCATAAATGTGAAATTCTACAATATTTGTCCTTTTGTGTCTCGCTTATTTCCCTTATCATAATGTTTTCAAGGTTCATCCCTGCTTGCTTTTATCACTTGTGTTTCCTCTTAAATCTCTGCAATAGAACTTGCATTTGCCTAGTACCCTTTCCATGAGAAAGTTCTTTTTTATTTCATGACCACATTTCCCCACTTTTTTTTTTTTGAAATTAAGTATAACTATCATGAAGGTAAGGATTTTAGAATTATTTCTTTTGTTTGGCTTTTACTAGCAGGTGAATAGTTTTGTGTGCTGATTATGCACTCTGTGACTCATGTGCGGGCGTCATGAAATCTGTGCTATCATTTTGTTCCACGACCAGCCACAGCAAGTAGAGTTTTCCCAAACCATTTTAGGTGTCTCTTAGAATTTTGCCAAGAGCTCTCTTTCTAGATCCTTCTAGGAGTCATCTTTAAAGTTGAAGGCCTCAGAAATAGGAAACGATAGAAGTACCTGCTAGAAGTTGTATTGCTTGGATTTTATCGGACAGGCAACTGCCTCTTTAGCATTCTGTCATTAAAATGGCTATTATTTTTTCTCAAGTAATTATGGAAGAGAGTAGATGCTAGGGTTGTGAAAGAGTTTAAAAAGCACCTTTTAATCACCTTTACCTGTATTTTGTTTCATAGGCTGGGGCCTTCCACCTGACAATGCAGCAGCACATGACTCTGTCACAGTGGAAAAACACAGCACTCTGATAGATATGATTAGAGCAGGGTGATATCACGGGCTTTGAGTATGTCTGAGGTCAGGCTGTGCATTAATTTGTTAAAGTTGTGGTGAGTTTAAAGATGCTGCCAAGGAAAGTAAATAGTATAGCCAAAACAGTAGATCAAAAGAAATTAAGTTTTTACCAGGAAAAATGGATACTTTTTCCATTATTTGAAAGTCAGACTAACTGATAAACTGTTTGAAAATTAGGCTTGTGCTCAACTACAGCCCAATTATCAGTTGGATGATATCAAGCACCCAAGCATTCAAAAGTGTTTTTGCTCAAAATGATTTTGTTAATGTGTATATGGCTGTGCATACATAATTTGAAAAAGTCTTTTTTCCTTCTTTTAAAAAATTGCTTATTGGTACTAATAGTAAAATGATGTTTTAACAAACAGTAATCTTTTTTTCCCTTGGTGTATGACAAACTCCATGCACTCAGAATAGAGACTACATGTTGTTTATACTGGGTTTTCAATTTAATAGGCCAAATTTGGTTTCATTTCCAAGTTCAAAGTTACTTAAGCAAACTGAGGAAAAGAAATAACATTGTCTATACCTTTTGTAGGCAGATAAACTAGGAAGCGCTTTTACAGAGACATCAGTCTTACATATTCACTTTGCCTTAACCCTTGATATTACATTCCTCCACCGTCATCATGCATTTAGAAAATTATATTCAGAAAATGGCTTGCATTACAGAATCAAAGAAAGAAGAGGCGATTATTAAGAATGGAATTAAAACCCCTTGGCCTATCTTGAAACTGCTTCCAATTAAGAACTTGAAGCATTTGGCGTGTGTTGCTGCTGTTTTCCAGCATGGGACTTCTTAAAACAGGCATAACTCAGAGGTATTGCAGGTTCGGTTCCAGACTGCCACGATAAAACGAATATTGCAATAAAGCAAGTCAAACAAATTTTTATGCATTTTAGTACATATAAAAGTTACGTTTAAACTACACTGTGGTCTATTAAGTGTGCAATCCCATTATCTCTAAAAAATGTACATACCTTAAGTAGAAAATACTTTATTGATAAAAAATGCTAACCATCACCTGAGCCCTGTTAGAAAAATGGAGCCAGTAGACTAGTGCGATGGTGAGTCACCACAAACCTTCAATTTATAAAAGACACAATACCTGCAAAGCACAATAAAGCAAAGCGCAATAAAACAAGGAATGCCTGTAGGTAATAAAAAAGGAAGTTTTTCCTCTATTTTGAGTTCTTTATTCAGTCTCTAATACCTTGAGTACTAAGATAACTTGACTCAATTTAGTAAAACAAATATTTGAAGGAAACTTCGTTAAGGCTCACTTCCTATTTGAAGATTAAAAAACCAATTTCCTACTTGTAAAAAGTTTATTATTTGGCAAGGGTAAGGTGGGAAAGGTGAATATACACGTGTGGTTAAGGCATTGCAAAGAAGGAAAATGCTAAGGGACAGTACAAAGTATTCTGAAGGTTTGAATGGGGAAGAGATCAAGTACCCTGGGGAGGGATAAGGAAAAATCTTAGTGGTAGCATCTGACATGGATCCGGAGTTTCAAAGTTTAGTGTGCATCATGATTACCTGGGAGAGTTGTTAAAACACTAGTTGCTAGGGCCCGCACTCAACATTTTTGATTTAATAGGCCTGAGATGGGGCCTGAAAATCTGTATTTCTAACAGCTCCCTGGCGATCCTCATACTGCTTTTTCAGAGACCACACATGGAAAACCATTGCTCGAGAGAGACTGAAAAAGGATGGAGAGAGTTCAACCCAGAGCAAGAGAATGAGCAAATTTGAGAGGCAAGAAACTGAAGGGCACTTTGAGTAATAATGTTAACAACGCCTATTTTTTAAAATTATTTCAATTTTGCTAATGAGGAGAGTTAATTTTAGAGAAGTTAAATAACTTGCTTAAAGTCACAGAGCTAATAAGCCCCAGAGTCAGGATTTGAACTCATGGAGTCAGCAACTCCGAACATTATGTCTAATTGCTATGATTAATAGTAGGAAGCTGTTCACCTTGACAGATACAGGCATTTTCTCCAGCAGTAATGGGAATTAAGGCTTAGCATGGAGATAGCAGCTATTTTTCAGAGAGCTTAAATGCCTAGGTAAGGGATTTTGTACTTAAGGTGTTAGTAGAGATGTTTTGATAACTTTTGAGACAATTGAGTAGCAATATATACAATCAAGAGAGGCAGAAAGATGGAAGCCTAGTTAGAAATCTTTTATAACAGCCCAAGTAAAAGGGAAGGAAGTACACTAGGGCAAGTGCAGTTGGAATGGGGTGAAGCAGATGAAGGTAAGAGCAATTTTGTAAGTAGGCTATACTAGTGATTCCCCATCTTTCTACCAACTGTGATTTCATGATTCAAAAGATTGGTTTATGAAGCAAACTGGATTTAACTAAACAAAGAGAAATGTGTTCCACGTGAGATCATTATTTTTCCCATTATAACTCATCCAAGTTATAACTAACAGTTCAGAATCATCAAGGGCTCAGAAACACAGCACTGTTCTGGCTGTGATAAGAAGCACCAAATTTGAGCAAGTGAGCAGACATTTAAAAATATTTTACTGCTTTCAGTTTAGTAACTGTGTCAGGTAATGATACAGAAAAGTCTTTTAATTATTACCCAGCTGCAGTTTCTCTGGTTAAACCTGAACTAAATGTCACTATGCCCATATCCAAGATGAACATTTTAAATTTAAGTCTGATCTACATGCATGTTTCAGGAATTCTTCTGATGCCATCAAAAGCCAGTGGAATGTTTTACTAATCCTGAGATAATAAGTTACCATACTGATGTACAATAATTCCAGCCAGAACAAAGAAATCCATGTGATTGAATGGGTAAATACATAATTTCTACCAGGTATTCGAAAAACTGAATGTATCTTTCCTTTTTGTGGTTCTAAAAATACAGGATTTTGCTACCTGATAGTGTGTATGGGTGCCCGTGAGTAGGAGACAAGAAATACTCTCCAGGTTCAGGTCTGGCCATTGTGGAGGAGTAGGGAGTATTACCAAGGCAGGAAGTTCAGAGAAGGGTCTCACTGGGGAGAGTTGGTGCTGCAGGTGAGGTGGATTAGGACAGGTATTTTGGGATGTCTCTTTAACTCAAGGCCCCAAGGCAGGATATCATTACCAATTAGCCCTTATGAAAACAAGAATCGAAACATTTTAGAGTCCAGAAAAAACACATTGTTATTTCTCCTCAATGTGAAATGTTTTAAGCTGATAAACTTTTAGAATGCAATTTTCAGATAAAATAAAGACTTTATAATGTTGATTTCAAAGTTCCACTTAAACTGTCATTGTTCTTACCCCAAGCCCCTGGAAAAAGATTGAGGTTTCTTTCAGACATAACAGTGGTAGCTGACATGTGTGTGGTCATGAAATAGTTAAGCAACAAGCCTCCTGTAGCTAGAGAAAGCACTCAATATGGTGATCTATTTATGCACAATAGGATCTAGTTTCTCCCTCACAGTACCTTCCAGCCTGTCAGAGAAAGTCAGTCATTCTTACATTATCCAAATTATCAGGGTGCCTGCTAAGGGAGTCATTCACAGAAGCAGATATTTTATAAAGGGCCCGGGAAAGGAGAATCTCTGTCTCTAAGTTTCAGTATCTGTTCCATAGCAAATTAGGAAGAGCAGTAGCTAGAGCTAAAAATACAATTCATTATGTAGATTTAGAAATTGAATTTTGAGCAATTATCATCAAAGATACTAAAATGCACTGTAAATTAGCAAGTCGACCTTGCCAAAGGAAATAACAGCTCTGACACATACTAGGGTAGGAAGTGCAACAGCACAAAACAGAGGAATATCAGCGGATAACACGTAACCAAGATGATAAAAAAAAAAAGAGGACACAAGTATGATCATAGCCTGTACATTATTCTCAGCCACTCGTAGCAAAATGAGTTACCATTCTTTAATGAGGAAAACTTAGAATGCTAAAAGAGAGTAATTCCAAACTTGATATTACTTACAGTAATATATTTAGGTATGCATGTATTTGCTTAAATTAGCTGTTAAGGAAACTATTTAGTTAATTCTTCAGTGGGGCTGAATCATTATATTTTTATTTCTTTGTAGAATTGATAATGAGCAGAATCTTTTGGGTGTTGCTAACCAGAACCAGGTGGATCCAAGTAGCAATTGCAGCCAAGCCCTTGCACAGAGAAATGAGGGAGCATCCCCGTGTGCCTAAACCTGTAAGAGCAGTCAACCAGTGTCAGTGCAACCCTGGCAGCTGGTAGGGTACAACCTGGGAAAAATGGGAGCTCTAGGAATGAACATTTAGTTCAGGTTTAACCAGAGAGACTGTAGCTGGGTAATGCAAGCTGTTCTGTCTCATAGTTAGAAGGGTTTTCTGTATCGTTACCTGACACGGTTACTAAATGACTTGCATGAAATAACATGTAATATTTTGCAGTTGCTGTGCAATTACTTTATATCATTACCATGCAGTCAAAATACAAAGGGAAAATACAGGGAGAAACTATTAACAGCAATTTGTAGCAAAGATGTTTGGAATAAGAACACATTGCTTGTTACCACTGGCTCTTATGTTAATCACCTAATTGCAAATTGGCTTTCATTAATGTCTGGATACCACTGGAATAATCTTATACCTTCCTTATTCCTATCTTGCTATTTACATTTATATAGAACATGCCTGTACATGTAGATTTTTATTTTTCTTTCCATAGGCATTTAATGGCTCCATTTATTCTTTTTTGTTTGGAAGCAGGGGAAAAAAGACTAGTGAACTGTGGGGCTGTATTGTGAACCCACAGCTCATAGATGGAATATAAGATAAAAATGGAGGTATTTTGGAAAGCAATACACAGATCTTTATTCACAGAACTGCCTACCACAAAGTCCAACGTTCTGGAGAAGATACATATTTGCTGCCTTTGAATACTGCTCTTTTCTTCCTATGGTCCATCCTGGCATTGTGACCTTCTCTCCTTAAAGAAAGTCAGGCTTAAAGCCACACTTTGCTCTCTGCATTCTAAAGGTGATTGTCATCTTCTGTTAATGAAAAAGGACACCCATTGCTTGTGGTACTTGTCAGTGTACAAAACCAAGAGAAAAACCTGCATGGTCCTTCCTGGCCCCTAGGTGTGTAACATTCCAGATACTCCCATGGGACATACAGTATCAACACCTGAATAAGTCAGGCTTAAGGGAACCAACCAGTGTTGAGTAAGCACATTATTACAGCATTCTACCAAAGGACAGGGACAAACACAAATGGAGCTGGGCAGACATTCTTTGTTCCTTTCTCCTCCTGTAATGCAAATCTAATTGTCATAGAAAATCATGTAGTGACAAAGTATAAAGAAGAAAACAAAAGGGACCTTTTCTCCCACCCCGAAATAATTGATATAAATGCTTTGCAATTTTTTCATCTATTCTTTTTCAAGATTTATTATTTATATTTTTGATTCTTCTGTATATATTATTTAATTATCTAAAGGAATTTATATGTTCATCAGTCAGGAAATGTTCCAAGCTTATAAGGACTAGTTAAAAGTCAAACTTTATGTCAATATAGCATATAGATTATAGAGGGTCCTTTTGTGAAAATGTAGAATTGTCTATCTATTCCATTAGTTGCATAATGTGATACCATTATAGCTTTCTGATTTTTATGTTATTTTTTTAAGGTTTGTTGAAATACCATGTACACCTTCATTTTGAACCAATTTCCATAATTTTCTCTTTCCCAGCTCTGGATCATATATTTTAATTATCTTAATGAATTTATCTTATCTTGAAGTGTATTTAATTCAAAATTTTTCTTTTATGAAAAAAATGTTCTTATAAAATATAACCTTAATGAAATAAATAGAACACACTTGAGTAATGAATAAGCAGTAAAAGAAAAGTTGTTTGAGTTCACAATCCTAACTTCTTGGTTAAAACCTTCTTTTCTCTCAACCACAGAAAGGAACTATTTTTTGTTGTTTTAAAATCACAGCTAAACTTAATACCAATGAAGTAGTTTTATTCCTAGCAACTAAAAAATTCGATTTCTCCAAACAAAAATTTTTCCTCTTGCTTCTTTCTCATAGGCTGACCTTGTCATCAGGTATTTCAAAGGCTTTCTAAAAATTAACCTACCGAATAAGGTGATTAATCTGTTTGACTCTGATTGAAAATTTTATAACTGAAATGAAAATGTAGAAGATAGGAACTTTGTTTTTGTTGATGAATTCAAGTGGGATAAATTAAAAAATTCAATTTTTTGGTCTGTATACTTTTTTCCAAATTAGGCTTCCCAGGCTTTCTGGTGACTTTCACAAATAACTGTTATTCTGGAAATATGCAGGTTAGTCTGGCTCCCAAACTAGTTTTCCTAAGATACCCTTAAATCAAGGGTCTTAGCTTGAGCCTAAACCAAGTTCACCCAGCATCCAGCCACATGTGAACGAGTCTGAAAATTTTGCGAAGAAGAGGTAGGGAATATGCTGTGTTCATGAGTCTCCTGAGCAAAATTTCATTCCCGGAAAGAAAGGGGGACCAATGCTAGAGAAGGAGTGACATTGTGGCTGCCCCTTCAAATTAATCCCTAACACCCAGACTAATTCCTGGTTCCTGTGTACCAGTTCTAGCAACTTTGTCAAAAAGAGGCATCGTGACTTCGGGGGATTGTGGCGTTGGATCAGAGCTCCACACTCGGTATGAGGCATTGCTCCTTTAGTGGGCATTGGTGGTGCCTGCTGCTTTCGGAGTCCATGGTAGGGACAGATATCATCCTATATCTAGGACAGGAGAAGAGCACAAGCCAGAGGCCATGCCAAAGACTGGCTTGTAGAACACAGAAACAGCAGTTCTTGAAATTTTTCATACTTCTTGGGAGGAACTAAGTCTGACTGGGGCAGAGTGAGGAATAGTGTTTTGTGACAATTGTTTTGACAACATATTTGTTTTCTGGCTGCAGTGACCTAGGAAACATGAGTTTTCTTTCAACTGAGAGTTTGTGCTAGAATAAAAATGAGCCCAGGTGAGTGGAAAAAGCATTTAAGGCATGGACATGTGATTATACATGCATGTTAGACACAATTTATTGTCTAATTTTTATTTAACTGTATTGGTTGTATCTCACTGATCTGCACTGTCCAGGTCTAATTGGCTATTGGGCAGGAAACGTCACATCAGGATGTTTATCAGCTGATAAAATATGATTTGTTTATTAAAACTTTATGGTATAAAGAACACTGTTAAATGCCATTGCACATATACATTGGAGGGATAGTATGTGTGGTAAGTTCCTACTTCCATTGAATGTGCCCATAACTATGTTATTCAGTTGTCTCGATTATGGGCTAAATGACTACTAGTCATTGCTAAAGGCTGTTATAAGTGCTGCCTATTATAGAAGAAGTATATCTTTCAGGCTTCCATTGAAAAGGCTATCTAGTGCTGGGTCCCCATAAGCAAGAGTTAGATGGGGATTCAGAGCCCAAGCAGCTGTAGAAGAGGTCAAAAGGACAGCTCTGGGGTTTGGGAGACATAGCTTATCAGGAAGGTATGCTAGATGTAAGCTCCCAAGGCCAGGGGCCTTCTTAGTTTTGTTCACTGCTGTGGCCCAAGCACCTAGAACAGTGGCACTCATTAAGTATTTGTTAAATGAATGAATAAATGGACATGTAATGGGGGCGTCTCATGTAACTCAGGGAGGGAGCAGTGGGAACCAGCTTAAAGTGAGCTACATGAGCACAGTTCATCTTCAAAGGACCATGCAGTCTTCCCTAGGAGGCGTGGAAGATGGTTTTGGTCCAGGGTTAGCTGGACAGAAACATTTAGATCAGGACCAGGAACTCAATTGGACCTGGTCGCCTCCCTTATGCCTATAGTTGAGTTTTATTAGAATAGCTACTGTGAGAAGGAAGGGGTGCAGGCTCTGTAGTTGCATTAGTTATCTGTTGCTGAGTAACAAAGCTACCCTAAAATGTAGCCCCTTATTTTGGAATTCAGGTGCACCTTGACTAGGTGTTCTGCCTCAGTCCTTCGCAAGGACACTGTTAAACAGTTGGTGGGGACTGCAGTCATCCCAAGGCCAGACCGAGGTTAGTGAGTCTGTTCTATGCTCACTCACGTGGTTGTTGTTAGACCGTAGTGTCTCACTGGCTGTTGGTAGGCCGGCGGGTCCTGGTCATGTGAACCTCTCTGTGAGGCTGCTCAAACGTGATACACTGCTTTTTCCCTGAACGTGGTGGTGGTTGGGGGGTGAGGGGCAGAGAAAAAGAGAGGGAGTTAGAGGGAGGTGAAAGAGGAAGAGGGAGAGTGAGTGCCAAAAAGAAGCCACAGTCTTTTGTTAATTAATCTCAGAAGTGCCATTCTTTCACTTCCGCCATACTCTCTTGTTCACACAAACCGACTTTGGAACAGTTTGGGAAAGAACTGTACCAGTGTGTGAATATCAGGAGGCAGGGATCCTTGGGTGCCGCCTTAGAGGCTGGCTGCAGTCACAGCTGTGAGCACTGTTCTAAAGGAGTGTGTGGCCCCACAGGGGAAAGAGCGGCCTAATCTCAATCCTCAAGGACTTTATAGTCTAAGTGGGCTTTAGAAATATTTGAATAATGATTTTTTTTTTTTTAAAGGTAAGGTATCTACAAGTTCAAAATGAAATCCGAAGTTCTCTCCCATAGGTTTCTGCTCTAGTATGAAGCATATGGAATATATCTGAAGCATATGGAATATATCTGAAGCCATCCAATTTGGGGCCCAAGGTCAGAAATTTATTTCCAGTCTAGAGTTTCTAGATCAGTCTTATCTGTGCAAATTGTCAGAAGGGGCAGAGGGAGTCATCTTTTCAATTCAGCTTTTATTAGTTAATTTTCTAGGCAGGAGTAAAGGTAAGCTCTTTGGATCACTCCAAACTTCATTTTCTGGCTTGTACAATCTCTGTTTGACATAATGATTATCTTCACGGTAAAGGCTTCCCCAAACCTCTAGTTCAGTCTCTAAAAAAAGCGCTGTATTTCCGTCTAGAGAGCATTCTGTCCACACAGTCTCACCGCTTGTGCAAATAATACAAAAGACATCTGACAAGTGAGAACGTGCACCTGCGTCCTGGTGCAACTGGGGAGGCGTCTGAGCTCAAACAGGCAGGGCTTTTCCGTGGGCTGAACTCAGTAGGCTGTCCCCAGCGGGGAGTGTTTCCATCTTCTCAGGGCTTGGCGAGGTGTTGCTCTTGAGGCTACATTTCCACAAGGGAGAAAGTTCTGCAAAATAAGAGTCCCAGGATGTTCTGTTGAAGGTCCGTTTAAGCACACGCCTGGGCTCAGTCCACGATTCAGTTCCGGCAGGCGGCCCCATCGCCCCGCCCCACCTTCTGTCCGTATGGGCAGTGTCCTATGTGCTCCCTGGCTAACCTGGCTACACCACAAGGAGTTAAAGCTGTCCCTCTGCACGGAGCCAAACAACATCGGAGCAAGGGAGTCTTTAATTGCTTCTCTAGAACCGGCAGGGAGATCGGTACATCCAGTGTGACCTAATAGTTTTTTTCCACAGTTATTGTTCTGTTCACATGAGATCTATCCGTAGTCTTTATAATCTAAAATTTCCAAACCCTGGCAGTTGTCCGGATTTGAGTTTGAATTAATCTTTAAGCCATTTGGTTCCTTAGATCTTTGAAGCCATTAGACAATAAAAGTGCAAGTTGCTAAACTTTGGCTGTTTTGTAAAACCACATAGTAGATAATCATTACAATGGCCTTTTCCATTGCTTAGATAAGCTCTGCTGGTACGGATTAATAAGCTTGATCTCAGCATTCCGATGAGGGAGTGGTTTTATTAAACCGCCGAGTTTAACTCTGGCAACATAATTCTTCACAGTAAAGTTAGTGTAGAAAAATCTGATTCTTGTTTAAAGGGGCAGTGAGATTACTTATCAAAATTTTACTCTGATCTAAATTCCAATTTACTTACTAAATAGTCTTTAATAAGCCTTATTGTAAGGACACTGTTCAAATTATAGACTCTAGTTACCGAAGCCATTTTGTCTACTCTCTGGATGCTAAGAAACTCATGATAAAGGACTGTTTTTATGTAGGTCTCTGATGAGAGAGGAAATAGTACCTTTATTTAAAAATTGGGAGAAAAAAAAAGAATCTTTTTGGTGACCATATTCTTCTACTGCTCTTCTTTGTCTCCAATAGTTCATTTTCTATGATTTTACCCAGTGGCCTGAGGTAGGGACTGCCTGTCAAAAGCCAGTCTGCTTGGTATAACTCAGTTTCCAAGGAAATCACACAAAGATTGTCTTACCTTTAACCAAAGTCACTTAGCCCTTACACAGAATGTGCCAACAGCTCTAGGCAAAGCATGACAAAAACGACTGTGCGTTTGGGAGTGTGGCTATAAAGTATCCCCAAGAGAGGATATCTTGTTCCATGGACAGTTACCTTCACTACCTCCACCATAACTTTAAAAAATATTAATGCCTTCACAAAGGTCACTTTTTTCATCTGCTAACATTTAATAAGCACTTGTCGAATTCTACTTTGTGCTGGGTAGAGAAGCAGGTACACTTAACAACAGATGTGTAGCATCATTATGAAGAGCTTGGGTTTAGGATACTAATTGCATGAGTTAAGTTCCTCTTTCTGACATGCTAATTGTGTAGCCTTGGGCAGATTACTTGACTTTTCTGTGCCTTTGTTTCTTCAACGATAAAATGGGGTTAGTAATATCTATCTCAAAGAATTGAGGTGAGGATTAAATGAGTTAACATAGGTAATGCGTTTAGAACAGTGCCTGTCGTGTAGTAATGCTATATATTTTTAGTTATTATTGCTATTGTAAATGTTATTAAAAATAAATATAATCTCAATGAGCTATTTTTATTTACATCTCTACCCATCCACTCTTCGTATAGTTATTTTTGTTAAGTTTAAAGTAAAGAATTATAGCATTTTGCAAAGTGAGATTTTATTTTATAGGTGAAAATCAGTCCTGGAAAGACTATATGAATGGCTTAAAGTCAAAACTTAGTTGCAATGCCAGGGATTTATATCCTGTTTATGCCTCTAATTTCTTAATTGTGGCTTAAAGGTAAGGATTGCGTAGCTTTGGGGGTCTCACCTAGGCCAGAGGACCCCAGGCTCATTCCCTCCTTACCACCACTGCTCTGTCCAAAAATCAGCATTCATCCCTTCTCCACCAAAATCAGAGGTTGTGGCTTTGAATCTTCTTTATAACAGAGTTCTGGCCACTTTCCCAGCCCCAAGCATTCTTAGAGCTAGCATTAACCCAAGAGGGAAGAAAATACGAGTGAGTGTCTCTGTCTTTTTCTATGGGTCAGCCTTTGCAATGGTGACAGAAACCAATCCAAATTAGTGTACGCACAAAAAAAAAGAATAGAACTGAAGGAAGATGTGAGAAACGAGCCCCGAGAAGTCTCCAGAAGACTAGAACTAGTTCATATTTCATGGGAATTCTTTATGTCTCTCATCTCTCTTCATGTGGAAAGGACATGGATGGCTACCAGACTTCCAGACTCACCATCTTAAAGCTTTCTGATTGTGACACAACAGGCCCGGCTTGCACTGTGTGCCCATCACTGTCAAAGCAATTTGCTTAATATTTATCATCACTTATAATTTTATAAGAGTTTATATTGGGCACACATGGGCAGTTGTTTATAAGACATTTTACAAATTAGACCAAGGACTTAATTTGCTCATGGTCACATAGTTAATAAATAATCGAACATGAACTAGAACTGTGTTGTTTTGTCTCATCAGAAGTTCTTTCCCCATATGTTGCTAAATCAAGGCAAGCAGGGGTATTGTTTTTCAGATTACAGGCAAAAAGGCATTTGAATTCAGTGTGCTAGGAACCTAGTTCAGTGTGTGCATCAATATGTATTTGTTGAATGAATGAGTATCTTGCCCATGTCATAGAGTGAAGCCTTAACAAGGTGAGGAATAGAAATGAAGATTTGTGCAACAGTGAGGCTCCCCTGCTAGCTTCCCTTGACATTCATCTACAAGGGCTGGCACTAGTTTTTCCTTGTTTTCATTCCTGATCTGATTGCCAGATCCTTGTATTTGACTTTAAATCGATTATGACAGCACATCCTGTTTACTTGAATAAGTCCACAATTATTCTTTTTGTCTTCTGTTCTATAACACAAGGGTTACTTTTTCATACCTCACCGGATGCTTAACACATTCTTCAAATGTTTGAATTTGTTTAGTTTTTGCAAATACGTTTCGCAACTGTATTTAACAACCCAATCAAGTCATAGGATTGGGGGGTGGTGGTGAGGAGAGTGAAATTCTACAAGCTCTTTTGCCTGGCTATTAATGAAATGATTCATTCTTTATTAAGTATTACTCAAAACAATTCTTAAAGGGATCCAATTCACTAATTAAATCAGTCATGATTTCTTTACTGAGAGTTTTCGATTTCCAAAATCAGAACGTGATACAGTGAGTAAGGACTTGAGAATATACTTTTGCAAAGAACCTACTTCTATTTCAAACCTGAGAAACTGCTGACCAAATCTCAGAGAAGTTAGAACATAAACCTTATGCTGCATAATTATCAGTGAAACCAGTTTTTAAAAATGACACCTCACCACCAAATAGCCGACAATAGAAGTATTTCATAATTGGCAGCAACTAACCATTTTCAACTTTCATTGAGATAAGAGATGAGATTTAATCTGTAGGTTTCCCTTTGAAGCACCACGCTCTTTGTAGAGAAATAAATTCACTTTTCATGGATGTCAGGCACTGGCCCTGTCTATAAGCAGTGAAAATTTCCTATATGCCATCTTGTGGAGCTGTTCATTTAGTGATCAGAGAATTCACTACACATCCCCACCAGATCTATGACTGCTTACATGGGTAACTCAACGTACCACATTGCTTGTTACATAACTGTAAATGTAGACATTGAGCTATGTAAATACTGGCCTTTACCTAAAAGGAAAAATATTAGTTCTACATTTAGTCTTCTTCTTAGAGTCTCACTTCTTTCTTTTCCAGTACAAACACATTCACATCTCTTGGTGATCCTTTTGTTTTGAGGAGTCTTCTCTTGAAATCATGTTATAATATCAGATGTTTTCTCAATGTATGTGCCATATTTGGGGTGCTTTTCAGGTTCTTTCAATCTTCTTTGTCCTGTATTTTTTTCTTGTTTTTTTGTTCGTTTGTTTGTTTGTTTTTTACCTTGCATTTCTTTCTTTGTTTTTTATCAATCTTCTTTACAGGTGTCTTTTCTATAAATTCTCTAGTGCTCTCGGTTTTTATCTGTTCTTCTTCACTGAGTCTCGTGGTGTCTCTAAGGAGATCTCTTTGGAATGGCAAGTGGTGATAAAGAGAGGCACTTATTCCCAATAGCACTTTAAGTTTGGATTTTGGTTTTCAGAGTCTTAGTTTTTCTGGTAGCCATTCTGATAATACTTCTATAGAAAAAAAAAAAAAAACTTCTCAATTTCAGATGGTTCTCAAAACAGTTCTAAGCTCTATAAATCATATCATTGTCCTGAAACTTCTAAGAATCAATATTTCTTCATCAGCCTAGATTTCTTTTTAGACAGAGAAGACTGCCCTCTGGTCTTTGTTGTCAAGCCCAGAGAGAACTTCTAGTGAGTTGTTTATAAGCAGAAGATCCCTATCATTGCTTGACTTTGGGACTCAAGTCGATCACGTGCTTACTTGACTGTGAGCCACTCTGGTCTTGAAGAACTCCAGGTGTGGACATTCTGTCTGTGTTCAAAACAGTCTTCTCAAAATATTACCTAAAATTGCTTGTTGTTATTTAGGCCCTATGCTTTTTGTCTGTCTTAAGTGAATTCCTCTGCAAACTTGGTATTAAGTTAAAGCCACCTTCCTTTTATTCTTTTCAAATAATCTCTTGAGCCCATTCTGCTTTATTTGTCTCTTTTGAGTCTCCAAGAATACTGGGGAGCAAGAGAGAGATAAGAGCCTAGCTTTTACAACTAAGTAAGGAGAGAAAATGAATCTGATCAGTTCTCATTGTCACTGACTGTCACATGATGTCACTGTTGTAGACTGATCCCTAGGGAGGTGGTGTTTGTTATACCTGTTCTATGGTTCCAGACTGATGGAGACCCTGCCTAGGCTATGGGGGTCCTAAGAGGGTGTCCAATACCACTCTTTCAGCACTAAGCTTGGCTCTTTTTCACACAGGTACCTCTCAGGGCATAATTAGGCCACAGGTTTCCTGGGTGGGTCTGGTCTGACATCTGTCCATTTCAGACCCAGAACTACATCTCCTCTCTCTCCTATGAGATCACAGAGTCTGATTTCTCTTATACTAAAAGAAAAAACTTGCTCAATCTCTCTTCTCAGGGACGATACCTCAGTAACTCAAAGGTATTTTATCCTCTAAGAAGGTTTCAGAGTGATTTCAAGGTATTCACAGCTATTCTTCTTTTAGTTGATCATTTAGGTGATCATTGTCTACAGGGGACAATCTCCAATGATATAAAGGTCATTTTATGGCACTTTTCTAGATAACTATATAGTTTGCTTAATTTGTTTCCAGAACTGAAATATTTTTTAAAAGCACTGTTAATAATTACATCAGAACTCTTCTTAAATGAGGCAGAGTAGGATGTTTGGTTACTATAAACTTTTATTAGAGAGGAAAAGGAAATACAAATTTGGTCTATGGTGGGTATTCTGCTACAATGGAAAAACATCTATAACTTTTAAACCTCTACAGAAAAACCAGTCTTCAAGTAAAACTGTATATTATACTAATCACATAACATCCCATAACTAAATATTCTTTATTTACATAATCAACATTTATTGAGCATCAACTACATGCCAGGTTATACTAGCCATGGCGACATACACATATGTAGATGTAGTTTCTGTTTACTTTTTTGAATAAAAAAAATCATGTCAACTTCTACATCTACTGTTTGTCTTGTGAAATTGATATTAAAATTGAAATTGTGTTTGATGCCTTAGTGAATTCTTTCTTTATTATTTTAAATTGCCTTTTATATAAATAGCAATTGAATGAATGGTTTAGATTAGGGATATGTCGATATTTTATTCCCTTTAGAATTATACAATCTGAGGACACAGAAAAACGTACACTCTGGCTTAGTGAAGCATCGGTCATTGGTTACTGTGGCAGCATTCTGTGTAGATCTTCCAGTTCAGAAGACAAAGTGCTTCCAGTTATATTTGACAGGACCTGGCAGCTTATGTTGCACCTCAGGCTGCTTCTAAGTAACTTGTAGGCAGATACCGTGTTCATGTGGCATCATTAGAGTCATTAGAGTATAAAAGTGTTTGCATTTATAATAATAACTCTCGTGAACATTAGTAAACTGTAGAGGCCATTTTGTTTGCATTCTATAAAGGACGACCTTTTTGTAAAGGTTGCTGCGCAGGGAAGCCTTTTGGGCTTTCTTCCAGTATGACTCAGCTTTTGACTGGCTGTTCTGCAAATCAATTACCTGGAAAATAATGTAAATTACCATGGTAAGTTACCAGTAGGGACAACTAGCGTGCTGCTCATTTAGCATTCAGAAAAGCTCTGCCTATTAAGTTAGGCATTTAGGTCCATTGCTGGTGTAATGGAGGCAGATATTATGGGATCATTGTAGCATACATGTGTGAGTGTATCATGCTCACAGGTGTTCAATACACACTGTGATGCCTTGATCACAAGCACTGACCACACCCATAGCTCTGCCTGGTATCTGGAAAGGGTAGAACGAGAATAGTATAAATTTATCACTCCCAAAAAAGTAATTCGAAGCTCCCCAAATTCAAGAATATACCATGTGGTTGAACAGCTAATTACATGCTGCCTCATGTTTTCCTTAACTTGTTTCGCATATGATAGTCTTAGCTCCCCAAATAGATCGTAAGAGGCATAGTCCCAGTCACAATTTGGAAGTGCGAGGAGCTGGTGTTGGCAGTCCTCCCACCTCCTCTTATGGTATCCTCCGCCACCCTCTGAGGCCCCCAGAATTGCTATCTTTAGTTGTGTCCTCTTTTCTCTAATAGGGCACTGTGCTCTAGGCCTACATAGTGTGGCCTTTCAAATTAGGCAAATATGGTTAGAATTCCAGCCCAGCACTTACTGTGTGACCTGCGGCAAGTTCCTTATCTCCTGGTTTCCTCATCTTTATAAGGCTAAAAATATGGGGTGGTTGTGAGGATTAAGCAAAATAAGGTATTAAAATGCCTTACACAATGCCTAGTCCATGTTAACAGTGTAATAAATGCTGCTTCTTTTTGCTTCTCCTTCTTCCTGTCCCTCAGTCCAATTCTACCTACATGTAACACAATACTCACTGGGGCTTTCATTTGGCTGGGTCTCATAAATTACATTTAGTGGATGAAAACTATGCACTTAAAAAAAAAAAAGACTTTAGAAGTGATCTGGACTAGAGGTTTTCAGAGAGTGTTCTGTGAGGCCTCAGGTTCCCCTGGGGAAGCCTGCATGTTGCCCAGGGGGTGGGACTCCAGTCCTTGACCTTCTGCCTTTATAAGTCTGAAATAGTGAGATTTTTATAAGGTTTCATTTTGGGGGTAGAAAACTGTTCTGTTAAAAAAAAAGTTTACAAAGCTGCTTCGGCCAATACTTTTGCTTTAGTATATGTACTGCCGAAGCGAGCATGGTACTTTGTTTTCTAGATAAGGAAAATGAGATCCAGAGAGGTTAGAGATCACTGCCTTTCTCTTTCCACCCACCAAGTTCCCGGACAATTCTTCTTGTAGCACTTCTTTAATGCCACTTGTCCAAACTCTGCGTTGTACACATGTGAACCTTGGTCAGTAAAGATCTATTAAATTCACTGCCCCTCACCCCCACCCCTAGCAAAGTGTCACCACAATTTAGCACTGAAGCCTTTTTTGTGAGTGTTGCCATAATTTTTTCTAAGGCATGGGTGATTGCCAAGACTCTAAGTTTTATTACCCAATGTATTTAGATTTCAAAAAGTAAACAAACCTCAAAAAATATTTTAAGATGATTACTCAGTAATGCATAAATATATGCTAATAAATATTCAGATGATGTAGAAATGTGTGGAGTAAAAGCAGAAGTGCTTCTTTGGCCATCGGCTTTCCCCTGAGCAAGACCAACCAACTCTGTGGCCCACTGTGGAACCACTGATAAGTGTCTAATGTGTGGCCTACCAGATATTATTCTATGTATTTATATACATCCACATATAGTTTTAGATTTCTCCATGTAAATCAAAACAGACCCCTCACATTGTTTTATGACTTGACTTTTTCTCCTTTAACAAAATCATAGAGACATTTCCAAGTAAGTAAATATATATAAATGCCACTCTTTTAAATGTCTTCATAGTATTTTCATTATATTTCACGATGTGTCACTAAAAATGGTCAAGTAGATGGTTTCTCTTTTGTCCCATTACAAATATCCTTGCAATGAATATTCTTTTATGTACCTCTATGTCCACATTTGAAAGTCTCTCTCTAAAATAAATATCTGGGAAATCCAACATCTTTTAAAAACATTGATAGATGTAGACATACTCTAAATTTCAGTATTCGTTTATATTCCTACTAGTAGAGGACAAGAGTGCATTTCCTCAGAATGTCGACCAATACAAAATATTTAAAATTGTACATTTTTCTCTTTTATTATATTTTAAATTTTATATATTAATTTGTGTATTCAGAAAAAGTAAAGTAATATCTCATAAATCTTTGTTTATTAGTGGGTTGAATGTTTTTGCATATGTAATTTCCCTTTGTATTTTTTCTGTAAATTATCGGTTTATATTGTTGCTCATTTTTCTATTGAGTTATCTTTTTCTGATTGATTTGTACCTTTATATATTTTGGATATTAATCTTTTTTTTTACATACACCATGTATGCTTTATCTAAGTCCTTTGTTATATATGTTACACCTATTTTTCTCTTAATTTGTTTAAGGTCCTTTTGATATACAAGATTTACATTTCCATACAGACATGTCCATCAGTCTTTCTCTTTATGGCTTTTGCAAGTACTGTCAACTCTTCTCCCCAAGTCAGAACACTTCTATCCACCTTTCTTTCTACCATTTTTGTCTAAGACACTATCCCCTCCCGTAGGGACCACTGCAAGAGCCTTCTAACTGATCAGCCAGCGTCTACTCTTGCCTCTCCACAATGTAGTCTCTTCACTTCCTCTATTTAAAAGTGTCTATCAGATGTTACTCTTCTCCTTAAAAGTTTCTAATTGCCTCACATTACATTTAGGATGAAAGCCAAACTTCTTACTCTAGCTTACAAAGCCCTAAATGGTAGGGCCCATCTCGCAGACTTCATCTTAACATGGGTACAATGCTTCAGCTACAGAAGCACTTAAGTTTCTCAAAACAAGCTAAGTTTATTCTTAGTTTATAGCCTTTGCACTGATTATTCTCTCTGAGTAAAAAACATCCTCTCCAGCTCTTTGAATGACTTGTTCCTTGCCATTCACACCACGATTTAAATTTAACCTCTTCAGAGATTTTCCTCCAAAGACAGCTGAGGTAACTATTGATTATCACATCCAGCTTTAAATCTCATCACAGCACACATCACTAGTTGATCTTCTTTTTATTAGCTGGGTTAGTTGAATGATCAATATACTTAGTATCTATATATCCACTCAACTACCTATATACATCCATTTACCTATCTATCCACCTACACAATATGTATATCCACTCTTCCATTCATTCATCCATCTCTTCTTTGACTTTGTCACTAATATTTTAAAAATATATCACTGTCATTTAAGTGGGGTGTGGGAAGGGAGTAGAAATAAATATATGTGATTAATTGTAGGATGGCCAAATAATTCATCATTCAAACCAGGACACTTCTGAGAGTTAAAGAAACTATAATTACACTGGGACAAGAGGTGTAAATTGGGACTGTCTCAGGCATACTTTTACCCCATTAATTATCGGATGTTCTTTTATGTAAACTATTGAAGCTTCATAACATGTTAATAACTGGTGTGCTTTTTATTTCCTTCTTTATTCTTTAACTATTGACTGTTCAAACACTTTTATTCTTTGAAATGAAATTTACATTAGTATTGTCAAATTCACATGACTCTATGTTGGGCTCTTTCTGGGAATTATTACATTTGTAGCAGAAATAAAATTGTTCAGGAGCATGATAATGCATTTGGTCAGAAATTATATTAGTAAGAAACAATATATCTTTCTTCCCTTACTTCAGTTTTTAAATATATTTCAGAATACTTAATATTTTTTCATATGAGTGCTATATAACTTTTGTTATCTTTTTTCTAAATTCTTTTATATTTTACTATGCTGATGTGAACAGAGCATTTTTTTTTCACTTTATGTCCTTACTTGTTATTGATGGTGTGTAGGAAAGCTCTTAATATTTTCTTATTTATGTTATAACCACTTAGAGCCCTACTTCAGCTATTTTTTTCTTTCATCCCACGTGATATAAAAAATATAGTTGTGCTCACTGTGGAAGATAGTATTTTTCAAAAATGGCTGCAATAGCATCTGCATTCCACGTGCTCTTCTGAATGTGACTTTGCCACTCCTCCACCAAGACTCTCCTTTCACTTATAACTAATAGCAGAAAGGACATTGTATGACATCTGAGCCATGCAGCTTCTGCCTAGTTCTCTTGAGACACTCCTCCTCTGGACGCTCCCCATTGGGATGCTCTCATTATCCAGACGTCATGCTGCGAGTGGTCCAAGCCATGTTGAAAGATCACGTAGGTTTTCTGGTTCACAGCCCCAGATGAGTGGTTTAGTTATCTTTGCCAGACACCAGCCACGTGAGTAAAGAAGCTTTCAGACAATTCCAACACCAAGTCATTTTAGCCACCTCCAGCGTTCTTCCTAGCTCTGAGGCCCCAGACGTTGAGGAGCAGAGACGGGCCATCTCCACTGTGTCCTGTCTAAATTCCTGATGCTCTGAATCTGTGAGTACTAGGTTTGGAGTTGTTTCTTGCACAGCAATAAGTAAGCAGAACAGTCATGAAACAGTGCATAGAATGGAGAGTTGTAAGACCTCTGCCGTTAGTTAGCCTTAAGACCTTTGTCATAGTCATTAAGCTTTCTCGGACTTATCTGTAAAGGCAGTGATATCTGCCTTTCCGAAATCACAGAGAATTGAATGAGAAATAAATGTGAAGGCACTTTGTAAAGATAAATGTGAAAGCCTAAAGCATTCTCCATAAATAAGAAGAGGTGCATAAACATAAAGGCTAACTTTTGAGTAAATTATATATATTTTTTCTAAGGCTGAACAGGCTTAATGATTTTCCTGGGCAGAGCTTGCCTGACAAGGCAGGAAAGGAGGTTCTGGTCTCAGAGAATTGCATGCAGTATATCTGAAACATGAAAAGAACTCTCTACTTGTTAATGATAAATGACTGAAATTGCTTCAGGGAAAGGCAAGATTTATGTGGCTGCACTTAGGATTCAAGAAATCCAGATAGCTCATACACGACCTAGGTAAAACTAAAGCTGCTAGAGACAATATCACCTTTGTTGAGGTTTTTCTTTACAACCTAAGGTCACCATTAAACAATCAAAACCACAAAAACAAAACAAAACAAAAACAAAAACACTTGTTGGGAGAGCTTACCGTGTTACTCCAAGGTAAACCAGGGCATCAGCCAAAATGGCTTAAATCTCCAACATGAGGTGCCAGAACCTTCAGTGATTAAGCAAAAGCTCACCAATTTCTATGCAACCCAAGAAAATCAGAGTTAGATAAAGTAAGTGTTTGACCTTTAGAAGGGCATTGACACAGTGATCTCATTCTCAGTATTTCCGGTCTGTATTCTTGAGAATCCAAGAAAGAAAAGTGTTTATACAAAAAGTATAAAGATGTGAGCTTCCCGATTTGTATGCCTGTGTTCTCAAAACCAATTTCTGCTCACCCTCTTTTTGACTCTATTAATTCTACTGCATCTAAAACAATCTAGCATCCTTTCCATTTGTCTGTTTTAAAAATTTTACAGCTGTGAATAGGCAAATGAATAGGATTTAAGGCTTAAGGACCATGTGATCTACTGGAAAGGACATTTTCTTTTGTTAATAAGACTTTGGTTAAAATCATACTGTACGCATATCAATAGCGTTAACTTCAGCTATCTACCTAAACTTTCTGAAGCTCAGAAATGGGGTAAATGGAAATAATAAGATTTACTTCATCATGTTATTGTGACATTAAACAGCCTCTATGTTTGGGGAAACAAAGTCAGTTTGACCTTTTAATCCCAATTTCCCTGAATCAGATCCTCTACAAACATTACTGCTGAACATCCCAACAAACTCCTTCCTCCTTCTCAGTTTCCTCCAGGTATTTCTGAAACTTCCCAGGTGTTACTACACGTGCTTGTGCATGGGTCTTAGGCCTCATAAAGTTTAGAATAAAACAGTCCCTCACTCCACAGTCTTCAAGCTGGACATTAGACGTAATTTCTTCTTATAATACTATTTTTCTTTTCCCTCCTGAGTTACCTTCCTGCTCAAGTTAACTACCTCTTGCTTGTATGCAAATCAATTCATGAAATAGACTTGGGAATCTCCAGACTCCCCACTTCCCAGGCACAACCAGACCCTGAATTGCAAATTGGACTTCCTGGGACACCTCACGCACAATTTCTCACCTACATTACCTAATTTTACCTTGAGGGAGGAAGTTAAATGACATATCCAAGATCACAGGGTCAGGATTCAAACTCAGATCTTGTGATACCACAGAGCTTATATATGCGACAGTTGGAGTTAGGCCCTAAAGATACGTTGCCTGGCCTCACAGCTTGGGATCAGCCCCTTTCTCATTGGTGACTTTGGAAGAGTACATTCTGGAACAGTAAACGCAAAGGCTATTTTGTGGCTTAGCCTGGTAGCTGCCCTCTATTATGTCGACCTCTAAAGGTCATCCTGAAAAACTATGATGTCTTCTTATTCAGTAGGAAAAAAAAATCCCATCTTTATTTTTCACCCTTGGCAAATATGTGAGTGTACTTTTCCTGAGCAAATAATTGTTCTTTGTGTTGAATTTCTATTGTGTATTCACAGTTTCCGTTTATGGGCAGAGTCAGTTTAAAATAAGCTGACCTCATAGAATTTTATGCTCAATACCTTTCCTTTCCCTTTACATGTTGTTAAAGTGCTGGGCTATTTCTTGGGAGTACTGGCAGAGAAGCTAGATAGTGCTGTCACACATATACATACAGAGCAATTCAGTGGTTTTTGACCTCCCATCAAAGATGCAGACTAGCTGGCATCCAGATTTTGGTGCAGATGACAGGTAGTTAGTGCTCATGGGAGTCACCTTAGGTAGTTTGGCAAGATGACTTCCGTGAACACTACCTGTTATTCAGAAAATTGAGGTTGAAAGTCAATATAGCATCGATTTCCAGTCAGGAACTAGTGAACTGCACTAGCATAGTCAAAAGAGATGCATAGTTGGTGAAAATAATCCTTCAGTGTCCCTCGTATGGGGTCTGCGCACTTCCCCAAGTCTCAGCCAAATATTTCCTATCTCTTTGGAGGGTCTGGACTACAGAGCTCAGAAAACTGTACGAGGCTGTTGACTCTATCATGGAGACTTCTGAGGAGATAGGAAAATCAAAGTTGCATTATTTCGTATAAGGAGAAAGGGAATTCCTATGACTAGAAATATCCTATAACTAGTAAGTTATAACCAGGACTTTTATTGTTAGGAATGCTTGATAGAAAATGTCGCTTGAAGGATTCCTTTATGTCTTTCCTCATTGTTCCTATTCCGATTTCACTTCATTTCTGTGTCTTTTTAGACCTCTGGGGCAGGAATCGAAACTTGTATCAAAACCATAACCGCCAGACTAACTTGCTAACTCTGAACCAAAGGTAGATCAATCAATCAATATTGATTTAAGACACAGGCTAAATGAAAGGGTTTAAAAAAAAAAAACACAACTTTCTTCTTTTCGAAATGCCAATGAATAGGTTAGAAATAAAACAAACTTTTTTTCTTTTTTGATCAAGAACATCAAAATAGTCTCAGAAATAAACTGAATAAAATGTATGGATTTTAATTCTCAGGTCTGCAATCAAAGGGAGAAATTGCGATCACTGCTTGGGCAGTTAGGAGGCTATATCTTATTGCTGGAGGTGTTAGGAAGATTAATAAGGTTTTCGTAGCTGTGGCTCATTTCTTCCCAGTGCACCATCCCCCGCCCCCGACTCCAGGAAGTCGATTATCTGAAACTTGGATTTACTCCCACAGGCTCCTGGTGCTGTATTGTCTAAGAAGTCCTTGGAATGGCTAGGAAACTGTTCACCAATCAGATAATTTTTCTGTGCACTCCTATTAGCTCCTGAAGCTTATAAAGCAGATTAGGAACAGCTCCAGGTTTTTGAAAAGAGAGAGAGAGAGGAAAAAATGTCTAATTTTCAAAAGGTATTGTAGAAATGCTCTCTCTCTTATGCTTGCATTATTTAAAATAATTATAACACCTGCACTTTGCTTTCTCTGAGGAGAACTCATTTTTTTGTAGTAAGCAAAAATAAACTCCAGGACCACTTTGTATGGTGAAATTTGCAAGGCAACAAGACTCTCAATTCAACCTGACATTTCCATTAGTGTTCAAATGAATGATAGCCAAGCAGCTCATATTAGAGCCCTCTCATCTCAACTAAGTGTGACAGGCAATTACTCCTGACACTTCAGAGGACAGTTGTTCCTTACCCCCAACCCCGTCTCTATATGTAAAAGTCCCACTGTTGTCACCCATGTTGGTTTTAGCTCAATTTGTGACAGAGATAAGAATTTCTATTTACAAATAAGAATATAACTGTCATTTATCGAGTGTGTGTGCCTTATATTGGGGCAAGCACCATATATATTGACTTATTTAATCTTTAGCACATCCCCATGAGGGAGGCACTCTTATTCCCATTTCACACAGGAAGAAAGCAGAGGCATAATGTTTTACATTCCTTGAACGTGTAGGTTCTGTGAAAGCCTGGCTTATTTTGCTCACTGCTATATTCTGAGCATCTAGAGGAATACCTGGCACATAAGTAGGTGTTCAGTAAATACCTGTAAAAAAAAATGGATGAATGAATGAATGCACAAATAACCCCAAGGTCACATAGCCAGTGGGTACCCAAACTCTTGTTGTCCAACCTGACGCCTGTGCCTTTCCGATCCTCAGCACAAAGTTTCAGGCAGTGTAGCTACCCTGCTGCTACCTCACTCAGCTTAGAAGAGGAAAATGTGACTACCTTCTCATTGTCATAGCCTTTGTGAAATCACCGGCCAAAGAAGGATCAGATTTGGGTCTTTAAGGCTGTTATTGCTACTTGTTTGGGTTTAATATAAACGGTCTGGTGAACTGAAGAAGTAACATAGTGTAATGGAATCAATAGAACTATTAACCTTTCAGTGTTCCAGTTCCATCATCTGTAAAATAGAAATAAGTATATTTACCTAATACAGGTAGAGTGAGGATTAAATGGAAAAAATGTAGATAAAACACTTAGCACCAATGTCTCGCACATAGCTGGCATTCAGTAATAGTTTCCTTTTTCCTTCTCCTATTGAATCTGAGCCTGTGTCACCCATTTTTGGATAGGTAGCAACATTCTTTGCTCTTCAAGCAAAATGTGGAGGAAAAAAGCCTAAACAAGGACACTCACCCTAGGGTATAGAGAATGCAAATGTACTCAATTTGTAATGACTGTTCTACTGCATGTAAACACATTCCCTTGCAGATATTTCAGCATGTGTGTAAAATACTCTGAGACAATTCTGGCATTCATGGACATAGGGGAAAAAAAAGGCAAATTGACTGAGGGGTTGCGGATGATGGAATGGAGCCTAATAAAATAGGTTACGAAACACCGTAGGTAATGTGCTAAGGCTCTAGCTGTTATGAGGTTAAGGAAGGCAGCCTTTTCAGAATATTTATTAAGAAAAGAAGGGAGTATAAATAAACACTACAAAGGATTCAAATTTTAAGAAAACCTGAATGTAAAAAAAATATACATATAGAGATAAACTATTTGTTTGAAAATATTTCTTGCAGAAAAAAGGAGTACCTTCGTAAATTTAATTGAAATGCCTTTGAAGTTTTTCCTTGAGTACAATAGGGGATCCTGTGTAGGACTGAAGAGGAAGGGATAGAGTTGGGGGAAAAAAGAGCCACATGGGGAGCTCACTTGAAGAGTGGGGTCTCCTGCGTTACCTGGCCCGGGTTCTTACGCTCACCTGCAGCAGGAGCTAGTTTTGGAAATCGGCTTTAATTTTTAAGAAGAAAAGAAAAAGATGGGTGTTGAAGAGCCCCAGCTCAGGAGCTGCTACTTCAGCTCACAGTGAGTTGCTCTGGATGTGCGGTGTATTGCATTCTGAATTCAAAAGAGATGTCACATTCCGAACAAGATACTTAGCTGGAACCAAAGCCAAATTCCCCAGACAGGGAAGAGAGCTCTCCTCTGTTTTCCTGTTTCCTTGACCAAGGTCACCCAAAGGCTTAGCACCACTGCTCGATCTCTGTAAATCGTCTTGGGGATTCGAATGATTAAAAGAAAGCTTTTAGTGAAGTGTCCTCCCCTTAAGATGATGGGTCATAGAACCAGATATAGGAATGAGATTTAGAAATGGGAAAGATAAAGTAAATACAAAGTCCCACTTTTCTTCTATCTCTGCCTCCTGCATGGCTCCCTCAAGTAGCTTCGTGGGGAGGGATGTTGGCTGTGTTCATATGTCATTTCCATGGCTACTTTATATGTTTCCCTTTTGCCTGCCATCTTCTTTTTTCCTTGTCTTTATTTATCTGCGCGGCCATTCCAGCTATTTAAATTTCCAGTCTTCTCTCCTTCCTTTTTTCTTGCTAATACATTCATGTAAATCTTTCTGAGCTTGATAGGTTTAGTGATGGTTTAGGTTTTACACCTCTCCCATAGAGTTAAATGCAAGAGATTTTTATTTTCAAGTTATTTTAAAACAATATTTTTCTGAAAACTTAAAAAAATTAGAATGCTTTTTGAGATAATTCGATACAAGTTGGGGTATAGCAAAAGGAGGGATGAGCGTCCCAGCACTGGGGTCTTAGTAGAGCCCAAGCAAAGCAAGATAAGCTTGTCTTCGTGCCGTGCCGTGATAGCCCTAGAGAAGAACAAAGTATAATTTAAAGATAACCCAACACATTTTCTGTGAGGATGATAATGGACAAAATTGTCAACTCTGTATCTTCACAGTGTGATTATCAAGTTTAATAAGAATTCTAAAGGTCTTATTATTCATGTCTCAGTCCTGAGTGCCTAAAATCAACTTTAAATTATTCTTGCATTGTTAAACCAAAGCATTTGGCATTCTCCTGTTATCCAGCACTCTTCTCCTTCTTTAACATATTTAGGAAAGTGACAATGATACAAAATCCATAACATAGTCTATGTAATATAACCGCATATCTAATATTAATTATTTCCTTGGCTGAGTAACTGTCTTTGGGTATTACTCTCTTTCCTGTTTCCCACTAACCCTGCTCACTTCTTTTTCTACCCATCCTGGCTTGTTTACTTATTCCACAGATGCTGAGTACCTACAAGCACATAATGTTATGTTCTAGGCATTAGAAACAGTGGTGAACAGACAGACATGGCTAGCTCATCATAGAACTTAATATCTATGTATTTCCTTAAGTACCTTTTTGTTTTTTTTCTTTTACCACCCTGCCAATGACTTCAAAAGAAGCAGCTCATTTCTTGACTTGGATACAAATACTTTCATACATAGCAGTGCTAGTCTCCCAAATATGATGAATACTACTAGAAGTCAGAAACAGTTTGGCTTGTAAGAATGTACCTTGAAATTAGTAATTTATCAAGCTTTGTGAAGTATCCACAGGGTGCGAATCATTGGATATAAGATCTATCCCAAGTAAAACTCAGATGCAACTTTTGACGAATATATGGCATATATACACATTTTCACTTTTTTTTTTTTAAAAACTTTTAAGTTAGCTTTATTTTGAAACCTTTTAAAAATAGAAGTATAATTTACAGATAATAAGATGAATAGATCTTAAGTTTTCAGATTAATGAATTTTGATAAATGCATATGTTTATATAATACATACTTCTAATAAGAGAGAGAACATTTCTATCATCCCAGAAAGTTCCTTTTCCTCATCCAATCAAGTCCTTCTTTCCTGCAGTTCTGGAGACAACCAGTGTTCCAAATTCTCTCACCATAGATTAGGTTTGTCTGTTCTTGAACTTTACATAAATAGAATGAGATAGTATGTACTTTTTGGTTTCCTTTTTTCCCTTAAAATTATGTTTTTGAGATTCATCCATATTATTGAGTATATCAATAATTAGTTTTTTTTTTTAAATTTTGAGCAGCAGTCCATTGTATAGATACCCCACAATTTATTTACCCATTTAATTATCGATGGACTTTTGAGTTGTTTTTGTTATTATAGTAATGCTTCTTATACAAGTCTCTTTGTGGCAGTTTTTAAAATTTCTCTTGAGTAAAGAAGTAGAATGGGACTTCTGGGTCATTGAATAGGTTTACGTTTAATTTCATAAGAAATTGCCAAACAATTTTTCAAAATAGTTTTACTATTTTGCATTTCCATCGGCAATGGATAACAATTCTTTTTGTTCCACATCTTCACTAATAATTTGTATGCCAGTCTTTTTATTAGAAATTTTATGAGTACTTCACATATTATGGACATATATTCTAAGTTGGAAATATTTATGTGAATATCTTCTCCAAATCTGTGGATTTTCTCATCAAGGTTCTCCCAAATCTATTGCTATATTCTATTTATTTTCATGTTTCATCCTCATTTAATTTAGACTTTTGAAGTAAAAAAGCTAAGAATTCCATCTATTTTTCTGTTTTAAAATTGTTACAGCATTTCTTCTCTGAAGAAATAAACATAGGACGCATTTGCTAATTAAATGTAAGAAAGGCCAGGGAGTATAAAGAAACAAGGAGATAACATTAAAAATGTTTCCATATCACACAGGGTTAAAAGATATTTTTTTAAAAAAATGAGAATGGAAAGACATATGCACAATTGTAGGCAGAGAAGGAGAGAGTGATTAGAAAGGAGCTCCAGAGAGGTACAAAAGGGAATGATTAATGGAGCCAGGTTGTTGAAGAGATGACAGGAGACAAATCAAGAAGACAAGAGGTGGGGTTCACTTAAGGAAGATACCCGACACTTTATCTGAGAGAGAGGTAGGGAGAGAGGGATAAAAATACAGAAATATTTTGAGAGATGTAAAAAAAATCTTGACAAAATCTAGCATCCATTCATGATAAAAGCTCTCAGTAAACTAGGAATAGAGGAGAACTTTTTCAACTTAATAAAGACTATCTACAAAAACCATACAGCTAACATCATACTTAATGGTGAGAAACTCAAAGCTTTGCCTCTAAGATCAGGTACAAGACAAGGATGTCCCCTCTCACCATTCCTTTTTGATATTGTGCTAGAAGTTGTCTAATGCAATAAGGAAAAGAAAGGAAATAAGAGAAGACATAGAACTAATATGTAATTATAGCAAGGTTGCAGGCTATAAGGTTAATATTTAAAAGTCAATGATGAACAAATAGAATTTGAAATAAAAAACTCAATACTATCTATAGATTCAATGCAAACCCAACCAAAATTTCAGTAAGTTACTTTACAGATATCGACAAAGTGATTCTAAAGTTTATATGAAGAGTCAAATAACCCAGAATAGCAAACACAATATTGAAGATGGAAACCTGAAGCTACACGACTTCAAGACTTACTGTAAAGCTACAGTAATCAAGACAGTATGGTATTGGTAAAAGAATAGACAGATCAGTGGAATAGAATGGAGACCTCAGAAATAGACTCATAAATATAATCAACTGATTTTTGACAAAGGAGCAAAGGCAAGATAATGAAGCAAAATGGACACTCATATGCAAAGAAATGACAAACTTTACATCTTTCACAAAAATTAACTCAAAACGAATCACATACCTAAAAATAAAACACAAAACTATAAAACTCTTAGCAGACAACATAGTAAAAAACCAAGATGACCTTGGATATGGTGATGCCTTTTTAGATACAATGCTAAAGACACTACCCATGAAAGAAATAATGTGTAAGCTAAGACTTCATTAAAATTAAAAATTTCTGCTCTATTAAAGACAATACCAAGAGAATTAGAAGACAATCCACAGACTGGGAGAAACTATTTGTAAAAGATACATCTGATAAATGACTGTTACCCAAAATATACAAAGAACTCTTAAAACTCAGCAATATGAAAACAACCTGATTTTTAAAAAAGGACCAAAGACCTTAGGAGACATCTCACCAGAGAAAATATACAGATGGCAAGTAAACATATGAAAAGATGCTCCATATCATATGTCATTAGGGAAATGCAAATCAAAATAATGAGAGGTAACTACATACTTATTAGAATAGCCAGAATCCAGAAAACTGACATCACCAAATGCTGGTGAGAATGTGGACCAATGAGAACATTATTGGTGGGAATGCAGAATGGTACAGCCACTTTGGAAGACAGTTTGATAGTTTCTTAGAAAACTAAACATACTCTTACCATGTGATCAGCAATCATGCTCCTTTTGCATTTACCCAAAGGAGCTAAAAACTTATGCCACACATAATTTGTACATAGATGTTTATAGCAGCTTTATTTATAATTGCCAAAAATCAGCAGCAACCAAGATGTCATTCAGTAGGTGAGTGTATAAACATGCTATATCTAGACAATGGAATACTATTCAGCGCTAAAAGAAAACGATCTATTAAACCATGAAAAACATGGAGAAACCTTAAGTGCATATTACTAAGTGAGAGAAGCCAATCTGAAATACAGTCATATAGTTGGAATCATACATACTATATGATTCCAACTATATGACATTCTGGAAGTAGAAAACCATGGAGCCAATAAAAAGATCAGTGGTTGCTGGTGCGGGGAGGGGTTGTGGACAGATGAATAGGTGGAGCACCAAGGATTTTTAGGGCAGTAAAAATACTCTGTGTATTATAATGGTGGATATATGTCATTCTGCATATGTCTAAATCCATAGAATGTACAACACCAAAAGTAAACCCTAAAGTAACCTATGGACTTTAAGTGATTATAATGTGTCAATGTAGGCTTATCCTTGGTTAAAAAAAAACATACAATTCTGATAAATGATGTTGATAATGGGAGAGGCTCTGCCTGTGTGGGGGCAGGGGATATATGTGAAATATCTTTACTTCCCTATCAGTTCTGTTGTAAACCTAAAACTGCTCTAAAAAAATAAGTCTTTAAAAATTCAATCAAGTGTGCCTTCTTGAAAATGATTCCTTCTTGCTTATCATCAAGTTTCTTTCCTTTTGAAAAACTCTTTCTCACAGGTAATTCTATTTTATATTTGGTACTTCTGAGCTTGCATATTAAATTTACTTTTGCTTCTCAGCACAGCTCTATATTTCTTGTAGAAAATGAGATACTAAATATAGAGGGAGAAAAAGAGAAAGCAAGATGTGAGATCTTAATGGAGTTCTAGGTGAAACAACATATCTCATAATGAGCCCCTACTGGAAGGTTGAGAAGGCTCATTTATAAATTTGTAGTATGTTTTACATCATGCGTTTATGTCTTAACTGAAATTTGCTAATAGGCAGTGAATGAGCAAATTTCATCATCTGCTTGAAGATTCTAATTTTTCCTCAAGCGTGCAATAAATACACTAAATTATTCTGCCAAAACACAGTCTCTTGTGAAGATAAATTTAATAAGAAGAAAAGTAAAAGGAAGAAATTTGGCTTACTCTAGCTTCGGCTTGGTTTGCAATAGAGCCCTCAATCTGATTTTCCTTTATTACCGGTTGACTATGCCAATTCACTACCAAAAAAAAAAAAATTAATAATACCTGTGAGTCAGTGTTTGACAACCTAAAAGATTCCTTGGATAACTATTTTCATTCCTCAGTCAATGGATACTGTCATATAAAACCAGATTTTCCATCCTATTTTCTGTCTGGCCTAAGACAAGTGGCTTGTCAGATATATCTCTATCTATCTGTCTGTCTGTCTATCTATCTATCTATCTATCTATCTATCTATCTATCTATCTATCATCTATCTATCTATCTATCTATCTATCTATCTATCTATCATCTATCTATACAGTTTTAGAATTTTAGAATCCTTCTGGAGTCTACTATCATTATTTATTATCATCTATGTATCATATATTATCCTTCTGGAGTCTATTATTATCCTTCTAGCTTCAATTACTCTTCCTTTAAATTGTTTCAGACCAATGGGAAAGTCTTCTAATCTCCAGGGTAGGACATGCTCTTATGAACTAATCCAGGACTCAGTAAATTGCATTGTTTCAATTTAATAATAGTG